>NC_047115.1:61524147-61838314 GCF_902500255.1 Thalassophryne amazonica
CGATTAGTTGTTTCAGCACTACTAAACACCTCCTCTTTCGGTCAGATCCCATTTGGGATGTGTGTGTGTGTGTGTGTGGCAGCGTGCGGGCCTGGACTAAACCATTGTACAACTGTGCAGGGGTGGAAAGGCCCTCAGAGATCTTTCAATATTATTGTTAGAGCATACGAGTAATTATGTTTTGCAACATTTATACATTCATTCTAATTATATTCTTTTACAACATGAATTGTATGGACATTAATAACATGCAACACAAAAATGTATTTAATGCCAGTTTTTTGTGCTCCCCCCCCAGTGCTCTGGGCCCTGGGTACATAGTACCCTTTACCCCCCCCCCCCAGTCTGACGCCCCTGTCTGTAATATTTATTACATGAGAACATGCTGCACTGTCTCTGAATCTTGACATTCCAAACATAGTCCATCCTGATGCTTTCCTCGGAGGAAACAGATGTTGCCAAACAACTATGTTTCCTCTTTTTAAATGATAATGACAACAGAAACTACCCAAATGACCCTAATCAAAAGTTTACATACCCCTGTTCTGAATACTGTGTATTGTCCCCTTTAACATCAATGACAGCTTGGAGTCTTTTGTGTTAGTTGTGGGCGAGGCTCTCTGATGGTAAAACTGCCACTGAATATGTCTTGGACTTTATTTACATCAATTATGAAGAAATACTGTACAAACAATATGACACTTTATGGTAAATTTGTATGGAGTAGACAGTTCTCAAAAACTGAGTGACTGTGCAAGAAGGAGAAGAGTGAGGAAAGCCACCAAGACAACCCAGACAATTCAGAAGTAGTTATAGGCTTATGTGGTTGTGATTGGAGAAATTGTGCACAGTGAAAATTTTGCATTTTGTATCATCACTCTTCGCTTCACAGTGGAGTAGAGCGGAGAAGGATTTTCTTTCACCAAAACAGATCAAATCTAGGCTTGCATCTCAGATGTACCTTCTGGAAAACTATAGCTAAACGTTCACGTCTTCTTTTTAATAAGAAAATCGTCCTCTATACCACTTCATCATGAAGCTGTATAACTATCTTTCCAACTTCAGCAGAAAGCACAGCAAATCCCACAACATACACATGGAGCAGAGGATATTATTATTATGATGATGATTACTATTATTATTGTTTTCCTTTACATGAGGGACAGTAACTTCAGTTTACAAACCGGCAAACTGGGAGATATTAATGGTCCAGTCCACGCCAGAGAAATGCCCCACAAAAAAGGCACATTAATGAGGAACGAATAAAAACTCCAGTGTGAAACAGTGGATGATTCTCATTTCTGCTTGCAACAATAGAAAAGGCTCTACAGAGGCCAACCATCTACCCTGTCCATAGGGAATCCAGTGAGCTGGTGATGGAACATGTAGAGCACTTCCCATGCTTTCAGACTTTGCAGCTAGGCACCTGTGTGCAAGCATCATGCACACACAGTGCAATAGTTTCAAGTAAACTAAAGAAAGTTAAGTGTTCAAGTATTTTTGGCCAGATCTGCATACAGAGCCGGATCAGAGGAAATATTAACAATTATCAGTAGCTGTGTATGATTAGTAAACTGCACACCACGTGTATGTGCTCT
Source organism: Thalassophryne amazonica (assembly GCF_902500255.1). Lineage (NCBI taxonomy): Eukaryota > Metazoa > Chordata > Actinopteri > Batrachoidiformes > Batrachoididae > Thalassophryne > Thalassophryne amazonica. The sequence continues at coordinate 61,525,746 of NC_047115.1, forward strand.
TCTCTCAGTGACGCCACATGGGGTGTGCAGCCAGTACACTCTGAGTGTCGGTCCCAAGCCTGGGTAAAAGAGTAAGACTGTATCAGGCAGGACAGCTAGAGAGAAACAAGCCAAAATAAAGAGGCAGAGTACAAATCAAATTTCCATACTGGAACGGTTGAGGCGCAGGTTAACAACGACCACACCGGTGCCGTTGCCCAACAGGGTTTTGTGGAAATTGGACTACTGCTGGGAGAAGAAAAAGTAGAGGAGGTGAATGTGTTCAGAGACAGCGGAAGAGGAGGAAAACTAGAAAGGTGAAAGTGAGAGTCGGAACTTTGAATGTTGGCAGTATGACTGTTAAAAGGAGAGAACTGATGGAGGGGAGAAAGGCAGACGTGTGTGTGTGCAAGAGACCAAGTGGAAGAGAAGTAAGAGCAGGAGCATAGACGGCAGGTTCAAGCTGTTGTATCATAGTGGATAGGAAGAGAAATGGTGTTGGGTCATTTTAAAGGAAGAGTATGAGTGTGTTGGAGGTTAAGCAAGTGTGTGACAGGGTGTGAGTGTGAAGTTAGAAATTGAAGGAAGGAGTGCTGATGAATATATATATATATACACGAGGTCTCTTAGATAATAAACCGACCCTTTTTTTTTTTTTTTTAACTATATGGATTTGAATGACATGCGATTACACCAATCATGCTTGAACCCTCGTGCGCATGCGTGAGTTTTTTCACGCGTGTCGGTGACGTCATTTCCCTGTGGGCAGGCCTTGAGTGAAATATGGTCCCGCCCTCTCGGCTGAATTCCTTTGTTTCACACGCTGCTCGAGACGGCGCGCGTTGCTTTATCAAAAATTTTTCTGGACCTGTGAGGAATATCCAAGTGGACACTATTCGAGAAATTAAGATGGTTTTCTGTGAAAAGTTTAACGGCTGATGAGAGATTATGGGGTGTTTCTGTCGGTGTAAGGACTTCCCACGGAGCGGGACGTCCTGCAGCGCTTCCAGGCGCTGTCGTCGGCCTGTTTCGAGCTTAAAACATCCTAATTTAAGGTTTAATTCACCCAGGACATCGTGAGAGAACAGAGAAGATTCAGAAGAGGCCGGCATGAGGAATTTATGCGGACATTCCACTGTTTAAGGACATTTTTTTAATGAAAGACGTACGCGCAAATTCGCCGAGTCGTTTCCGTGACGACTCTGTGAATCTGTGTGCGCCGCGACAGGAAAAACACCTCCGTGTTGAAAACCATTTGTAGAATTCAGGCGGCTTTTAATGGCTTTCAACAAGTGAGTAACTGAGAAATTGTTTAACAGCTTGGGCATGTTCCAACTTGCCCGTTAAGATTTCCAACGGAGGTGTTTTTCCTGCCGCGACCCCCCGCGGTCGGGTCCAGCCCGACATGCGACTCTGCCCGCACGTTCTTTCATTACAAAATGACCGTTAATGGAATGTCCGAATAAACTCCTCATGCCGACTTCTTCTGAAAGTTCTCTGTTCTCTGACGACTTACTGCGTCAACAGAGCCTGAAATGTGGAAGTTTTCAACTTGAAACGGCGAGACGCTGCTGCCTCGAAGCGCAGATCGCCGTCAGGCGCCGTGGACCGTCCTTAAAGCGACACTACCAGACCAAAATCTCTCATCAGCCGTTAAAATTTTTACCGAAAACCAGCTGAATTTATTGAATGGTGTCCACTCAGTTGTGACTTACAGTTTTGAAAAAATTTTTATCAAACAAAGCAACAGTCTCTGAGCCATTCCTAAACAATGAAAAAAATCGACGAGCGGGTGGACGACTTCTCACTCAAAGACTGCCCACAGGTGAATGACGTAACCGACAGGCGTGAAAAAACTCTCGCATGCCCACGAGGGTTCAAGCATGTCTGATGTAATCACACGTGATTCAAATCCATATGGTTTTTGAAAAAATAATAAGGTCGGATACTTTTCTAATAGACCTCGTATATATATATATAGAGAGAGAGAGAGAGAGAGAGAGAGAGTGTAACACCTGAGGAAGGAGATTATTCATTTGGAATATTAAATTTTTATTTCCAACATGTAGAAAATTATGTGTCCAATGAAGTGGACTCCATGCATCACCCAGTATAATTTTAGCAGGAGTCATGTAATTGCTTCATAATTTCTTGTGACTGTTTTGGTTATAAGGGCAATTCTATGGTAACGGAATTACAATCACAGCACATTTTTAATGGGGAGCTAAAATATGGCCAGATTTTCCCGTCGTCATAATTCCGTTACCATAGAATCACCCATAAGTCAGTGTATAACTGTTATATTTATGAGCTATTCATTTAAAATAAGCATTTTTGTGTAGAGTAGCTGCAGGTTAAGTTATGATAATTATTGTATCATATTTTATAGACTTCAATCACAGCAAAGAATACAGCAGCCTACAGAATAGTCCAGGAAATTCCACAGCTCCAGTGATAATGAGTCCAGTGATTATAAGAGTAGTGACAACAGTGATGATGAGTGGCTCCAGAGAAGAACAGGAGCTGAGGATGATGGAGATACAGACAGTTAGGATGCAGAAAGTGAGGATGCCTATAGTCAAGACGATAAGGGCCAGGATGTAGAGGCAGATCAGCATGATCAGGGAGCTATGGAAGACGAGCACATGACCCCTGACTGTCAGGGTTTGGTACCACTCAAGACAGGAATTGGACCCCAAATGCAAAGTAGCCAAAACACAAGTAGTAAGTGCAAAAACAAGATATTTAATAAGTCCAAAAAAGGTAATTAGACAGTAAATCAGAATGTCAAAATGGCAAAGGAGAAAAACTAGAAATACAATAAGTGTCCATAAACAAAGTTAAACAAACAAAAAGACAAAAATCCAGAAAAAGGTAGACGAGGTAATAAATGCAACAAAAGGCAACTGTCAAAAAGGTGACAGTGAAGTAACTTACAAAATGAAGAATAACCAGTGTAGACTGACAGGACACGTGGCAGAGGACTCAGGTATAACATACGTACAATCGACCAGCAACAAGCAGAAATCAAGACGTGACTTATATAACCAACAAATTACATACAGGTGTGGATAACGACCGGAACTAAAGAAGCACGTAAGAACAATGTGTGCACACAAGACAATAACAGCAGACAACCTGAGTGGAACAAAATAAAACTGGAACAAGAATGAACTGATACAACAAAAATACAAAAACTGCAATAACTGATAAATAAAATACACGAAAAGCAGGAGGATCGGCATGAGGGGAGAACAGCCTCCCTGCAGCTGTCAGATAACCCTGCCTCGCTGTTAACTGTTACCCTGACATCGGGCGTAAACGCGAACCCGGAAACAGAGTAAGAACCCAGATGACTAGACCACTCACTCACACACACCGAGGACAAGCACACCCACACAACAGGAGCGCAAGCAATCCCTGCACGTGCACACACACACACACACACACACACACACACGAGACTCGCACCGACAGAGCAAAAAGGCAGACGTGATCACCAGTCACGCTGCTGACAGCTGGGACACGCCCGCACGCTCTCACACAGAGACTGGTTCACAACACGTAACAGAACTTACAAAGAAATAAAAACTGGCAAGAACAAAAGACAGAATAATCAGAAAAACAAAATGCATACTGAAAATACAAGACAACCAAAATGAGAGGCATGAACTGAAGAAAAACAAGAAACAAGAGGCCAGGCGGGAAAAGCTGAACGAGACAGACGGCAGGTGAGAAGCAGACCAGATAAAATGCACACTAAGAAATAACAACAAAAAAACTCAATGAGAAAATAATCTGTGAAGCCATGGATGCAAGAAATAACCCAAGGTCTATGATAACACATAAAGCCCTAAATCTCAATTGACAGCAGACACAGCCATCTCTCTCTCACACACACACACACACACACACACACACACACACACACACACACACACACACACACACACACACACACACACACACACACACACACACACAGCACAGGTGTGACAAAATAAATAAATTCCCAAAAACAGCAGACAACATGACAGAACCCCCACTAACAGCTGTCCCCTGACAGCTCAAAACAAACTCCCCCAAACAGGATCGGGGGAAAAAAAACAGACAACACGGGACAAAGAAAAAAACCAAACAACGAAACCAAAAGAGACCCCACACACCAAAAACCCCATACCGGGGGGGAGGTGGGGGAAGGCACAAAGGAGGAAATCCCACCAAACAGAGGTGAGTAAACTTGAAAACCATGATGTGACAAAGGCTGAAATGTCTGGTTGCCGCTAAAAGCGGGGGTCATCTGTGGACCGGGCACCCGGCTATAGCTGAACGTAGGATGCAGATGCCGCCTCAGGTACTGATTAACAGAACCGGCGAAGCCTGGTGTCCGGCCGTTTGGCCAATGACAAGACTCATGAAAAGCTGGGGACCGGCTCTTGGGCTGGCAGGAGTTCAAAGAAGAAACAGGACGCTGGCTCTTGGGCTGGCAGGAGTCTCTCACTGTGAATGGAGATTTAGCTGTCGGTCGGCTCGTGAATGTTACCTGTGATTCAGCTGACCTTGACTCTGCGACTGAGGATGACGAGGACTCAGTGACGGCAGACTTGGGCTCTGCGACTGAGGATGACGAGGACTCAGTGACGGCAGACTTGGACTCTGCAACTGAGGACGACAATTGTCTGCTGACTGTTGTGTTAATAGTGCGAATGGCCACACATTTTCTAAGTGCCATAAGAGCCGTGTTAGATGTTCATGTGTGTCACCTGGAATTTGGCCGACACCTGCCATGAGAGGGTTGAATGGTCTCGCACAGCGCACACTCTGTCTTTCAGCCACTGGTGTGCGCAAATAGTTGTAGCAACAGGTGTACGAGGAAGCTGCAATTTTACACATTTTGCACATGATTCCTGCTTCATGCGCACTTTATGTGCAAATCCAACAAATATGCACTATTTGTGAAGGGGCCCTCAGCAGTGTTGCCACAGTTACTTTGAAAAGTTACTTTGTTAGTTACTTTATAGAGTTGCTTTATACAGTTACTTTATTAGCAGCTTCATGCAGTTACTTTATTAGGAGCTGCCGACAACTTGCAACTAATATGTAACTAATAAGGTAACTTGTAATTTAACTTGGTCACTCTTAAGATAGAGTAATCTGTTGGGAAAGTGTCGTGACACAGACCCACAACAGGGGGCGTAAATGAACGGACAATGAGAGAGTCAAAAATGAACACTTTTACTGTTGTGAATGAGCACAACCACAATACAACAGATTACAGAATGTAAGACAATAGTCAATCACAAAGGCGACGTGTGGGCAGGCTCAAGGATAGAAGACGTCTGTCCTGAGAAGAACCGGAACCACACGATTTCCTCCGCCACTGAACCTGGAGAATGCTGGAGCCGCCAAGTCCCGAGTCCCCAGGTGGCCACCGTCTCCGAGCGTCGGATCTGGTACTGCTGGCGAGGAGCAGAAACAATCAAAGGTGGGTGTGTGCACACCCAGTAATAACAAATGATGGGAATTCCACCTCCACCTCTCATCCACACGTGCAGCTCCTGTCACAAAGCACTTATCTGGCGGGGTGTGAAGCGAAGCTGTCGCTGGTCACGCCAATCTCCAGACAATGCACACCACAGGAAAAACAGCTGCAAAAATTAGTTCAGACTAAACACAGTTAATTACACGGCTGAGAATATTACCTCTACTGGTAGATGATATCTCGGCAACGAGGTGGAGATGAAGTCCGGTTTTTATGGAGGAGAATGATGAAGTGTAGATGGGTGACAGCTGTCATGAGATGATGAGTAACAGCTGTCACCCCCGGCTGTGTCCGTGGCGGCAGCGCCCTCTCGAGCCTGAAGCCTGCACTCCAGGCAGGGCGCCATCTGGTGGTGGTGGGCCAGCAGTACCTCCTCTTCAGGCAGCCCACACAACAGGACCCCCCCTCAACGGGCGCCTCCTGGCACCCGACCAGGCTTGTCTGGGTGGCGGCAGTAGAAAATTGGCCAGGAGGGCCGGATCCAGGATGAAGCTCCTCCTCACCCAGGAGTGTTCTTCGGGTCCATACCCCTCCCAGTCCACCAGATACTGAAATCCCCGGCCCATCTGACGGACGTCCAGGAGCCGGCGCACGGTCCAAGCCGGCTCCCCGTCAACAATGCGGGCAGGAGGTGGCGCCGGACCGGGAGCACAGAGGGGTGAGGTGTGGTGTGGTTTGATCCGGGAAACATGGAACACGGGGTGGATCAGCAGTGAAGCTGGGAGTTGGAGCTTCACTGCGGCCGGGCTGAGGACCTTGAGGATCTTGAAGGGGCCAATGTACCTGTCCTTCAATTTCGGGGAGTCCACTTGTAAGGGAATGTCCTTCGTAGGCAACCACACCTCCTGCCCGGGCTGGTATGCAGGGGCCGGGGTCCGCCGGCGGTCTGCATGGGCCTTAGCCCTCGTCCGGGCCTTCAACAAGGCAGAACGGGTGGTGCGCCACACCCGACGGCACCTCTGCAGGTGGGCCTGGACCGAAGGCACACCGACCTCTCCCTCCACCACGGGAAACAATGGGGGCTGGTACCCCAGACACACCTCAAATGGGGAGAGCCGGTGGCAGAAGACACCTGACTGTTATGGGCATACTCGATCCAGGCCAGATGGTTACTCCAGGCAGTCGGATGCGCGGATGTCACACAGCGAAGGGTCTGTTCCAGCTCTTCGTTGGCCCGTTCTACCTGTCCATTCATCTGTGGGTGGTACCCGGACGAGAGGCTCACGGTGGCCCCCAGTTCTCTGCAGAAACTGGGGACCACGATCCGAGACAATGTCAGTTGTTATCCCATGCAGACGGACGACGTGGTGGACCAGGAGGTCAGCAGCCTCCTGGGCAGTAGGGAGCTTCGGGAGGGCCACGAAGTGGGCCGCCTTGGAGAATCGGTCCACTATTGTGAGGATGGTGGTGTTGCCCTGGGACGGCGGGAGGCCCGTGACGAAATCCAGGCCGATATGGGACCAAGGGCGATGAGGCACTGGCAGCGGCTGGAGAAGCCCTTGGGTCTTCTTGTGCTCGGCTTTGCCCCTGGCACAGGTGGTGCAGGCCTGGATATACTCCTGGACGTCGGCCTCCATGGACGCCCACCAGAAGCGCTGCCGGATAACTGCCACGGTCCTTCGCACCCCCGGATGACTGGAGAGCTTGGAACCGTGACAGAAATCCAGAACTGCAGCTCTAGCCTCTGGTGGGACGTAAAGACTGTTCCTCGGACCAGTTCCGGGGTCCGGGCTCTGTTCCAGGGCCTCCCGGACGGTCTTCTCAACGTCCCAGGTGAGGGTTGCCACGATAGTGGACTCTGGAATGATGGACTCCAGTGGATCCGACAGCTCAGTTTTGACTTCATCTTCGTGCACCCGGGACAAGGCATCTGATCTCTGGTTCTTGGTCCCGGGGCGGTAAGTGATTTGGAAGTCAAAATGACCAAAGAACAGTGACCAGCGGGCTTGCCTGGGGTTCAGCCGCTTGGCAGTCCTGATATACTCCAGGTTCCGATGGTCAGTGAAAACCGTGAATGGCACAGACGCTCCCTCCAACAGGTGTCTCCACTCCTCAAGAGCCTCTTTCACAGCAAGGAGTTCTCGATTGCTGACGTCATAGTTCCGTTCGGCCGGGGTCAACCTGCGGGAAAAATAGGCACACGGGTGAACAACCTTATCGGTCTCTCCGCTCTGGGAAAGCACAGCTCCTATCCCTGAGTCAGAGGCGTCCACTTCAACCACGAACTGGCGACTAGGGTCGGGCTGCACCAGAACTGGTGCAGTCGAGAACCGTCGTTTCAACTCCTTGAACGCGGCTTCACACCGATCCGACCAGGTGAAGGGGACTTTTGGAGAGGTCAGGGCTGTCAGGTGGCTAACTACCTGATTGTAGCCCTTAATGAACCTCCTGTAGAAATTTGCAAAGCCGAGGAACTGTTGCAGCTTCCTGCGGCTAGTTGGTTGGGGCCAATCTCTCACCGCCGCAACCTTGGCCGGATCAGGGGCAACGGAGTTGGAGGAGATGATAAACCCCAGGAAGGACAAAGAGGTGCAGTGGAACTCGCACTTCTTGCCCTTCACAAATAGCCGGTTCTCCAACAACCGCTGCAGGACCTGACGTACATGCTGGACATGAGTCTCAGGGTCCGGAGAAAAGATGAGTATATCGTCCAGATATACGAAGACGAATCGGTGCAGGAAGTCCCGCAAGACGTCATTTACCAAAGCTTGGAACGTCGCGGGGGCGTTAGTGAGGCCAAACGGCATGACCAGGTACTTGAAGTGACCTAACGGGGTGTTAAATGCCGTCTTCCACTCGTCTCCCTTCCGGACCCGAACCAGGTGATACGCATTCCTAAGATCCCACTTTGTAAATATTTTGGCTCCATGCAGGGGGGTGAACACGGAATCTAACAAGGGCAACGGGTATCGGTTGCGAACCGTAATCTCATTCAGCCCCCTGTAATCAATGCATGGACGGAGTCCGCCATCTTTCTTGCCCACAAAAAAGAAACCTGCACCCATCGGGGAGGTGGAATTCCGGATCAGCCCAGCAGCTAATGAGTCCCGGATGTAGGTCTCCATTGATTCGCGCTCAGGTCGTGAGAGGTTGTACAGCCTTCTGGACGGAAACTCCACGCCTGGAATCAAATCAATGGCACAATTGTACGGACGGTGCGGAGGAAGGGTGAGTGCCCGATCCTTGCTGAAAACGTCAGCAAGATCGTGGTACTCAACCGGCACCGCCGACAGATTGGGAGGGACTTTGACCTCCTCCTTAGCATGTAAACTGGGAGGAACCGAGGATCCTAAACACACCCGATGGCAGGTTTCGCTCCACTGAACCACCACCCCAGACGGCCAATCAATCCGGGGATTGTGCTTCAACATCCACGGGAAGCCCAAAATCACGCGGGAGGTAGAAGGAGTCACAAAAAACTGGATCTCCTCCCGATGATTTCCAGACACCACCAGAGTTACTGGTTGTGTCTTGTGCGTGATTAAAGGGAGAAGGGTGCCATCTAGTGCCCGCACCTGCAATGGTGAAGGGAGCACCACCAGAGGGAGCCCTACCTCCCTAGCCCATCTGCTGTCTAGCAGATTCCCTTCCGACCCCGTGTCCACCAGTGCTGGGGCTTGAAGGGTTAAATCCCCGCTCAGGATTGTAACTGGGAGTCGTGTGGCAATACGTGTGTGTCCCACGTGAATGTTATGACCCCCCCTTAGCCCAGTCTCTAAGGGCGAGTGTTGTCGTTTTGGCCGTTTGGGGCAGTTTTTCTGTATGTGCTCTTTTGAGCTGCAGAGAAAACACTCCCCGCGGACCAGCCTCTTCATTCTGTCATCTGTTCTCATTTTGGCCCTGTGTGTTTCCCTAGCAATGTCAGCAGGGGGAGCTGTTGCCACACGGAGCGCTGCGGCTGTGGAGCGTGGAGAGGGCAGAATCCTTTCGGAACCGGAAGGGAGAGGCGCGTACCCGGCCACGTTCTTCATCTCGCTCCCGACGGCGTTCCTCCAACCGATTGTCTAACCGTATAACGAGATTGATAAGCCCATCTAAATCTCGCGGTTCGTCCACCAGGTGCTCCTTCAGGACCGACGACAGTCCGTTTATGAAGGCGGCGCGGAGTGCAGCGTCATTCCAGCCGGACCTCGCAGCCGCGATGCGGAAGTCGACTGCATAAGCGGCTGCGCTCCGGCGCCCGTCTCATTGACAGCAGCACAGTTGAAGCTGTTTCTCCTCTATTAGGGTGATCAAAAACCATTTTGAACTCCCTCACAAACCCAGCATACGTGTGAAGGAGTCGTGAATTTTGCTCCCAAAGCGCCGTAGCCCAGGCGCGTGCCTTACCTCGGAGCAAGTTAATGACATAAGCCACCTTACTGGCGTCAGACGCGTACATTACGGGACGTTGTGCAAAGACGAGCGAACACTGCATAAGAAAGTCCGCGCACGTCTCCACACAACCCCCGTACGGCTCTGGGGGGCTTATGTATGCTTCAGGGGATGGTGGGGGGGGTCGTCGAACGACCAGTGGAACGTCTGTATTCTGCACTGGGTCGGCAGGAGGAGGAGCTGCAGCAGCGCCCTGAGCGCGCGCTTCCACCTGTGCGGTGAGAGCCTCCATCCTGCGATTAAGGATGACGTTTTGCTCGGTCATCTGATCCAACCAAGCAGTAAAGGCGGTGAGGATTTGCTGCAACTCACCAAACACGCCTCCTGCAGACGCCCGTGCACCCTGCTCTTCCACGGCTGTTCAACGCTGGGTGCATGCCCCCTCGGGATCCATGACGCTGGCCGAGATATCCTGTTGGGAAAGTGGCGTGACACGGACCCACAACAGGGGGCGTAAATGAACGGACAATGAGAGAGTCCAAAAATGAACACTTTACTGTTGTGAATGAGCACAACCACAATACAACGATTACAGAATGTAAGACAATAGTCAATCACAAGGTGACGTGTGGGCAGGCTCGAGGATAGAAGAGTCTGTCCTGAGAAGAACCGGAACCACACGATTTCCTCCGCCACTGAACCTGGAGATGCTGGAGCCGCCAAGTCCCGAGTCCCCAGGTGGCCACCGTCTCCGAGCGTCGGATCTGGTACTGCTGGCGAGGAGCAGAAAACAATCAAAGGTGGGTGTGTGCACACCCAGTAATAACAAATGGTGGGAATTCCACCTCTCATCCACACGTGCAGCTCCTGTCACAAAGCACTTATCTGGCGGGGTGTGAAGCGAAGGTGTCGCCGGTCATGCCAATCTCCAGACAATGCACTCCACAGGAAAAACAGCTGCAAAAATGAGTTCAGACTAAACACAGTTAATTACACGGCTGAGAATATTACCTCTACTGGTAGATGATATCTCGGCAACGAGGTGGAGATGAAGTCCGGTTTTTATGGAGGAGATGATGAAATGTAGATGGGTGACAGCTGTCATGAGATGATGAGTAACAGCTGTCACCCCCGGCTGTGTCCGTGGCGGCAGCACCCTCTCGAGCCTGAAGCCTGCACTCCAGGCAGGGAGCCATCTGGTGGTGGTGGGCCAGCAGTACCTCCTCTTCAGGCGGCCCACACAACAGTAATCAGTAAAGTAAGTAATAGTTACTTTGCTGATTACTCAGTCTTAAAAATAACCAAGTTAGATTACTAGTTACTTTATTAGTTACATCAGGAGCTGTTGACAAGTTGTCTGCAGCTGCTAATGAAGTAACTGTAAAATGTAACTGTTTTAAAGGTGCCTTGACACTTGCATGCATTTTGGCTCCGCAGTCTTGCGCACGTTGTTGTACAATGCCACCTGGCTGTGTTCCCAGCTCGATGCCGCGTTTGTGTGCTGGATGCTGCATATACAAAATAATTATTTCGTAATGGATTAATCATTTTCTTTCAGAGTTTGGCTGTTGAAAACGCCTCTCATCACAGAGGACCGCTTCATCACCACCTTTTTTCTCTCTCTCCTGCACTTCATGAGGTGGAGAATGCAATTGGAACCATCTAAAAGGTAATTGCGCTGTGTCACGGTGCACTGATGCAATCAATCAAACTCACACTCAGTGTTTTTTAATTGTTTGCGCAAAGTTCACGTGAAGTTCATGTAATTGATGCGTGACAGAGATTTTGAGCATTTCAAACTTTTCTTTGAGCACGTGCACGAAGCCGCGTATAGTTCACAACAGTTTACAGCGGTTCGCAACAAGTTTACTCTCCTGCATGGCAGAGTGCGTGCAAGTGTGCGGATCAAAGTCGTGCAAGTGTCAGGGCACCTTAACTTATAATTTTTCAAAGGTACTTTGGCAACACTATCAGTAGCATTTCTGATCGTTCACACGTCTTCAGATAATTTCCTGGAGTATTAATTAAGGTGATGAAAAAGCCAAACAGCCACCAGACAGGAAGATCCCAGTGTTTGTCCTCAGGTGATACGAGGACAAACCTGAAGCGCTAATGGTCGCATGCTGTTCTTTATAAAACCATGGAAACAGAGTGTGAGAGTGAAACCGGTGTTCGTCTGTTCAAGAATGAAAAACCTTCAACCCAAGGGAGCATAAATAAATGTTAACCTGTGCCCAGTAACCATTAACCCTTGTGTATTAATTACTTTGTGTCGTTAAAAAGTCTCAGTGGCTCTTATGTCTTAAATCGACCGGCCATTTATAGTAGCTGCTGTCCAAGTCGGCGTGGCCGTGGGGTTAAACACTTGGCTCAGTCAGGCATTCTATCAGGACGTGACCTTATCTTTCTCTTTAGACTGCCGTCGACTCATAATTTCTTCTGTCAGGATGAAAAGAGCCAAGAGATGTGAGGCTTGGCTTCCCTCCAAGAAGTGTCCATTCATTGATTCCAGTCTTTTATTACACCATTAGAGATTTTTGTATATTTTTTACGAGACTTTTGATTAAATGTTTCACGGGAAGTCAACTGCAAATAGCTAGAAGAGAAGCGAAATCAAAGTCTTGGAGGAATAAAACTGCTTTTGTGTTGAGACAGAAATTTCTATTTTCTTGAGCTTAGCTCTATTTTCATTATTTATTTGTTTTTGGGGTTTTTTTTTGTTTGTTTGTTTGTTTGTTTTTAAGTGCTGTAATGCCAGTTTAATAGGAAAACCGGTATAAATTAGGACATTTCATTTCATCTCACTGTCGTATGTTCAGTGATGTTTGACATGAAGATTTGGACAGGAGGACTGGCAGTGGTTTGGTGGTTTAGGGGTTTTTTTTTCTTTACTTTTATTTGCAAAATCAATAAAGAATTGATTGCAGAAAAGTAATGTTGAAACGAGAGAAAATATGAGAAGGAAGCTGCTTGATCTGAGTGATGAAAAGAGACTTTGAGGTGACCTGAGATGAAAGTTGAAAACGGCTGCAGGTTTTGAGGTTATATCTTCATTTGAGGGATGTGTGTGTGTGTGTGTGTGGGGGGGGGGGGGGGGGGGGGGGGGGGTTGTCATAAGATGAGACCATCTGTGCCTCCTCATCTTCCACAACTGTCTTGTTGCAGGTTTGCAAAAACAAAACTGCAGTAGATACAGTAACAAAGCAGACTTTAAAATGATGGACTATAAAACCCTGGAGGAAATGGTGCCGCACCTAAAACTCTCAGCTTCTTCAACACTTTATGACTCAAGATCTTAAGTTGCTGTGCATCAGATTTGATATCGGTCTCATCAGGGCTCCGTCACATCTTTTTCAGTGCTGCTTTAAAGTGAATAACCTTTTTTAAAAAAAATTTCCATTTTACAAACTGCTAAAGTACACTCTTTAAAAAGATCTGCTGGCTCAACAAGAAAAACAGATGTACCAATTTGCATAGATTTTTTTTAGATATTTCAACTTAGCCATTACTGAGTTAATGCCACAAGACATCTCTAGTTTGACAAATTCAATGACTTTAGTACAAGCAACATGATTTGCTTTGTCGCTTACAACCTTAATTAAGCTGAAACCAACTAAATTTGAACTCTGTAAAAATTACTCCTTTTAGTTATTCTTACTTATTCTTTTCCATCGATTCTACTCAGAAATGTGTATGCAAGTTACTAGTAACTTGCATACACATTTCTGACATTTCTGAGTAGATTAGATTAGATTTATTGATCCCTGTGGGAAGACTCCCACAGGGAAATTGAAGTCCCGCAATATAGCATTTTATAGCAGCATTGTATACAGCACACAGGGTAAGAAGCACACAGAGTATCAAAAGTGAAAGTAAAAATGAAAAACAGTTTGCAGTATAAATGCACAATGTAAATAATATAAGACATACTGGTTTACTGGCAACTACTGTTCCTCTCATTCCTGACCTCTGTCTTCCTGTTACTACTACTCCCCCTGAGAGAGGAGTTGTACAGTCTGATGGCCTGAAGGACAAAGTAGTTTTTTAGTCATTTTTCAGAGTAGCATCAATGGAAAAGAATAAGTAAGAATAACTAAAAGGAATGATTTTTAAATGGCCTAACTGGAGAAGTCTTGGTGCATTAACTCAGTAATGGTTAAATTTAAATATTTTTTAATCTATGCAAATTGATACATCTTTTTTTTCTTGTTGAGCCATCAGATTTCTTTAGTGTAAATTTTTTTTGACAATTTCACTTAAACTATAAGTTCCTTTTGTACACTTTCAAGTTTAATTGACTTTTACACTGTGTTTTCTATGTTTTATAAAGATGTTAAGTATTTTCTTTCATTTCATTGTCTTTGTGTTTGAAAGATGCTTTAATAAATAAATGAAGCTCGTGGCTCTGTGAATGAATCACCAAAAGTAACCAATTTTTTTTTAACCAATTACAGTGCAAAACAGGTGAAGGGTTGTGGGCATCTGGTTAGTGCGCTTGTTTCCAGAGAAGAAGACTCCCAGTGAAGACCATCCCTGTCCATTTGCCATGTACGTAATATGGAGTTGCATGAGCAAAGGCATCTGGTGTAAAACCTGTGCCAAATCAACATGCAGATCCATCTCTGATCTGCTGTGGTATGAGGCAAAAGGGGGTATGGTGTTATCACACAGACAGATTTGTGGCTGGTGAACTTCACGGTTTGTCAGAATGGGCAGCTCCAATGAGAAAGAAGGCAAAGATACAGCATGGGGATTTGGAGAAGTTTTACATAAACACCTGTGGTCTTCAAGGAGCTAAGGCAGATTCTAGGGAGTGCAAGAAGGATTTTCTTAAAATTCAGCCACAGTTTGGCATACAGCACATGGGAGACTCGCGTGGAGATCTGATCTGTTTTCTTCTATGAATACAAACTTCTTTCTTCCACTCCACCATGAAACTGTGCCTGGTATTGCAACAGGAAAAACTTGGATGATGCACAGTTTCTCCACATCTGCAAACTGTGACCCGTAATTTTTTTTCAAGCAGCTTAAAACAAACAAGAAGCGAAAATTTGAATACTGTAATCACACTTGGCAACGCATGACCAAGTTGGCCATTCAAGGCTCAGAAATCCCCCCCACCCACCCACATCATCTGTGACATCTGTGCCACACAAAGTGTTCTTATGGCATCTCGTCACTGTATTTAACACAAAATGGTCAAAATCGTAAATGGTTTCAGACAAGGTGAATTTTGATCATATTGGTGATATAACACTGGATTCACACATTGTAAAAAAGATGTTCCATTCTATCCAATAAGATGTTGCAAATTCAGCCACCACTGGCTCTCAACCATCTAAGCCCAAGCTTCCTGTTTTAATAGATCATTGTACAAAGAGTCAAATCTGTTTTAAGTAACATATATTCCATCTTGTTAACTGAGAAAGATGACCATGCCTTATTTGCTATTATGATTATTATTCATCTTCCCATCCTGGCATCTGTCCATCTGCAGGAGACAGTGGTGTAGCGTCCACTTTGTTTTTTGTTTGTTTGTTTGTTTGTTGGTTTTTCCCCTTTCCAAGTCAATATCAATTTATTTCATTTATATAGCACCAAATCACAAGAAAGCTGCCTCAAGGTGATTTACACAAGTAAGGTCTAACCTTACCAACCCCTACAGCAAGCACACAGGTGACAGTGGTAAGGAAGAAACCTCAAGCAGATCAGACTCAAAGGAGTGACCCCCTGCTTGGGCCATGATACCGACATAGTTGACAATAGAAATATATAGGAAATTTTTGTCTTTTGTTTCTTTCTGCACCTGTGTGAATGACTTATCAGTCCATTGCTTGAGTGACAATCTCTGCTGCATTTGTTGCACGTGTACTGTGATGCCCGCTGAGGATGCCGCTGTCACTCGTTCCTCCTAGCTCATTGCTCAGCGAGGCCTTGGTTCCTTTCCTGCTCAGCCCTCTGTGCACCTGTTCTGACAGTAAGACACCAGGCTGCACGGTCCTCTGCACACTGCTCCCACGTGTTGACATCGATGCTGCACAATGTCTCTTTTAGTTAAGTTTTTTTATTGTGCAGTGTTTACACTTTCGAGATAACCGCATCACAAATAAAGTTTATTGTTATTACCACTACGACTACAACTACTACTACATTTTAAATGCCTATTTTAGTCAGGTATTTTCATTGTGCAGTACTTAGACTTTTGAAATAAGACCTTTGCAATTAAAGTTATTATTATTGTTAAATGTATAGTTGTTTAGCATTTTGTATATATAAAAGCTGTTTTAAAGTGTTGCTGTTTTTTTTTATTTTGTTGTCACATCTTCATGATTGGAATGGAAATAATAGATCCTGCTGAGGTCATTTTCCAATCAGTACAAGCAGCTTGTCAGCTCTAAATTTAATCATGAACAGAAAGGTCACTAGAGGTCGCGTACATGTATAATGGAGCAGTTGAGATCACATTATTTGATGTAAAAGGGTCACAAGAACAGTGCAGCACCCGAGGACAAATGGCAGTGGCATCTTGATTTGAGGGCAAGCCCTTTCTTGTCAAGGCCAGTGTGGGCCTGTCACTACTTTACACAGTGTAGACAAGATGTGTTTTTGAATGCGTACCCAGGGACCAATGCGGGTCAAGACTCTGAGCTTCTGACTCCTGTTAGCGTGGAATCAATAGACCTTGAAGTGCTAAAAGCAAACATCCCCTTTAACGTATTAGTCCTCGGGTCACAGAGACATCAGATGGACATACAGGGTCTGACGGTAGTATTCTACTGGGATGAAATGTCATGGGGAGCACAGGAGCCCTCCTGAGGCTGCAGTAAAGACTTTCGACATCTCACAGTCACTGCTGCAATACTGATGTCTGCTGGAATGTGTGAAAATATTCTGAGCTGCCCATTTTCATGAAACCAGAGCTGTGCTGTGTTCTTGCTCTGGGGACCCCTCTGCATTTGCTACTCAGAATTTATCACCCATTGAACGAGTTAGTTCAATGCAAATGGCTTGAAGAAACTGATGACCCTAAACCAGTTCAGTTTAGTTAAATAATTGAAGACTGTGCAAGAGAGTATTGTAATTATTCATGTGTGTCTGACTTTATGTAAACTAACTGCAAAAGAGGTGAGCAGATTTTCACTAAACTAGGTAAGAATATTCTTTGTGCAAGTATGTCCAGACAAATAACTTTTGGAATAGATTGATCAAAGATCAAGATTATCAAAAATATACGAGGTCTATTAGAAAAGTATCCGACCTTATTATTTTTTTTAAAAAAACATATGGATTTGAATCACGTGTGATTGCGTCAGACAAGCTTGAACCCTCGTGCACATGCGTGAGTTTTTTCACGCCTGTCGGTTGCGTCATTTGCCTGTGAGCAGGCTTTAAGTGAGGTGTGATCCACCCCTCTCGGCGGATTTTTATTGCAAATAAATGTCTGAACGATTTGGAGCTTTGCTGCATCAATTTTTTTCCAGAAACTGTGAGAGACCTCCAGGTGGACACCGTTCGAAAAATTAATATGGCTTTCAGGGATGATTTTATGGGGATTACACAGATTAAGGAGTGTTACTGCCGCTTTAAGGACTGCCCACAACTGCTGACATTCACAAAAAGGCAGAAGATGTGGACATCAGCACTTTTTCGGTACACTCCACCGTTACAGGAGTTTTTTTCATGGAAAGAAAAGTGGAGGGACGTGCAACGGAGCCGTTCATTACGCGGGACAAAACCACCTCGGTGCTGGTCTCACAGGACGGCTTTCAGGTGGATTCCAGACGGATTCCGGTTGCTTTCCAGTCGTGTGAATATCCGATTGTGATTGTGCATAAGCTGGACATGCCAGAACATGTCCCGTGAGGCTTCATCATGGCGTTGCTTTGCGCCGAGCGGCTGCACCGCGACGCGCGGTGGAGCCGCTTCTCTTTCCATGACAAAAACTCCTGTAACACTGAAATGTGCCGTTCATTTTTAAACTGGACACTGTCTTGATCCGGTATGCCATCTGACTAGCACAGGAATTGTGAAAAGATGTGGACATCAGCACTTTTTCGGCACATTAAGACAGACGTGCAGAGGAGTTCCGCGCGTCACGGTGCAGCCGCTCGGCTGTCCACATCTTCTGCCTTTTTGTGAAAGTCAGATGAGGTCCCGGATCAACAAAGCCTTCACGTTGGAAATGATCTGGTTGTTTCAGCGGGGTGTCAGCCTGTTGATGGGGGCTGGGAGCGCGCCGCGCTCTCAGCAGCTGTGGGCAGTCCTTAAAGCGGCAGTAACACTCCTTAATCTTGTAATCCCCATAAAATCACCCCTGAGGTATCTCACAGTTTCTGGAAAAAAACTGATGCAGCAAAGCTCCAAATCGTTCATTTATTCGCAATAAAAATCCGCCGAGGGTGGATCACACCTCACTCAAAGCCTGCTCACAGGCGAATGATGCAACCGACAGGCATGAAAAAACTCATGCATGCGCACGAGGGTTCAAGCTTGTCTGACGCAATCACACGTGATTCAAATCCATATGGTTTTTTAAGAAAATAATAAGGTCAGATACTTTTCTAATAGACCTCATATTCTGAAAAAGACAACTTCCAGTGTATATCGTCGCAAAGTAAATGGCTATAAGGGTGATCCAAATCATATCAATCAGTTAATCATGTCATTGTATCATATGTAAGTGATGTCATTACGATAGAGTGTCATGAATTTTTTATTAATCTATCTTTATTAATTAGTTATTTTGTGGTGGACTGTGGGTAGCACTGTTGCCTTATAGTAAGAAGATTTAAGTAAATTAGGTTTTGCAGTGCCCTTAGGTAACACCAACTCTTTACAGCACATTATCACTTGAAAACCAGGCCAGTGGATTACAAATGTCAAAATAATTAACATTACAGATACCTTATGCATGTATACAGTGCATCCAGAAAGTATTTACAGTGCATCACTTTTTCCACATTTTGTTATAGCCTTATTCCAAAATAGAGTGAATTCATTTTTTCCGTCATAATTCTGCTCACAACACCCCGTAATGACAAAATGAAAAACGTTTTTCAAATTTAACGAGGAATGGGCAAAACTGCCCAAAGATAGGTGCTCCAAACTTATGGCATCATAGTCAAGAAGACTTGAGGTTGTAATTGCTGCCAAATGTGCATCAACAAAGTACTGAGCAAAGGCTGTGAATACCTATGTACATGTGATTTCTTAGATTTTTATTTTTAATAAATTTGCAGTCACTGACAGGAACAGTGTGAGAATGGGATCTCACAGACCATGAAGGAACTTAACTGAAGTGTCACAGAGCTATGCACTCTGTAGCTGAGAGCCAGAGAGTTCCACAGTCACGTGGTGCAGATAGTCATGGAGCCAGGAGCATATGTGACATGGAAGCCACACAGGAGAATGTCTGAAAGCACCAGAGAAATCAACAAGCTCTAATACGGGAATTAGAGTTGGCCAGGTTACCTTGAAACGAGCTGCAGAAAGCTCCGATGTCGGACAGCATTGAAAGTGCAGGAAAGACTAGGTCAAGGTCATGGAATCTCATGGAAGAATCTGGCTTCATGGCATGGAAAACCAAGAATCCGGCAGTGAATAAGCTGAAAGCCTGTGTTTAAGTAACTCGCTGCTGATGAGCCGTTCATGCACGCCAGTTGTGTGGCGTAATGAGCAGCAGGTGTTTCTTGGCTCTGAAGCGCGCCATCTGGGGGAAAAAACTAACAAACTGCACACAAGGTTAATAAAAAAAAGGAAAGGAGAGAGGCAGACCATGACAAGACTCTCCTCCAGTACCTAGTTTTCTAGCTTTCCCAAAAACTCACACTCCTCGCCATCTTTGATTAAACGGAACTTACACCCTTATACATACTACAAAACAGGGCTGTTAGGATCATGCATAATGTGGGGTGCAGAGAGCCAGTTTTTGAAGTCACATGCACTGAAATTTTGGGGGTATACTGTAGCTAAATTTAAAACAGCATAGGTTATGTACAGAGCAAAAAGTAGCATACTTCCGGGCAATATTAAAAAAAAATGTTTTGTGACGGGGGGGTGTTATAATTTAAGAACAGAATTAAACTTTAAAAAGCTGTATGTTCATACACCTATGAAGCGTACAAAGTAAATTTTGCTGAGTAAAATATACTCTGCCTGGATAATATTTGGTCCCAGTCTAAATAGAGTAAATTACACTCTATTATAGAGTGAAATCAGCTCTACCGTCTTGTCAAATTAAGTGATTCTACTCCAGTAAGAGTTTATTTAGTACTGTGATAGAGCATATTTAACTCTATTTGGACTGGGACCAAATGTTACCCTAGCAGAGTAAATTTTACTCTGCAAAATTTACTGTGTATGTGTATTTCAGTTTGTGGGGTGGATTTTTGGGACGGGCTGGATGAAGAATTACATAGAAACATTAATATAGAGCACTTAAAAAAATGTACAAAAGGAACTCTTTAAGAACGTATGCCGATGAGCAGGTTCACAATGATTAATGATTAATTGTTTTACAAATAATGAATGTTTATGAGTTCAATTTTGCAAATATTTTATGAGGTGAAAGCTGGAAGACACTATTCAGCGAGGCGAAGCCAAGTTGAATACTGTCTTCCAGCTTTCAAGAATGTAAAAACACTCATTATTTGTTTTATATAACGGCTAAAATAGATCCTTGTCATTTTATATTATATTACATTACAAACAACAGAAAAGGGACTTACATTTTGGTCAGAAATTAATCCAGCTTTGGTGTGTCAGTGCTGCTTTGACATCAACAATCCAACACAAACTTTAAATAGGAGTCCAAAAATAATTCTAACGATGAAGTCCGCCATGCCATATCAAATTGTCGTCCGTCAGCAAAACAAACTCCGCCATGTTTGTTTTAAAGCTAAGTGCTGCCCGGCTTGTGTGAGAATGCGTGAGGTGCACACAGGAAAAATACTAAAGTATAAATTAAATAAAAATACTAAAAACAGAAGAAATACTAAGGTTATCGCCGGCCACTAGCCCTAAGCTTAACTAAAAGACCCAGACTTTAGATAAAGTTGAGGCCGCAACCCATTTTGTTTCCTAATAAAATGACTTTTAAAAGGGTAAAAAGCAGAGTAACATACTATGCCAGTATGCTAGCCATACGAAAGGAAAAATAAGTGCGTCTTAAGTCTGGACTTGGAAAGTCTCCACAGGAATCTGACTGTTTTATTGATGCAGAGAGATCATTCCACAGAACAGGGGCATGATAAGAGAAAGCTCTGTGACCTGCAGACTTTTTATTCACCTTAGGGACACAAAGTAGTCCTGCACCCTGAGAACGCAGAGACCGGGCCAGTACGTAGAGTTTAAGTAAGTCAGCTAAGTAAGGAGGGGCTAGTCCGTGAATAATTTTATAGGTTAATAGCAGAACCTTAAAATCTGATCTCGTCACACTTAACAAGAATGAGCAGGACTCAAGCAGAATCAGGCGGAATGACAAAAACAACCATAATTCATTCATGCCACATCTGAGAGGAAATAAAAAATGCGTAAGACTGCCGTCCGAATACTCAGAATGTGCTCTGACCCATCCCAAATTATTCCTATACATGCTGTGCATAACAGCCTCTGAAAGCAGTTCAAATGTAAGTGGAACACTGTACGAATCCACAAATGCTGTCAGTCTGCAGTAAGAATAATAAGAATGCACTTACAATGCCATACAGGTGCGTTCCGAATGGGGTCTCGAAGAGGAGATTCCAGCAGCACTCAAGGCTGCACTTGTGGTGCATTCAGGACATTCAGACAGGAGTTGATGTGGCGTAACATTCAGAACGTCCCTCGAAAGCGATCAGATTGTTTCAAATGCTGTTGGGATGCTGTGGGAGTGTTTAGACTGCAGTCAGATTGCGGTCAGACTGCACCCTCAACTGCCGTCAATGTATTACCACTTCGACCGCACCTCTGTCATGGTACGAGATGGCGAGGCACTAAACTGGAGTAGAACCCAAAATGCAGACTCACAGGCTGAGGAACTGAGGTAATAAAAAGGCTTTATTGAAAAAAGAGGCCAGGATAGGGTACACTGTTTGGCAGTCAGTGCTGCGGAGGTAACAGATAATTGTGAGGCAGATGCGTGGTTCAAAAGACAAGCAGAGTTTGGGTTCACAGCATGGAGATCAGAAAAACAAGCAAGGTCAACACATGGCGAGGCAAACAAGACTGTGACAAAAGGCGAAGATGCGAAAGGACTTCAAAACTGGCAATTCACTAAGACACAGTGACTATGTTTACATGCAGCCAATAACCCTTTCATAACCGGAATATTAGCAATAACCCTTTTGCGCACTGCCATATAAACACTCGCAAAAACCCGAGTATGCTTATATTCCAGTTTTTAAAAACCCGAATATGATCCCTGGGCTTCTGGTTTCACATGCAGTTACTTCCTCATTGTGTCATGGCCTGTATAACCATCCACAGCCTGTCACTCCAGTGCCTGATTGTCTTGCATTTTTCCCAGTGTTTTGTTCTACAGTTGCTGACCTGTGCCTCGTCTATGCATTTGTTGTGTTCTGCCTGAAATTTTTTTTGATCTGTTGCAGTGGTATGATGGATTCTGACCATCTACTTGTTTACCTGGTTTGCACATTTTATGCTTCCGGTCAGTTGTGAATCCGTCTGTGTTGGGCCTATCTGAATATTGTGCTGTACTGTACCACAATAACGCTGCTTTTCACTTTAGACCAGGTTTTTGGGAGTCTATGGCACAATTACTTTCCGCTTTCCCAAAACAGCCACCACCCAACACTGTGCTTAACTACACCTCATTGTCTACACCTTCATGATTTAAAAAATTTGGGTTATGAGCGTTAAAACATCTGGTGGAAACTAGCAATGACATTTATGCTGCTTTGCACCAGGTGAAGGATAGGGCACCAAATCTTATTTTTCCTTCTTTAATATTACACCCATTTGCATATTTCTTGAACAAACGGATCTACTGTTAAAGAGGATGTAAGAACATGTAGCATATTATCAATATATTAAACTTATACCTTTTTTACATTTTGTGCAGCAACAAAACCTGAAGCAGACATCTGATTGACCTGAAACAAACTGAGTTAAAAGAAATATCATTTAATTCTTCATTAAACACTGTATGTTTAACATTAGTCTGCATTTAAATCTATTTGGCTGTGATGTTGCTATCAAACAAAAAGATTATTTTCACAGTTTCATATGATGATGACCTGAAAGGTCCCTTTAATGTTTAACTATAACTGAATAGTAATAATGTCTAGTTTAAATCATAATATAAATTCATGAAATAATCCAACAGACTTACTGTGTTGAGCCATTGTGGCCAAACTAATAGACAACTTTCCACATAAACGGATGACCTCAAACCCTTGCTCTGTCATTTCAGGAGATCTTCACAATCTGCTGGCACCTGCATTCTGTTCAGACACTTTGCTGCCACGGTATATGTCCCTGAGAGGCCGTGCCAAAAGCAAAATGGATTCTGAGTCCATTTAGTGTCGAGCTTTAACTCAGCTTTGTCTGCAGCCTTCTCCAAGTACCTTGAATCTATGGGCCACCAGTGCAGGGGACTGCAAACTTTCAGATGACAAGGATGGATTTGGTATATAAGAGAAGGTACTAAATGTTAAACTTGAAGATTTTTCTCATCAATCATAGACATATGCACTTTGATAATGGCACATCAGTCCTCAGCTCCATTGTGAAATATACCATTTGACGTATATGAGATATTTCCCTCGGTGACTTTTTTGAGTTGAAAATAGTGCTAAAAAGATGAGGTATCCTTTTTTATTTAAGTGAGCAGCAGGTAAGAAATTCAATCCCTGTGGCATATAAACCTGTGATAGACAGTGCTGAAGTAAAGTGTTGAGGTCACAGTTAAAGCTTGCAGCTAAAGCAAAAAAAGAATTTAAAAGCCAGAACTTTTTTTTTGAAATGACTACATGAATGTGAGAACATCTGGGGTGCGAAAGATTCCCACAACAGATGGATTATGGTTCTTTGGCTATCATCCTGTAATTATTGCATTTTTGATTTTCTGGTTGTAATATATCAATTATTCAAAAATGTGTCAGGAGAGTTCTAAATAGTATGTCTTCACTGTCGTCACTGTTTGTGCTCTTTCAACCACATCCTGGTTACTGTTCATACGGCTGATTGGGGACACGTCAGGGTTTCTGCAGTTCATGCTCAAGTATCATCTCCGATGGTGCATCGTTACGGCTCGAGCAGCTAGTCTGTCGATGGGAATTCTGCTGGATTTGTTCTGTTGGCAGTCCTCAGAGGAGGCAGGAAAGCACACGACACAGAGCTCAAAGCATCATACAAGCCGTCAGACATGTAAAGAGGAAAACAAGTCTGCGGGATCAGAGGGAAAGCCCCGACAAGAACTGTATCTCATCATACATCATACAAATGAATTATTCATGTGTGACAATTATAGTCTACCTCTTATTTGCTTCACAGTAAGATGTAGACTTGAACACTGTTCTTTGAAGTTTTGAAACATTTGCTGCTGGCTTAGGAAACAAGTTAATGAAAACATCTTTTGGAATTACCAATGAATGTCAGTGTAGCCTGTTTTGAATGCAAATGACAGTTCATGATTATTTTAAAACTACATATTTGTATATGTGTTGGTAACAGTGTAGAGCTTGAACAGTCTGTATTTTGGACACACTTCACTTTTGACTGGTAGTCCAGACTTTTGACTCTTGAAGTCCTCAAATGCAGCTCAGGCGGAGGTGATGACTTGTAACGCACCAGCTGTGAAGGTGGATGAAGGTTGCAGCAGGTCCTCAGACCCCGATTGTCTGGGATTTACCAGCCATCAGACCAGGCTAAGGATCTGTCAAGGACCGTGTGTTTCTTAAAGTGCAATTAAACAACCCTGCGCACAGGCGTCTCTCGATCAACCCTGGAAGTATCTATTAAGAGACAAGCTTCTTTGCCATCATGGGATTGCTACGACAATGATGATGATATGTTACAGCACTGGACTAGCTTCTAAATTAACTGACCCACCACTAGGCCTGGCCTTCCTGTTACCTAAACACTCTCCGTGTGTGGCATTTAACAAGAGAGTGACCTGCTCTTTACCTAAATGAGTGGGTCTTACCTATCTGTTGGTTTGGGAAGTGTGTGTGTGTGTGTGTGTGTGTGTGTGTGTTGTGTGTGTGTGTGTGTGTGTGTGTGTGTGTGGTGTGTGTGTGTTGGTGTGTGTGTGTGTGTGTGTGTGTGTGTGTGTGTGGCTGACTCACTGACTCTCTCCACTTTCTCTCTAGTGCAGCCCAGCAGCTAGCCTGCATTTGAGTTAGACAGCTCAGGATATAGAAAAAGTGTACAACACATGCAAAACAATGCAAAAGAGATTTCGCAAAAACAATGTTTTTTGCAAAGCTGCTGGATGTCAGCAGGAATTGGAACATACTGCGGCCATACACCCAAAGCGTTCCAAACATACTCAGTAGGTCACATGTCTGGCAAATATGCAGGTCATCCCAGATCTGGGATGTTTTCAGCTTCCATGAATTTTGTACAGCTCCTTCGAAAATGGGGATTGCATAATCATACTGCAACATGATGCAGTAGTTGCGGATTAACAGCACAACAATGGACCTCAGAGTAGCATAACAGTTTCTCTGTACATTCAAATTATTTAAATGAAAGGCACAGGTGTTTGTTGTTCATAGTTTATGGTTACCCATAGCATAACCCAGTACCCATGTGTGGGGCATTGAGTTGTATTCTTTCTTGTAGTTGATCCATGCTGTGCTCAGGTTGGTCTGCCTGGTCTTAGAATCCCAGTGTACTGCTCAACCAGTAACTGGTGCTTTGACCCTCTGGTATTGTTTCCAGTTCCCTGTTGAGTTGTGCTCCTGTGTTGACTCATGTGCCAGCTCAGCTTGGTTGCCATGATGCCTCAGAGGCGCCTCCATGTTATGGACAGGCAGGTAATTGGCCGGTAGTTCAACTGTGTCGTATCCTTGTGGGGTCCTTCATGGTCAGGATTGTTCTGCCCTTGTTAGCCATTCTGGGTGAGTACCTGCTGTTAGCTGTCCACCCATTTATGCTGCCAAGTGCTCAGGGAAAATGTTACCTATTTGTGAAAATTTACACTGACTTTAGGATGTTTTGTCCATGACATGCTCCAAAAGTGTAAAGAGAATTGAACTGACAATGATCTAAATGGGAGAAAAGCACAAAATCCTGTGTTACATGCACACACATACACTCATCTTAAACTGCTTAGTTCAATTAAGGGTCGTGGGGGGCATAGAGCGTGAGGTGGGGTACATCCAGGACAGGACACCAGTCTGTCACAGGGCCACAAACAGACAAACAAACACATTCACACCCACTCACACACCTACAGACAATTTAAAGATTCCAATCCACCTAACCCGCATGTTCTTGGATGTGGGAGGAAACCGGAGCACCCGGAGGAAACCCACGCAAACACGGGGAGAACATGCAAACTCCAAATAGAAAGGCCACAGGCGGGAATTGAGCCCATGACCCTGTGAGGCAACAGTGCTAACCACTAAGCCACGGTGCTGCTGTTGTGTGGGCCGCCAGAAGAGGAGGTACTGCTGGCCCACCACCAGAGGGCGCCCTGCCTGAAGTGCGGGCTTCAGGCACGAGAGGGCGCTGCCGCCATGGACACAGCCAGGGGTGACAGCTGTCGCTCATTACCTCTTGACAGCTGTCACCCATCTACTCAACATCATCTCACTCCATAAAGACCAGACGTCATCTCCACCTCGTTGCCGAGATATCATACTTCATAGGAGGTAATACTCTCAGCCTTTTTGTGAGATTTGTAACTCTGTTATTGTGAGAATTTGCAGGAGAACCGGTCGTTTGTGAGGAGGCTGTGCAAGACGGCGCTCCTTTTCAGCTGAGACCGCTGCAACATATTGAATGAGAGGTGGAGGTGGCATTCCCACTGTTGTTGTTACTGGGTGTACACACACCCACACTTGACTGTCTTTGTTCTTCGCCAGCAGTACCAGATCCGACAGTCGGGGACGGTGATCACCTGGGAATTCGGGACCGTGCTGTCCCAGAGCGGAGAGACCGATAAGGTTCTTCACCCGTGTGCCTACTTTTCCCGCAGGTTGACCCCGGCTGAACGGAACTATGACGTTGGCAATCGAGAACTCCTTGCGGTGAAAGAGGCTCTTGAGGAGTGGAGACACCTGTTTGGAGGGAGCTCTGTGCCGTTCACGGTTTTCACTGACCATCGAACCTGGAGTATATCAGGACCGCCAAGCGGCTGAACCCCAGGCAAGCCCGCTGGTCACTGTTCTTCGGGCGTTTCGACTTCCGGATCACCTATCGCCCCGGGACCAAGAACCAGAGATTGGATGCCTTGTCCCGGGTACATGAAGATGAAGTCAAAACAGAGCTGTCGGATCCACCGGAGCCCATCATTCCGGAGTCCACTGTCGTGGCCACCCTCACCTGGGACGTGGAGAAGACCGTCCGGGAGGCCCTGGCACGGAGCCCGGACATTGGAACCGGTCCGAAGAACCGTCAGTACGTCCCACCAGAGGCCAGAGCTGCAGTCTTGGACTTCTGTCACGGTTCCAAGCTCTCCTGTCATCCAGGGGTGCGAAGGACCGTGGCAGTTGTCCGGCAGCGCTTCTGGTGGGCGTCTATGGAGGCCGACGTCCGGGAATATATCCAGGCCTGCACCACCTGTGCCAGGGGCAAGGCAGTACATAGGAAGGCCCAAGGACTCCTCCAGCCGCTGCCGGTGCCTCATCGCCCCTGGTCCCACATCGGCCTGGATTTCGTCACGGGCCTCCCACCGTCCCAGGGCAACACCACCATCTTCACGATAGTGGACCGATTCTCCAAGGCGGCCCACTTCGTGGCCCTCCCGAAGCTCCCAACAGCCCAGTAGACAGCAGACCTCCTGGTCCACCACGTCGTCCGTCTGCATGGGATACCTCCGACATCATCTCTGATCGTGGTCCCCAGTTCTCCTCACATGTCTGGAGGAGCTTCTGCAGGGAACTGGGGGCCACCGTGAGCCTCTCGTCCGGGTACCATCCACAGACGAACGGACAGGCAGAGCGGGCCAACCAGGACTTGGAACAGACCCTCCGCTGCGTCACATCCGCGCACCCGACGGCCTGGAGTAACCATCTGGCCTGGATTGAGTATGCGCATAACAGCCAGGTGTCTTCTGCCACCGGCCTCTCCCCATTTGAGGTGTGTTTGGGGTATCAGCCCCCGTTGTTTCCCGTGGTGGAGGGAGAGGTCGGTGTGCCCTCGGTCCAGGCCCACCTGCGGAAATGCCGTCGGGCGTGGCGCTCCGCCCGTTCTGCCTTGTTGAAGGCCCGGACGAGGGCGAAGACCCATGCAGACCGCCGGCGATCCCCGGCCCCTGCTTACCAGCCCGGGCAGGAGGTGTGGCTTTCCACGAAGGACATCCCCCTCCAGGTGGACTCCCCAAAACTTCAGGACAGGTACATTGGCCCCTTCAGGATCCTCAAAGTCCTCAGTCCTGCCGCAGTGAAGCTCCAACTCCCGGCTTCACTGCGGATCCATCCGGTTTTCCACGTGTCCCGCATCAAACCTCACCACACCTCATCCCTCTGTGCTCCCGGACCGGCGCCGCCTCCTGCTCGGATCATCGACGGGGAGCCGGCTTGGACGGTGCGCCGGCTCCTGGACGTCCGTCGGATGGGTCGGGGGTTCCAGTACTTGGTGGACTGGGAGGGGTATGGACCCAAAGAACGCTCCTGGGTGAAGAGGAGCTTCATCCTGGATCCGGCCCTCCTGGGCGACTTCTACCGCCGACACCCCGACAAACCTGGTCGGGCGCCAGGAGGCGCCCATTGAGGGGGGGGGTCCTGTTGTGTGGGCCGCCAGAAGAGGAGGTACTGCTGGCCCACCACCAGAGGGCGCCCTGCCTGAAGTGCGGGCTTCAGGCACGAGAGGGCGCTGCCGCCATGGACACAGCCGGGGGTGACAGCTGTCGCTCATTACCTCTTGACAGCTGTCACCCATCTACTCAACATCTCACTCCATAAAGACCAGACGTCATCTCCACCTCGTTGCCGAGATATCATACTTCATAGGAGGTAATACTCTCAGCCTTTTTGTGAGATTTGTAACTCTGTTATTGTGAGAATTTGCAGGAGAACCGGTCGTTTGTGAGGAGGCTGTGCAAGACGGCGCTCCTTTTCAGCTGAGACCACTGCAACATATTGAATGAGAGGTGGAGGTGGCATTCCCACCGTTGTTGTTACTGGGTGTACACACACCCACACTTGACTGTCTTTGTTCTTCGCCAGCAGTACCAGATCCGACTGTCGGGGACGGTGATCACCTGGGAATTCGGGACTTGGCGGCTCCAGTATTCACCAGGTTCTGGGGCGGCGGAAATCGTGTGGTTCTGGCTCTTCTCAGGACAGACGTCTTCTATCCTCGAGCCTGCCCACACGTCACCTCTGTGTATTGACTGTTATGATATTCTGTGATTGTCTGTATGTTCGTTGTGCACATTCACAACATTAAATTGTTACTTTTTGGCTCATCTATTGACCGTTCATTTGCGCCCCCTGTTGTGGGTCCGTGTCACTACACTTTCCCAACAGCTGCCCTGTGTTAAAAGCTGAAACATTTATGAATGAATGAATGAATGAATGAAAACTGTTTATTTCTATTTCTAATTTATTTATTATTTAAAAAGTTTAACATTTTTTTTCTTAGAGGAGTTTAATGAATTAACTATAGACTGTAGTTATTAATTACATTTTTTAAATAATGGTGGTGGTATTTATTTATTTTAAATTTTATATTTATTTGTTGTCATTTTTGGTGCCATTGTTAATGCAAAATTCTTTATTTGCAGCCGTTTTCAAACATTAATAAATTATTGTTAAAATAATAACTCAATATTCTGTCCATAAAAAATTCTGTCCATTATTTTTATGGACAGAATTTCTAGGCGTAGTGTGTAGAGGGGGTCTGGTTTGGGAACCACAGAATCTCATCTCTGTGTTTGAGGACGATGTGGTTCTGTTGGCTTCGTCAAATCAGGACATTCAGCGTGCACTGGGGCGGTTTGCAGCCGAGTGTGAAGCGTCCGGGATGAAAATCAGCACCTCCAAATCCGAGGCCATGGTTCTCGACCGGAAAAAGGTGCTTTGCCCTCTTCAGGTCGGTGGAGTGTCCTTGCCTCAAGTGGAGGAATTTAAGTATCTTGGGGTCTTGTTCACGAGTGAGGGACAGATGGAGCATGAGATCGATAGACGGATCGGTGCAGCATCTGCAGTGATGCAGTCGCAGTATCGGACCGTTGTGGTGAAGAGAGAGCTGAGTAGGGGGGCAAAGCTCTCGATTTACCGATCGATCTACGTTCCGATCCTCACCTATGGTCATGGGATATGGCTCATGACCAAAAGAACGAGATCGTGAGTACAAGCGGCCGAGATGAGTTTCCTCCGCAGGGTGGCTGGGCGCTCCCTTAGAGACAGGGTGAGGAGCTCGGTCACTCGGGAGGAGCTCGGAGTCGAGCCGCTGCTCCTCCACGTCGAAAGGAGTCAGTTGAGGTGGCTCGTGCATCTTTTCCGGATGCCCCCTGGACGCCTCGCTGGAGAGGTGTTCCGGGCACGTTCCATTGGGAGGAGGCCCCGGGGAAGACCCAGGACACGCTAGAGGGACTACATCTCTCAGCTGGCTTGGGAACACCTTGGGGTTCCCCCAGAGGAGCTGAGGGAGGTGTGTGTGGATCGGGAGGTCTGAGCGGCTTTGCTTGAGCTGCTGCCCCTGTGACCCGACTCCGGATAAAGCGGAAGAAAATGGATGGATGGATAATAACTCAATATTAATTTGAGTATTGAGAAGTGATTTTGGAAATAAAGAGAATCACACTGATAAATTCTGAATTACTGTTCATTTCAGGAGGGCAGGGGGGGCACCACAAAGCATTTGTGCTTATTACGGGCACCCAAATGGCTAGCACCGCCCCTGCTGTAAATACACAGGGGAGTGAATTAAGAAATGAACGATAGGTGTGTGAAACAGTGGAGCCCGAACAAAAGATACATGTGACAACCAAGGACAAACCACCAGGAGGACGCACATGAATAACTGACAGGGACACACACACTGAGTACAAAAAGGGGCACGGGCAGAAGACAATAAACGCACGAGTGTAGACACAGAAACAAACAGGGAACTGGACACTGAGGACACTTACCCCTTACAGAGACATACACAGAGGACACACAACAACAGTGTGTTCTTTTTCGGTTAAAGTTTGAGTGTGATTGGTATTTTGTAATGTATTTAGTGTTGTAATCTGCTTTTAATGATGTAGTGCACATTTTTGCTTTGATGTTTAAAGTCTACATCCTGGGGAAGCTGAATGTCCCTGTTGTGTTCCACCCCTTGTTATTGTCTGGTGCCTTGTTTGTTCAATGTCATTGCTTTTTTCACCTTTGCTTTGTAATTCTGACATTTTTTGAGATCTGTTTTTTTAGTTTCCTGGCAGAATCTCAGATTATCTCCAAAGTCACGACTTGTACCTATTTACAGTCATTTGGACTGGGACAATGCAGATGAAGTGTGTTCTTCAAGGATACAAACAGGTACTTGTAGCATAACTAAGGTTTTTATATTGGTGGCTCACTGAGCTACCTGCTCTGCTGCTGTCAGAACGCTATGTTAAATAATTAAAAGCATTTCAGAATTCTAGTTTCAACATCCACCACATTTGATATAATAATCATTTAACTGCTAGGTAAAATTCATTGAAGAAGTGGAACAAAGCTGAAGGCTTTGCATGACATAATGTTGGTGTGATGTACTGGATGAAATTGATTTCTCATATCCAAACTCAACCTCCTCTCTTGACTCATTACTTTAGTTTAAAAAATAAGATAAATTTAAAAAGCTTTCACATTAATAATAGCATGCTTTGGATAAAGCTGAGGGCATAACATTAAGGTTTTTATACAGACTCACAGTGTTATATTTACAGCAGCAAATCATGCATGTGGTGACATGATAAGTGTCTGTTCCTCTTTCTAACCCCTTCACTTGCTTTCAAAAGTGGAATGGGGTTATGACATATTTCCAGGTTCTCCCACCTAGTGCAAACAGCACATATTGCAACCAAGTGTCATTGCTAGCTTGCACTCGACACAACAGTAATTTTCATGCCCAGTAGAGGTGGGCGGATCGATCCTAATATCGATAATATCGATACCAAAGCTGGTATTGATATTGAACGATCCTCATGTAAAAAGATCGATACTCAATCTTTTTTTTGTCTCCCGCACGCACTGACTGCTGCGCACGTAGATTCATCAAAGTCTACTCTCTGTCTGTAAGAGCAGCGCTGCGCTGTGTCACACAAAACGGAGCAGAGCACCCTTGTATTGTGGTTTGTCAGCCCTCTACCTCAGGAGATTTTAAGTTGTGTTGAGTGATATTTTTTTAAACAGAAATGTTGATTGCGATAATAAGGTACGAGGTCTGTTAGAAAAGTATCGGACCGTTTTATTTTTTCAAAAACCATATGGATTTGAATCACGTGTGATTGCATCAGACAAGCTTGAACCTTTGTGCGCATGCGTAAGTTTTTTCACGCCTGTCGGTTGTGTCATTCGCTTGTGAGCAGGCTTTGTGTGAGCACTGGTCCACCCCTCTCGTCGTTTTTTTATTGCAAATAAATGTCTGAACGATTTGGAGCTTTGCTGCATCAATTTTTTTCCAGAAACTGTGAGAGACCTCCAGGTGGACATCGTTCGGAAAATTAATATGGCTTTCAGGGACGATTTTATGGGGATTATACAGATTAAGGAGTGTTACTGCCGCTTTAAGGACGGCCCACAACTCCCAGCACCGATCGACATGCTCAGACCCCGCTGAAACAACCAGATCATTTCCAACGTGAAGGCTTTGTTGATCCGGGACCTCGTCTGACTTTCACAAAAAGGCAGAAGTCGTGGACATCAGCACTTTTTCGGCACATTCCACTGTTACAGGAGTTTTTTTCCATGGAAAGAAAAGAGGAAGGACGCACCACGGAGCCGTTCATTACACGGGACAAAACCACCTCGGTGTTGGTCTCACAGGACGGCTTTCAGGTGGATTTCAGATGGATTCCGGTTGCTTTTCAGTCGTGTGATTATCCGATTGTGATTGTGCATGAGCTGGACATGCCCAAACATGTCCTGGAAGGCTTCATCACGGCGTTGCTTTGCGCCATGCGGCTCCACCGTGACGCGCGGAACTCCTCCGCTCGTCTGTCTTAATGTGCTGATGTCCATGTCTTTTCACAATTCCTGTGCTAGTCAGACGACATACCGAATCAAGACAGCGTCCCATTTAGAAATGAATGGCACATTCCACTGTTACAGGAGTTTTTGTCATTGCTATCATGAGGCAGGAGTAAGCCACTGCACTATAAATCACCAAAGAGCTGGACT
Source organism: Thalassophryne amazonica (assembly GCF_902500255.1). Classification (NCBI taxonomy): domain Eukaryota; kingdom Metazoa; phylum Chordata; class Actinopteri; order Batrachoidiformes; family Batrachoididae; genus Thalassophryne; species Thalassophryne amazonica. The sequence goes on from NC_047115.1 coordinate 61,559,064, forward strand.
AAAGATGAGCTCATATAGACATATATCATGGCATGTCCAGCAAGTCCTGCTGGAGGTAGAATCACCAGACAGCAGTGTGCCCACACCACTACAACAGAGACAGACACCAAACACGCAGCAGCCTGTGCTGTACATCCCAATGACAGCTCCCACCATCACCTCACAAAAAATGTTGTCCTATATGAATCTCATATAGATCCCATATAAACCCCATATGACATGGCATCCCACGGCCAGCACGCCATCTGACCGGACAACCATGTCACATGACACACGATCGCTGATTATCACAGCCCAGGCGCACCCACCAAGGCAATTTCAGTTTCAATTTATTTCATTTATACAGCACCAAATCACAACAAACACTTCACATAAGTAAGGTCTAACCTTACCATCCCGTAGAGTGAGCATACAAGCGACAGTGGTAAGGAAAAACTCCCTCTGATGATTTGAAGAAGAAGCCTCAAGTAGACCAGACTCAAAGGGGCGACCCTCTGCTTGGGCCATGCTACCAACAAAATAGACAATACAGGAAATTATACAGAAAATTTGGGGAGATTTTGGGAGTCCATGCTGGTGCACAAGACGGGAGGCTTGTAGAAGAAAAACATCCACTTCCATCTCTGGATGGAGCTGCACCTTAAACAGGGAGAAAAAAAAAAACAGAATCAGGTAGCAGAAAGACAACAAATACAGTGCAATTTATCAACATTAAGCAACAAGAAAAACAGAAGAAATAAGAAGGTGATTGCCGGCTATGAGCCCTAAGCTTCACTAAAATACCCAGACTTTAGATCAGAGGTCTCAAACCGGTTCCAGAAAGGGCCGAGAGGGTGCAGGTTTTCTGTGCAACCACTCACTCCAGCAGGTGATTTCACTGATTAACTGATTTCACCTGCTCAAAGTGATGTTAATCAGTGAAATCACCTGCTGGAGTGAGTGGTTGCACAGAAAACATGCACCCTCTTGGCCCTTTCTGAAACCGATTTGAGACCTCTGCTTTAGATAAAGCTGAGGCTGCGGCCCGCTCTCTTTACTGATAAAATGAATTTAAAAGGGTAGTAAGCCAGTATGTTAGCCATACGAAAAGGAAAATAACTGCATCTTAAGTCTGCACTTGAAAGTCTGTACAGAATTTGACTGTTTTGTTGATGCAGGGAGATCATTCCACAAAGTAGGTGCATGATAAGAGAAAGCTCTGTGACCCGCAGATTTTTTATTTACCCTAGGAACACAAAGTAATCCTGCACCCTGAGAACGCAGAGCCCAGGCCGGTACATAGGGTTTAAGTAGGTCAGCTAAGTAGGGAGGGGCTTGTCCATGAATAATTTTATAGGTTAGTAACAGAACCTTAAAATCTGATCTCAAAGGGACAAGAAGCCAGGGAAGAGATGTCAAAATGGGTGTAATGTGGTCAAACTTTCTGCTTCCTGTCAAACACCTGGCAGCAGCATTTTGAACCAATTGGAGACCTCTAATGCTGGACTGTGGTAAACCAGAAAATAGAACATTGCAGTAGTCCAATCTAGAAGAAACAATCTATAATCTCTAATTTTTAATGTGGAGGTCAAAGGACAACGTAAGATCAAAAATTACCCCAAGGTTCCTAACTTTGTCAATGTGATGTATGACACACCAGGCTAGGCTAAGCGTTAGCTGGTCAAATTTATGTAGATGCCTCACTGGACCAAGAACCATCATTTCAGTCTTGTAAAGGTTTAAAAGTAGGAAATTGCTAGACATCCATCTTTTCACTGATGCAAGGCAATCATCTAAGGATTTTATGTGGATGAGATTACCAGCAATTATCAGTATGTGTAACTGAGTGTCATCAGCATAGCAATGACAGGTAATCCCAAAACACTGCAATATGTGCCCAAGGGGTGCGATATAAAGGGATAAAAGCAGGATGCCTAAGACAGACCCCTGTGGAACCCCAAATTTCAAGTCACTAAGGTTAGAGGTAGTGTTATTGTACAAAACGCAGCGAGAACGACTGGTCAGGTATGATGTCAACCATGCAAGGGCACTCCCAGTAATCCTAAAATTATTCTCCAGCCTATCATTACTTTAGTGAGAGCTGTCTCTGTGGAATGATATTTTCAAAAAACGGTAGTGTCTCAAAAAGATTATTCTCAATAAGATGGTCCACAAGCTGCTGTGAAACCGCCTTTTCCAGACTTTTAGAGTAAAATGATAGATTTGATATTGGCCCATAGTTTTTCAATATACTAGGGTCAAGATTAGATTTCATAAGTAGTGGTTTAATCACTGCAGATTTGAAACATTTAGGAACAGATCCAGAGGCTAATGAGAGATTCATAATTTCCAGTGCAGTCGGCCCAAGAGTCCTTAAATATTTTTGTTGATATAGGATCGAATAAGCAGTTTGTGCTTTTTGTAGATGTTACGAGTTTCATCAGCATGCCTAATGAGATACTATCAAATTCTGTACATCTAGGTAAAACCTCAGTGATGGCACGCACCTGAATAGCAGGGTGTAGTGATTGGGTTAAGGCATGCTGGGATATGTTTAACCTAATGTCATCTACTTTCTTCTTGAAGTATTCCAAGAAATCTTGTGCTGTAAAAGGAGAGTGACTTATAGGTGGTTATCCATGAATAAGTGTTGCCACCGTGTCAAACAATGCTTGTTTTTGTTGATCAAATCAGAGTAACAGGCCCACTTTGTAGCTAATAATGCAAGCTTATAGTCTAAAATAGCATCGCGCCACGTGAGGTGGAATACTTCTAACTTTGAACTATGCCATTTTCATTCTAGACCTCTAGCCTTATGCTTGAGGTCACGCAAGTAATCACTGAACCAAGGTGACTGCCTTTTTGGGGGCTGTGGTTTTAATATAGGTGGCGCAATCATGTCGAGTGTAGTTTTGAGCACTGTAGTTTTGAGTTTAAACTGTGCACAAGACTGTCTACTGATTGGGCATTTTCTAAACGTGAAGGTAAGATATCAGGCAGTCTAGCTTTGAGTTCAGTTGTAGGTGAGGAGTTGATGTGTTGCCATAATGATAAATAAGGTTGTTTTCCACTAAACATGGCGGCAAAACTGTAAACCTAATAAGTGAGTGATCAGAAACCACTGATGCAAGAGGCATGATGTCAATATTTGTGACAGCAATACCACATGTATTGGTGGAATCCTAATACATCCATAATTTCCATAAATGATTTGCAGAGGGGATCAGAAGGCTTATTTATATGAATATTGAAGTTACCAATAATCAGAATGTTATCTGCAGTAGTTGACAAGTTAGAGATAAACTCACCAAAATTATCTAAGAATTCAGAGTATGGGCCAGGGGGCCTATATACAGTAACAAAGTAATACGGCTGATTTTTCTTGTTGTGACCTTGGCAGTAGCATCGTTGGCAGAGCAGAGAATCAGATGTTCGAACGAATTACATTACATGCGATTAGATGATGTCGATCAGATGATCATCATGTCACACCTGACTGCTGTGTCATCGCAACTCAAAACTGGAGAACACATATCATGCCATGAAAACATCACATCTCAACACACCACAGCAATGGACATGTGTTGGCAGGCCCTCATGACATGGTGAAAAATAAAAACAGCTCACTGGCCCGCTGTACCTCACGTGAAATGTGATCGCAACATCCACACGGTACGTCTGTCATGTGACAACCTGACTGACAGACTGACAGCCCACGTGTACCAGTGTGGGGAGCTCATTTGCCCCACATCCTGGAGAGGAGAAAGCCGTGAGAACATTCATATGAACGTTCTGCTGCTCCGAACAGGAAGGCTTGTCACTCAGATCCTGTCAGCGCTGCCAGGAGTCCGCATGGCGATCATCATGTCGCACCTGACCACTGTGTCATCGCAACTCACAGCTGGAGAACACATATCATCCCATGTAGAACATATACCCCTCTACAAGCCACCGCGATGCACATGTGTCTGCAGGCTCTCATGAAAATTCAGTAAGGTATGTCTTCTTGAATGTATTCCATTTCTAAGGTAGAACTCTACTAGTGTATACTAAGGTATATCTAAATATCTAAAAAAAGGAAGAGTAGAATAGAAGAGTAGAATAGAGTAAAGTAGAGCCACTTAGGTGCCTGGTCTTGTGGACCAGGGATGGTAGGTTGAAAAGCTTTTTTATCCCATGGGAACTCTCCCTACCCACCCAAGTGGATCAAGAAAATGGACATATCATAATAATATATCATAAGATATATAATAAGAAAATAGAATTTGTGTATATAAGTGATATTTGCATAATAAGGGTAATAAACAACATATACAAGAAATATGGTTATTATATAATATTATAGGAGTAAGCTTCTAACTCAACCACATGGGGTGTGCAGCCAGTACATTCTGAGTGCCGGTCCCAAGCCTGGATAAATGAGGAGGGTTGCGTCAGGAAGGGCATCCGGCGTAAAAAAAGCCAACCCAACTATGCAGAGTCAGAATCGAATTCCCATACCGGATCGGTCGCGGCCCGGGTTAACAACGTCCGCCACCAGTGCTATTGCCCAACAGGGTGCCGGTGGAAATTGGGCTACTGCTGGGAGAAGACAACGAAGAAGAGGAGGAAAACGTTGCCACGAACAGCGGGAGAAGAAAACTAGAAGGGTGGAAATGAGAGTGGGGACTTTGAATGTTGGTAGTATGACTGGTAAAGGGAGAGAGCTGGCTGATATGATGGAGAGGAGAAAGGTAGACATATTGTGTGTGCAAGAGACCAAGTGGAAGGGAAGTAAGAGCAGGAGTATCGGCGGTGGGTACAAGTTGTTGTACCATGGTGAGGACAGGAAGAGAAATGGTGTTGGGGTCATTTTAAAGGAAGAGTATGTTAAAAGTGTGTTGGAGGTTAAGCGAGTGTCTGACAGGGTGATGAGTGTGAAGTTGGAAATTGAAGGGGTGATGATGAATATCATCAGTGCATATGCCCCACAGGTAGGTTGTGAGATGAAGGAGAAATAAGATTTCTGGAGTGTGTTAGATGAGGTGGTGGAGAGTGTGCCCAAGCATGAAAGAGTGGTGATAGGAGCAGACTTCAATGGGTATGTTGGTGAAGGGAACAGAGGTGATGAGGAAGTAATGGGTAGATATGGTATCAAGGATAGGAATGGGGAAGGACAGATGGTAGTTGATTTTGCAAAAAGGATGGAAATGGCTGTGGTGAATACCTACTTTAAGAAAAGGGAGGAGCACAGGGAAACATATATGAATGAAGGTGCACACAGGTGGACTACATTCTTTATAGGAGATGCAAGCTAAAAGAAATCACAGACTGTAAGGTGGTAGCAGGAGAGAGTGTCACTAGACAGCATAGGATGGTTGTTTGTAGGATGACTTTAGAGGTAAAGAAGAAGAAGAGAGCGAGAGCTCAACAAAGGATCAGATGGTGGAAGCTGAAGGAGGAAGACTGTTGTGTGAAATTTAGCGAGCAGGTGAGAGAAGCACTAGTTGGAGGGGAAGCAATTTTGGACAACTGGAAAAATACTGCAGATGTGGTGAGGGAGACAGCTAGGGCAGTACTGGGTATGACATCTGGACAGTGGAAGGAATACAAGGAGACTTGGTGGTTGAATGAAGAGGTCCAGGAAAGCATGAGGAGAAAGAGGTTGGCGAAAAAGTTTTGGGATATTCGGAGAGATGAAGAAAGTAGATAGAAGTACAAGGAGATGCGGCGGAAGGCGAGAAGAGAAGTGGCAAAAGCAAAGGAAAAGGCATATTGCGAGCTGTACAAGAAGTTGAATAGTAAGGAAGGAGAAAAGGACTTGTACCGATTGGCCAGATAAAGGGACAGAGCTGGAAAGGATGTGCAGCAGGTTAGGGTGGTAAAAGATGCAAGGAAGACGTGAGGGCTGCTATGAAGAGGATGAAGAGTGGAAAGGCAGTTGGTCCAGATGACATTCCAATGGAGGCATGGAAATGTCTAGGAGAGATGGCAGCAGAGTTTCTAACCAGATTGTTTAATAAAATCTTGGAAAGTGAGAGGATGCCTGAGGAGTGGAGACGAAGTGTGCTGGTTCCTATTTTCAAGAACAAGGGTGATGTGCAGAGCTGCAGTAACTACAGAGGCATAAAGCTGATCAGCCACAGCATGAAGTTATGGGAAAGAGTAGTAGAAGCTAGGCTTAGAAATCAGGTGAAGATCTGTGAGCAGCAATATGGTTTCATGCCGAGAAAGAGCACTACAGATACAATGTTTGCTCTGAGAATACTGTTGGAAAAGTACAGAGAAGGACAGAAAGAGTTACATTGTGTGTTTGTGGACTTATAAAAAGCTTATGATAGGGTGCCAAGAGAAGAGTTGTGGCATTGTATGAGGAAGTCTGAAGTGGAGAAGTATGTTAGGGTAGTGCAGGACATGTACAAGAATAGTGTGACAGCGGTGAGATGCGCAGTCGGAATGACAGACTCATTCAAGGTGGAGGTGGGATTACACCAAGGATCAGCTCTGAGTCCTTTCTTGTTTGCAGTGGTGATGGACAGGTTGACAGATGAGATCAGACAGGAGTCCCCATGGACTATGATGTTTGCAGATGACATTGTGATCTGTAGTGAGAGTAGAGAGCAAGTTGAGTCTAGTCTGGAGAAGTGGAGATATGCTTTGGAGAGAAGGGGAATGAAAGTCAGTAGAAGCAAGACTGAGTACATGTGTGTGAATGAGAGGGAGCCCAGTGGAATAGTGCAGTTACAAGGAGCAGAAGTGGTGAAAGTAGATGAGTTTAAATATTTGGGGTCAACTGTTCAAAGTAATGGAGAGTGTGGTAGAGAGGTGAAGAAGAGAGTGCAGGCAGGGTGGAGAGGGTGGAGCAGGAGTGATTTGTGACCGAAGAATATCAGCAAGAGTGAAGGGGAAAGTTTACAAAACAGTAGTGAGACCAGCTATGTTGTATGGTTTAGAGACAGTGGCACTAACAAAAAGACAGGAGGCAGAGCTGGAGGTGGCAGAGCTGAAGATGTTGAGATTCTCTTTGGGAGTGACAAGAATGGACAAGATTAGGAATGAACATATCAGAGGGACAACTCAGGTGGGACGGTTTGGAGACAAAGTCAGAGAGGTGAGATTGAGATGGTTTGGACATGTGCAGAGGAGGGACCCAGGGTATATAGGGAGAAGGATGCTGAAGATGGAGCCACCAGGCAGGAGGAGAAGAGGGAGACCAAAGAGGAGGTTCATGGATGTGCTGAGAGAGGACATGCAGGTGGTTGGTGTGACAGAGGAAGATACAGAGGACAGGGTGAGATGGAAATGATTGATCTGCTGTGGCGACCCCTAACGGGAACAGCCGAAAGACAAAGAAGAAGAAGAAGATAGGAGTAAGCTTCTAAAACCTAAATATTAATACTAAAATATTAATACAGGAGAAGATTGTAGTATACGTATATTTAGTCTGTAGACTAGTAGTAAAATTAAATTATAGCTAGTAGGCTAAGCTTTAAATATGGTTATATTATTATAGAAACAGAAGCTATGATGTAATATGTTAGGTATCTGTCTAAAGTAAAACCTGTTAGCTTACTATAGGAAGACAAAATACATAATCTATATACCATAAAATGGAAACCTCAAACTAGGTACTATATGTTGATATCTATTAAAGAACCCATAAACTGAAAAATAATTAAAGATCTACACCATGTAAAACAATTATGTAAACAACGAAAATAAGCTAACTATAGTTAGAGGAGCTAACATTAAATTAGCCGTTAATAAGCCAACCGTACTTAGCTAGCTAACAAGATAAAGAAAACCGGTAACTGCGTATAAAGTATAACATGACATGGACAAAAATGAGAACACATATCACCTTTGGAACATGTTCAGCTACGCCTCAATGCGCACTGCAGACACCATCAGCCAGGCTGCCCCATGTGAAAAAATATCTGTCTGATCATGTGAATGGCCAGCTGGCGAGGCAAATGGCACATCCACCATATCAGTTATAGTCCACATGACGTGGTGTCCTTCCGCTCGCTGTACACTGATTGGCCAGAGACAGCTGGATGCGTGGGCCCCCCCGTGTGGCTGGCTGATGTGTTCATGATGTGAGCGCATCATTTCATTCATGTACTTTCATTAACTCCTTGTTTACTTCCATGGGCATGGCTCATGAACAAAAAGGAACAGAAGGACGATAATTCTTGTATTCTCTGCTCTTTATAACAGGAATTAGATATTTTTACAGTCAAAAAGTAATCCATTTGTTTCCTCAGTTACCAGTAACATGATTGTCTTACATTTGAACGGTACATTCATTGTGCTAATAATGTTCTGTGCTCTCTCATTATTTTGCCCTCACATATTTTCTACACTTTATGAACATTTGTACTACATTTAATTGCCTCCGCTGCTGCGAGAGCACGATGTGGAATCACACCTCTCACATGCACAAAACCGTGATTTGATATTGATTATTGCTTGCCTCAGATCATAATTGTTGGTGTGGTGTGAATGATGTCTGTGGCCTGGCCTATTCCAGCCACAATTTGTTGTATACTGATTGTCTTATTTGTTTTTATGGCAGTTTTGCATGGTTGGTGGTTGTAGTATGAGTAAATTGGGCAGTTTAAGGTTTATGCTGTTTCTTTGGTTATGAAAGTGATTTGGAACATATTCTGATGTTGACTTGTGATTTGCAATGTCATACGATATTGTGTTTAATTTCAGGAGGATGGTTCTGAAGGTCTAGGTGCAAAATGAACTGTCCACCACTGGTCCACATGACTGTGTGGAATCTATGTAATTGCACTCATTTTGCAGTAGGAATACACTGACTATGTCTGGAATAAATGTAATGGAGCCCCAGTGTGCTGCCTTAGTCAGACATGTACATTACTAATGCAAGCTGACATCACATAAAGATATGATCGTGTGAAATGTGTAATTTCAAAGGTCAGATGTTCAGACTGAGTGTCTCTGTGTCGCTGAAGCAAAGAAGATTTTGTTTGTACTTGAGTGGGTGCTTTATATATACAGTGAGAAGGTAGAAGCTCAAACTCTCTGCAGGGGCGGTCACAGTTGTCCAATACGACACCAGGGAGCAGAATGAGAAAAGGTCGCAAGTGTCAGTGCAGCTGTGGTTTGGTGATTTCTGATTCATTGCTGTGTTGTTTGGGGAGCTATCCATTTGCTGAGAAGCCTTACACAACCTGTTCAAATCACATCTAATAACACTTCATTTACATTGATCCAGCTCCATATGGAGTTTGTATTCCTGCTTTTCAATTTTGTGTGTACGGAGCTCATTGTCAACAACAGAGAAACAGAGGTGATACCGCACGTGGCTCTTTACACACTCTGTTGTGCATGTTTGGCTGTTGAAGAGGAGAAAATTTATACAAATCAGATTAGAGATGAGCAAATGAGGAAATTTGTTTGGAAAGACAATTTTAATGACCGTTTTTGAATTATATGCAAATGAGGACTGACAAATCTGATGACGTGCATGTAGGTCCGTCCTTACTTCTGCTCGCAGCCACTCCACTGCTAACAGTCAAACTTGGCATATGATTAATCCCAGCTGTGGCAAGGGTTAGCAAACAGCTATCAGTTTGCATATTAATTAGGTCATGGGGCACCAAGTGAAAGCAAAACCACAGGACAGCGCTACCCAGAGTGAGAGGGTACATGACTGCACCAGTGACATGATTCCACAACACATTTGCAAAGTTAATAAGGTCAAGTCTATAATGAATTAGATGACCATTCCTCTATCGAGGTGTCACCTTCCCCTTAGCCATAGGAACCCAAACCATATTCCAACACTCCAGTTTGCTAAATTTGCATTATTGGCCATATCTACTCAAAACTGCATTCATTTATAGACTAGGGCTGCAACAATAACTGATTAGATTAATAAAGATGACTTTTTTGTTATCATTTCCAACAAATGATCCATCATTTCCATGCTATTAAGAGGCGTCATTCTGCCTATGCCTGAGTGAATTTTTCAAAATAGAAGATTTTAATTAAAATTCTTACAGTTCAATAGGTTACATAATGAAGTTCAATGCAGACATACAGAGAATTAGAAAATAAATTATATTTAATACTTTTTTCACCATCATATTCAAGACATATGAAGAAAAATAATTCAGAGGTATGTTCTCGAATGGAAATAAGTTAAATTAATTCAATTTCAATTAAATTTCAATTTATTTGATTTATACAGTGCCAAATCACAACAAAGCTCCTCAAGGTGCTTTACATGAGTAAGGTTTAACGATACCAACCTCTAGAGCAAGGACAGGTGACAGTGGTAACGGAAAACTCCCTCTAGTGATAATGAGGAAGAAACCTTAAGCAGACCAGATCCAGAGGGGTGACCCACTGCTTAGACCATTCTAACAGTTACAAGGTTTTTACACATTGTACAAGACTTTCTTTACAAACAGAAGGAACAGAAGAGCAACAAAAACAGAGTCATTAGTTGTAAATAATGTATTGTCCATCTTGTGTATCTAATATATAGGTATCAATTTCCAGCACGGGTAGGCTGGTGGGCAGGACCTCTAGTCAGTGGTGCGACAGGCGTGGCATCCCGATGTCAGTCATGGAGCTGTATATGAGAACTAGAGAGCGCACTCCCAATGCTGCACACTAAATGAAAACGTCCCTTCATGGACAGCGACATGACGTCTCCTAACCGGGCAAAATATTGATGACGTTCAAGGATGTTAATGCATTTTCAATGGAGATTTGCGACTGAACACACTCAGAAAAATGCTCGCAAAATACGTTTTAAAAATGTCATTTTGACCTGGACATCGAGCCAGTAAAATGAATTTACATTAAATTATGTCAGGAAAGTATTAAACTTACTCTGACACACACACACATTCCCAAATAATAGTGTTGAAAGGTACATGGATCTGCGCTATTCAAGCTGCTGAGCTGAGGCATCCTGCTGCAGCTGCATTCAATGCAGTGCGGCTCCTAAAACCATTACATTATATATATATATATATATATATATATATACATTATATATATATATATATATACATTATATATATATATATATATATATACATATATACATTATATATATATATATATATACATTATATATATATATATATATATATATATATATATATATAAAATATTTTTGCACAATTATCCTTTATTGACCGAGTTTCATTCATGAAGTCAGTGGTGTGGGTACACATCTCTATGTGTGGGTGTTACTGTGAGCAGCACAGCGCGGGTCATTATAATCTCATTATTTTAAGGTGCAAATTTAAAAAAAAAATCCCCAGTCTTGTCGAACAATTTAAATCATTAACGACAAGTATTTTAACTAGACATTGGTCTAGCAGTAGAAAATATCAACTAGACATAAGTGAAGAGTTAATGGTCCGTGTCATCGGGCGACACAGGTATGGCAGGAGACATACAGCTGTTTATCATCCAAATATCACAAAGTGACAAGAAAAACCAAAACCACTTACTTATGGAAGGAAATATTGTCTCCCTTGTTCCTCCATTTGTGGCTTTGCCAACATGTGCAGCTTTCCGGCATATTCCACCTGTTTCTTGAGGAGACTAAGTGAACGTCTGTGCACGCAAATCACTAACTTGCCCAGAATTAAAATGGCGATCACGCCTCCTTGTCACCACACGTTTCAGTGCTACTGCGCTCTCTAGTTCTTATATACAGCTCCATGATGTCAGTCCAGTGCCCTGCCATGAGGTGCAGGGCCAGGATCAGTCACTGGTGTTGTCAGTGCCACAGACAGAGACAAAGAAGCTGGAAATAGCTGGACATGAGGCATTAATTCACCAGCAGTAAATCATCAGGGAAGCAAAGAGATTACGAAGGTGGTTGCCAGCAGCTAGGCCTGTGCTTTACTAACAAACCCAGAATTTAGATGTACTGAGGCCACGAGCTGTTTCACTGCTAATAATATGAATTAAAAGGAGAGGAAACATAGCTCCATAGTACACCAGTAGACTAGCCATACGAAAGGGAGAATAGATGGGTTTTTAGTCTGGCCTTGAATATCTCTATGAAATCTGACTGCTTTATCTCTGCAGGGAGATCATTCCACAAGGCATGCACTTGATAAGGGAAGGCTCTGTGGCCTGTCAACTTTTTTTTAATCTTAGGGACACAAAGTAGTCTTGCAGCCTGAGAATGTGGAGCATGGGCCGGTACGTAGGGTGTAATTAGGTCAGCTAGGTAAGGAGGCGCTAATCCCTGAATAATTTTTTAAGTTAATAGCAGAACCTTAAAATCAGACCTCGCAGAGACAGGAATTCAGTGAAGGGAGGCCAAAATCGGTGTAATGTGGTAGAACTTTCTGCTTCTGATCAAAATTCTGGCAGCAGCATTTTAAACCAATTGCACGCTCCTAATGCTGAACTGTGGTAAACCAGAAACTAGAACATTGCAGTAGTCCAGTCTAGAAGAGACGAAGGCATGGATCGAGTCTCTGTATCAGGCACAGACAGGATGGGATGAATCTTTGCTATGTTACATAGGTGGAAGAAAGCAGTTCTTGTGATTTCTCTGATGTGTAGGTCAAAAGACAATGTGGGATCAAAATTCACCCCAAGGTTCCTCACTTTGTCAGCGTGATATATAACACATGAGTCTCAGTTAAGAATTAGCTGGTCAAACTGATGTTGATGTGTCGCTGGACCAAGAACCATCATTTAAAAGTAAGAAATTGCTAGACATCCACTTTTTCACTGAAGCAAGGCAAGGCAGTCCTCTAAAGTTTTGATATGTATGAGATTACCAACTATCGGCATGTATAACTGAGTATCATCAGCATAGCAGTGAAAGGTTACCCTCATAATGCTGTTGTATATGCCCAAGGAGCTTTATAAAGGGAGAAAAACAGAGGGCCTAAGATGGATCCCTGTGGAACCCTGTATTTGTTTGTTTGTTTTTTTTTGTGTGTTTTTTTTCGGAATAACATTTGAGGTGATGTTATTGTACAGGATACAATGAGAGTGACTGGTTAGGTAGGATGTCAACCATACAAGGACTTTCACAGGGCGTTTTTGATTCCTTTTGGTTTTACCTTCATAATTTACCTTAAAAAACTGTTAACCTGGCCTTGTTTGGTGTCATTTTTTTCAGCACAACCTCACCTGTGTGACTTTACAGTTTTTCTTTCATTCTGACATACCGCATTAAAACAGTGACCCAGTATTCACCCCAAAACATAAAATTCGAATCAGAAAAAAAAGTTAGTTTTTGGTAACACTTTATATTAACTGTACGCTATAAAGCATTAGTAAAGTAAATGCAACTACTTGTAAAACATTTACAAAGCTTTCTAATTATTAGCTACTCATTGGTAAGAACATAAATGGATGGCTTAATAATTATTAATAACAAAATATGTAATGTCTTTATAAACATTTATAAATGATTTTTAATTCTCTATAAGTCATTTAAGAAAAGTTGATCATTAAAAGTTCATCATTTACAAACGTAAAATCAGACACTATTCATTAGTGATAAAAATACTTTACACATCATATTTTTGTCTTTACATTTTTTCCTCACAAATTCTTAAGCCTTTACTAAGCACCAATAAACCATTAGTTGATGCTCAGTTCTGTTATAACATTTGTAAAGATTGCATTAACTACTTATCCTTATTCCTCAATACTTTATGTATATTTGTTAATAATGTACAAAGCTCAAGTCTCTTTCCCCATCAATATAAGTATGCAGTTTTAAAGACTTTATCTATGTACGAATTTGTGTTATAACTCATTTGTATATGATTAATATATATTTTAATCACAATCTCAAACAATTGACCAATTCACTTTTATATGTCCATTTATAAATGCTTATCAACACATTAGTAAACTTAAAAATACTATTATAAAGCCTTTACAAGCTGTTAGCAAAGTATTTGGTGTGAGCTTAACTAAAGTGAAGGTTAATGTTGTGTGTTGGGGGGTGTGGCTGGATGTTTTGGTGTTCTTTTCTTTTCTTTGCTCCTCAGGTGGCATGGAAACTGATTTGTCTGTGGAGAAGGTGCTGGCTGAAGAATCCTCACCCTCATCAACATCATGTGAAGCACCTGTGACTGGTGCTCACATGCAACCTTAAAGACTTTCAGCTGAAGCAGATAATTGGATGGCGTTCTGCTTTTAAGGCATGTGTGATTCAAGCAGAACTGCCGGGAACTCGACCTTGTGATGTTCGTTTGTGAGACGCTGAGGACCGCACCTGGGTTTGACACATCGAGCCCGTGAAGCAGGGAAGGGTGAGGACACATGCTGTCAGCACACATTAAAGGTAATTAAGTATGTGACTAATTGTTGATAGTAACTTGGTGTTTTGTTACATAGTATACTTGAATTGTGATGAGAATTGTGCAGCTTGCTTCTCACTGCTGTGGCGTGCAGGATAAGTGATCCTCCACTTGTTGTGAGAAGCTGCTCATTTGTATAAAGATAAAAAGTACAGACCTGAATGTGTTGCTGATAGCGTGTGTCTTTTGAAAGATATTGTTGTAACTGCTGACTTACCTCACATCTTCTTTGCTTCACAGAGAGTCAGTTTGTCGTGTCCACCTGGGGGGTGTTTGTCTGGTGGTAGTGGGTCCAGGAGCGCCGGACTTCTCTCCTTGCGGGCGCTGGAGAGCGTGCCAGCAGTCACTCCTCCAGAAGGACGTTGGTTTTGGTTTTGTACATCTTATTTAGGCACAGGTGAAAAATAAATTGTTTTTGTTGTTGGAACCGCTTTCTGGTTATTTTTAGCGCTGGGTTCTGTCTGACGCAGGTTCGCTCCTCAATCAGCATCGACACTTAACAGGTTAAATTTGCATTATAACTCATTTGTAGATCCCATTTATATGTGTTATGCAGAGTCACCAACACTTGACCAATTCATCTTTATATATCCATTCATAAATACTTATCAACGCATATTTTGTTTTGAGGAATTGGTACAGCGGTATTAGACGTGGAGTGCGGGTTCATTCCTCGTGAAATGTTAAAGTGTTCGGTTAGGAGGTAGTGTTGATTTTTGAGTAATTGCGCCGCCATTAGTTGCTAACCGATAGCTAAACGTGGGTTCACAGTGGGTCGTCATTAGCCGCTAAGTGATAGCGGCTAATCGGCTAACTGGTATTAAAAACTAATGAGGTTTGACATCCGACGATATAAATTCACATCGATCAAGCAGATAGCCTCTCGGATGGAAACAAAGTGTCCACTTGATGATTTTCAACCTTAGAATATGTTAAGCAGTTAGATTTGGTATAACAACGGTTAGCAAATGCAGCTTTAGCCTAGCAGGTAGCAGCTAAAAGAACAGAAGAGGAATGTGAACAAATAATAGGTGCAGAGAGAAGTCGTTATTGTGGGATTCTTAAATGGTTTATAGAGAATAAAATGCACTCATCTCGCTGTTCCCAGATCCGATCCTGCCATCTGTCCTAGTGTCTTCAAAGCTTCTGCAAACACTGGCTTTTTTGAAATAGCAGTCTTGATGTGTTTTATCTGTACTTCATCACATTGTTCAAACGTGGCATCACCTCTGCTGTTTTAAACCATCCAGCTTCTTTCTAACGCAACCATTTTAGGGTCCACATCAAGCAAAACTCTAGGAAAATAATCCCACATTACATCATTTGTAATCTGTAAGCATGCATTTCAGGCGATTTAGAGATCACAGTTACCAGCGCGCCACCTCATTAGAAACTCGTGTGATAACAAAAGTTTGAGAAGAGAATGAAATGCAAATTTTGGATCCCAGTCAGACATTTGTGCTTCAAGTTGCCAAAAAACAGCAGCTGTTCTGTACATGTTACGTCTGAGGTCTTTCTTGAATAATGAATGATCAGAGGTCTCTTGGAACTGGGCTGGGTTGGTGCACAGTGTGAGGAGGTGCTGGTGCATTTATTAGATCTTATGGCAGGAGCTTGCTGTGTGTTAGATCTCATCCATATAGGTCTTCAATCCAACACGTTTTTTTCATTATGGAAAAGTTTTTCCCGTTGTATTTGTAGTTTTCTTTGCTGGATCAGAGTCTGACATTTGGATTCAAGGTGCCAAAAAGGAGCAACTGTTCTATCCCTGTTAAATCTGAGGTCTTTCTTAAATAATGAATGATAAGGAGACTGGTGGAACTGTGGAGGGTTGGTGCGCAGTGTGAGGGCGTGCTGAAGTATTTGTTGGCTCTTACTGCATGATGTCTCTCTCTGTGTTAAATCCAGAGTGTAAATATACAGTTCTGAAAAGCTTAAAACACAATAATTTCCTGATGAAATCATTTTATTTCAGTATTTTACAGTAATGTATCTTTTCAACAAGAATTGGTTCTTTTCATGTTTTGAACAACATTGTACATTATCATTTTGTGAAGTAAGTAAGACCCTTCGGCTGATCCAAGGTGGATCTGCATGTTGATTTGGCACATGTTTAGGCCGGTGTCACAGACCGAACGGTCCGCCCCTAAAAATTGGTCTGCCCTGCCTCCACTGCGCATGCGTGATTTCAGAGTGCATCCACTTGTCTAAGACAGAGTCTCTTTACCCAAAGCAATCACATGGATTAATGGGATTATTAACCATCAGATGACAAGGTAAAACCTCTTAAATCAGGGGTTTTCCAAGTGTGGGTAAGTTAGCCCCCTCCAGAGAACAAATGAATAGTTGCCCCTACCGACACAGACACACAATTTTAATATCTTTATGCGTTTCTTTTTGTTCTTTTACACGTTAAACACATTTTAAATATATTTATGTGTTTTAAAGGGACTGTCTATGCATTTACACATTTTACAGCCTTTGTAAACATTTTAAACATATTTTTAAAGAACTTTCTATTCTTTCACACATTTTACACCCTTTTCAAACATTTTAAACATGTTTTTAAAAAACTTTCTATTTTTTTAACATTTAAACATCTGTGTTTTTTAAACCTCTTTTACCTAATTAACACATTTTAATATAAATAATATTCCTTAAACTTTTATACATATTTAGTCTCTCATCTCGTCTCACCTCTTGTTTACTGCGAGCAATGAGTCTGGGTCTTTGATGCGCACAGGCAGCTGATGCAGAGATGCGCTGTGGAGAGGAGCAAATGAAGATCATCCTTGGCTTTCTTCTTTTTTTGGTTGCCCCAAACTCACTTCTCACTGGTAGATTTACGCACTAAAAAATGATCCATTTTGCTCCTGGCATGTTAGCTAACAAAGTTTTGTTTTTCCTTTTTTCCCCCTTCTTATTTTGTTGGTTAACAGTGTTTACAGTTATTGTTTTGCGTCCTCCCCTGAAAACCCTGAAAAGGGGGGCATGCCTCACAGTTTGAAAACCACTGTCTTAAATCATTCTAAAGTCAGTTTTAAGCAGAAACTAGGCCGTTTTAAGCAGAATTGAGGAAATTCTCGGTGACGCTTTGAAATGACTGACGCGCAGTGAACGCATCAGCTAGCAGCTCGTGTAGCCGCGGTGCTCTGATCGCTTCCTCCATCTTTTATGATGAAATAATGCTGAATTTATGTGGAAATGATTGTTGTACAAAAGCTTCAGATATCTGTCACTGAGATAGATGATGACTGAAGTGCAGTTTTAAGCAGAAACAAGGTGATAATCAGTGAACCGCGGCTAATGACGCATGCACAGAGAAGGCAGGGCGGTCCGATTTTTTGGGGGGACCGTTCTGTCGGCGACACCGGATGCCCTTCCTGACACAACTCCACATTACATGGAAAAATGTGGCGAGGTGGGGTTTGAACTGAGAACCTTCAGCACTGAAACCAAGCATACTAACCACTTGTCCCACCACCCCTATTTATCACTTTATAAAGTAAATATATTATATTTAGTGTTTTTATTTAGTGTTTCAAAAGGCTGAAAACATTGAAACATTGCCTTTACTTTGCAACATACATTGCAGTATGTTGAAAAAACTTACAAATATGACCTTTAAAACACAATCTTTCTTTTTTTCATCACCAGCAATATATAATAACTTGATAAACTAAAAATATTAGGATGGCAACTTTTTTTTAACGTCATTACAAAAACATAATTTTTCGGTCATTATGGCTAAATTTGGAAATACTGAACCATTAAATTCAACATGTAAGGAGAGGATTATCAAACTTTTAAAACATTGTAAATCATCACACAATGTTGCAAAGTCATATTCAGTGATGAATCTCGAATCTGCATTGGGCAAGGTGATGATGCTCGAACTTTTGTTTGGTGCCGTTCCAATGAGATTTATAAAGATGACTGCCTGAAGAGAACATGCAAATTTCCACAGTCATTGATGATATGGGGCTGCATGTCAGGTAAAGGCACTGGGGAGATGGCTGTCATTACATCATCAATAAATGCACAACTTTACGTTGATATTTTGGACACTTTTCTTATCCCATCAATTGAAAGGATGTTTGGGGATGATGAAATCATTTTTCAAGATGATAATGCATCTTGCCATAGAGCAAAAACTGTGAAAACATTCCTTGCAAAAAGACACATAAGGTCAATGTCATGGCCTGCAAATAGTCCGGATCTTAATCCAATTGAAAATCTTTGGTGGAAGTTGAAGAAAATGGTCCATGACAAGGCTCCAACCTGCAAAGCTGATCTGGCAACAGCAATCAGAGAAAGTTGGAGCCAGATTGATGAAGAGTACTGTTTGTCACTCATTAAGTCCATGCCTCAGAGACTGCAAGCTGTTATGAAAGCCAGAGGTGGTGCAACAAAATACTAGTGATGTGTTGGAGCGTTCTTTTGTTTTTCATGATTCCATAATTTTTTCCTCAGAATTGAGTGATTCCATATTTTTTTCCCTCTGCTTGGTCTAAAAAAGTAACCGTTACTGACTGCCACAATTTTTTTTCCTGATTTCTTATAGTGTTTCTTAAAGCCAAAAAGTTGCCATTTGAAATGACTTTAGTTTTGTGTCATGTCTGTGATCTGATTTTTTTCTACAAAATTAAACAACTGAATGAACATCCTCCGAGGCCAGTGATTCCATAATTTTTGCCAGGGGTTGTATAATACATACACTTTTCTTTCCTTTATATTTGACATCCTTGACCATGAAAACATACCACTAGAACTTGGAATCACTTTTATGTCTTTATTAGTTCAAAAGTTATTGTATAAAAATGATTTTTCGGTAATGGCGGTTTTCTTCTGGATCTAGCTCCATAACATTTGAAGCTACATCAAATCTGATGACACCTTACTGAATCAGTACAGATTCAGCTACAATTTGGTGTTAATTGTGCATCTCTAGCTTCATTTGTCACCTCACACTGACATATTTTCTATTTTCCCTATATTTTTGCATATTCTGGATCACCAGATCCGGAATCCGGATCCGATCATCACCAAACTTTGTTGTTTAATAGAACATTTGACTATGTTACACCCTAATTTTTTTCAAGCCTTTCTGCCTTGTTTTTGTGGAGAAACAAAATTCAAAATTCCCCCTATCCCGCAATGGTGAAGAATCCTTTAAAACATTCCTGGATCCGGATCGTGATCTGGGACACCAGTAAAATTTAATCACTTGTTCCTCTTGTCATTTCCAACCACTCCACAAAATTTCATCAAAATCCATTCAAAACGTTTTGAGTTATCCTGCTGACAAAAGGACAAACAGACAGACAGACAAACAAATGCGACCGAAAACATAACCTCCTTGGCGGAGGTAACAACCGCTAACCATCTCTAATCACCAACGCGTGGTCAAATAAATTCACCATCTTCCCATCAGCCTTGGCTCGGCGGTATGAAAGTTAATAAGCAGAAAGTCATTGCTGGATTCCAGTGATATGTTTATGATGATAAGGAGCTATTAAGATTGGTGCAAGAAGCTAGATGAGGTGACGGGAACTATAAGCTGCTTTGTGACTGTGCATTGGACCGAGAAGAAGGAGCCGAGTCATCAAGGTGACAGTGTGTCGACAAGATAATGAAAACTGTAATAATATCTAAGAAGAACAGTGAATCTGCAATTTGGGCACCAAAATGTGATAATCCATTACCCACAAAAAGATAGCATCTGGGCCCCACATTTCTCTTTAGAATGACATAACAGAGCAATTTTACATTTTACTTTCGGATTTCCTAATCTGTTGTTCCGCACACTGATCCTACTTATCTAAACCCACATAAACTGATATAAACAAAAAATCTCTTTGTACACACAGCTTCAGAAATTTACAGCAGTGATCATTTTGGTGATGCATGAACATGTTCGGCATTTACTTGCAAATCAATTCTGTATTTCAAATTGTCATTCACTATTCACATTTAGATTTTCCTTAAGTGTTGGATTTAATAGCCTAATTTCCTCCAACAAACCTGCAGATAAATGAATTTAAATTGTTTGGAGTTGTAGAGTGAATGTGAATTATACCATTTGTGTGTTTTGTAATACAGTTAGATTTGTCATTTCACTGTCAAATAACAAAACAAAGTGTATTAAATATAAGCCCTTTCAGTATTTTGTGAAACACTAAAATGCTTTCTTTTATTAATTTAGGTTATTTAGTTACAGTGATGTTTTCCTTTATCTGGCCATTAAGAACTTGAAGCAGCATTGTGAGCTAACATACAGTTGTGCCCAGACATTTACATACCTTGGCAGAATTTCTGATTATTTTTTTATTATTATTATTATTATTGCCATTAACAGAAAAACTTTTTTTCGCTCATGGTTAGTGGTTGTGTGAAGCCATTTATTGTCAAACATCTGTGTTTACTGTTTTTAAATGATAATAACAATAGTAACTACCCAAATGACCCTCATCAAAAGTTTACATATTCCTGTTCTTAATACAGTGTATTGCCCCTTTAACATCATTGACAGCTTGGAGTCGTTTGTGGTAGTTGTGAAAGAGGCTCTTCATTTTCTCTGATGGAAATTGCCCATTCTTCATGGCAAAAAGCCTCCAGTTCCTGTAAATTCTTGGGCTGTCTTGCATGAACTGCATGTTTGAGATCTTCCCAAAATGTCTCGGTGATATTGAGGTCAGGAGACTGAGATGGCCACTCCAGAACATTCACTTTATTCTGCTGCAGCCAATGACAAGTCGACTTGGCCTTGTGTTCTGGATCGTTGTCATGTTGAAACATCCAACTATGTACCATGCACAGCTTCCAGGCTGATGAGTGCAAATTTTCCTCCGGTATTTTCTAATAACATGCTGCATTCATCCTGCCATCAATTTTCCTGTGCCTCTGTAGCTCACACATCCCCATAACATCAGTGATCCACCGCTGTGTTTCATAGTAGGCATGGTGAGCCTTTCATCATAGGCCTTGTTGACTCCTCTCCAAAGGTAATGTTTATGGTTGTGGCCAAAAAGTTCAATTTTTGTCTCATCAATCCAAATGACTGTTCTCTTTGCTGTTCGGCATATTGTAAGTGGGATACGTTGTGACCTTTGCATAGTAATGGCTTTTTTTTGGAGCATGCAGCCCATTTTTCTTCAAGTGCCTCCTTATTGTGCATCTTGAAACAGCCACACCACTTTTTTTCAGAGAGTCCTGTATTTCAGCTGAAGTTATTTGTGTGTTTTTCTTTTCATCACAAACAATTTTCCTGGCAGTTGTTGCTGAAATTTTTGTTGGTCTACCTGACCGTGGTTTGGTTCCAACAGCATCCCTCATTTTTCACTTCTTATTGGCATTCTCACTCCCTTGGATAGCTTTTTACATCACTTTCCTGTTTTATACAGTTGAATTAGTTTTTATTTGACAATTATTTTGCTTTCGCTATGACTCAAAAACCAGAAACAAAGGTGCAAAGGTCTGTCAGGAGCCCAGAAACACACTGACCTTTAATACACAGACACACACTGATCACAAGCAAACAGATCACAGGTGAGGATGGTTACCTTTTGTAGCCATTCAAACCTGTTTGTGTCAACTTGTGTGCATGTTATCAGGCCAAAATCACCAGGGTATGCAAAATTTTGTTCATGGTCATTTGGTTAGTTTCTGTTGTCATTATGATTTAAAGAGTAAACACAGTTGTTTGTCAATTAATGGCTTCACGCAACCACTAACCATGGGTGAAAAAAAAGATTATGTTATCATTCATATTTAAACATATTTAAACAAAACTCAATTCTTTATGTGGGAAACATAACAATTTGTTACAATTAATTGCATGGGTGTGTGCAGTCAAAATGACATTTATTGTGTTTTTGGCCTGAAATTATATATTTGTGCAAAGGTGTTCTGTTTTTCCTTATTCTGATTGCTTTCATTTGGCAGGCCTCTTCCTAATGTACTCACCATAAATAAAGATAATGATTGTTGACTGGAACAGACTTTGGCTGCAGCAGCATCAACCTTGTTGCTTCACTGCACCATGTGATGAGCTGCATTTGACCTAAAACATAATGTACCACCTTGAAGTGTCTCGGATGAAATGTTGTTTCAGACCATTTAATAAAATAAAGTGTAATACATGTATACTTTGGGTCCACGCTAGACATAATGTACACCTTGAAATGAGAAATTACTTATTTATTTTTCCAAAGAAAACTGTATCTTTGTTTTTCATAGTTGTTTCTGTTTTGTTTTTTTTTTGGGGGGGGGGGGGGGGGGGGGCTCTTCACTGCGGGTCATTACTGTATATCTGATCTTTTTTTTTTTTTTTTTGCAATGTATAGGAAATTGGAGGAATACTTGTATTACATGGAGAATTTATGCTTCCTTTTACTATCATTTCAGTAGGCAAATGGTGTATGATGGTGGTATGTTTCTCTTTGATTGTTCCTTCACATTAGATAATTCCACAGCAATATTGCTTAAATTACAGTTGAATACAGCATGTTGCTGCTTCAGTACCTCCTCAGACGTGAATTAATGCTTTAATGTACCTTTGCCTTCTTCACAACTGGCAATTTTAAAGGACAACTACACTTTTTCACAGCCACAATCATATTATTGTTAATAATGAGTGTTATGATTATATTTGATAACTGCCTTTACAATACAGCAAAGAATGAAACTCAAATCAGGCAACATAAATGAAACGGGTAAAACAGAAAATATTTTGCAAGCCTTGTCTCGTTACATAGCCAAGGAGGAAGTGGCTGTGTCCCATTTCAGTGGCTGCTTCTAAAGATGTAATCATCGGCTGCTTACATGGCGTAACTCAGCTGTCCCATTTCAAAGGCTCCTTGTAAAAACAATCCCATGAGTCACTGCATGATCCCCCCCCAAGACAAAACAGTCAATTTTTAAAAAGAAAAAGACCAAATGACATGTTTGGGCTCCATATGTCAACTGTAAATCAGTAATGTTCAAACCCCACCGCTGACTGCTCTCCATGTAATGTGGAGTTGTGTCAGTAGGGCATCTGGTGTAAACCCCGTGTTAAATGTACATGAGGATCTATGTCAGATGTGCTGTCGTTACCCCAAAACAAGGGAGCAGCAGCAGGGACTTATTTACTTACATTTATTTACTAAAGATTAAAACCTTGAGAAGATTCTCCAGAGCAAATCTAAGTGTTGTAAAACAAATGTCTGGGTTACCTCCAGGCGCTCCGCTTCCTCCTACTTAAACCACGCACAGGTTAGATGAATTAGTGACTATGAACTGAGTGTGAGTGTGAATGAGTTTGTCTGTCTGTGGCACTGCAATAGACTGGTGGTCTGTCCAGGGTGTACGCCACCTAATGACAGCTCCAGCCTCCCCATGACCATTAAATGGAATAAGCAAATTCAGAAAAATGATGAAAATTTGAACTGAATAAATACAATTGTCAGTAGCTCTCTGCTGCTTTTTTTAAGTAATGCCATCTTGCTCACCCCCCCTCCCCCCCATGACCCTTAATTGCAATAACTGGGTTTAGAAAATGGATGGATGGATGGATGGATAGATGGATGGATGGATGGGACCTTGCAGATTTTGTGTTCCACCCCTTGTCCCTGTCTGATGTCCTGTTTGTTAAATGTTGTTTTTGGTCCCATTATCTTCGTTTTATACTTTAACCATTTTTGAGTTCTGCCTTGGTTCATTGCACTTGTTTTTAGCCATCTGCTTTTTAATATATGACACTGTAATTATTGTATATATTACTCTCAATATATAGCTATATATATATATATATATATATATATAGCTATATATATATATATATATATATATAGCTATATATATATATATATATATATAGCTATATATATATATATATATATATATATAGCTATATATATATATATATATATATATATATATATATATATATATATATATATATATATATATATAGCTATATATATATATATATATATAGCTATATATATATATATATATATATAGCATATATATATATATATATAGCTATATATATATATATATATATATATAGCTATATATATATATATATATATAGACAGTTTTCAATGAAACATAAACTTGCTGATCCCCCAACACCTCACAAAGTCAATATGGCCATCAAATCACTGAAGAATGACAAGGTGAGCGGTCCTGATGGAATTCCAAGTTCTGAAGTACGGCGGACCAGCGATGGTTCAGTGTCTTCATGACTTTGTAAAGTGTATTTGGACTGCAGAACAAGCACAAGCTGACCTTAAAAATGCACTGATAGTTACCACTGGATCATGCTGTGTTGGCGCTCCTAAGAAAAGGTACAAGGATGTCCTTAAAAGAAGCTTTAAAGACTGCAAGATTGTTGATTGGGCTACAGCCCCAGCAGATAGATTGGCTTGGAGGAGAACGTTTTGTGATGGCATCAAGACCTTTGAGACCAATAGATGGAAAGCTGAAGAGGAAAGACGTGCAAGACGGAAAGCTGCTGAAGCTCTGAAACAGTTGGCAGCCTCCTAGTTAGCTGCCTGGATGAATTTATTTTGGACCGCCATGCTCATGTCGAGTGGCAGCGATGAATTATTGTATATATTACTCTCTTTAATGATTGGTATGACTTGTTTTATAATTGTATTATCTGTTTTTCTTTATGTCCTTACTGTTCTGGACATGTCTCTATGCTGCCTGTTTGCCAGGTTGTCATTGTAAATGACAACAGGTTCTCAATTGACCGACATGGTTAAATAGAGGTTACATTTTTTGCCATTGATGTTTGGTTGAGTTCTCCTTTTGTTAATACATAGTTTTTTGAGTATATTCTTTAGGGTTTACATTCTACTCACCCTGAGTTTCTTGTAGGTTGAGGTTTCAATGTGTTTGTCAGTCTGCTTCTGTGTGTTTATAGGCATGGTCCCATCGTTTTGTGTTCCTCACAGCTGTTTCACATTCCAGTCACAGCACCTGTTGCTCATCTTTGTGTCACCATTTAAGTTTCTGACTGTTCTGGCTTGGTTGCTGGATTATTTCCTCACATTCCTTGGTCTTGTGATGTCTTGTTCTGTGCTCCTGTTATTTCTCTTCTCAATGCCAGCTTGTCTCCTTTCACTTAACATTTTGGACTGCACCCCATCTTTGGACTGCCTCAACTCACCTGATGACAAATAAAACACGATTTCTTGAATTTGCTATGTGGCTGTCTTGTCTGCAATTTGTGTTCCATTTAAGACTAATCGTAACAGCAGAATACAGTAACCATTTTGTGGCAAAAACAGTAAAATATACATTTTATCTCAAGGTTGTACACTAAACCAGTGCTTCAAGTTAATGTTCACAGTGTTGATTTCATGTATTTTCATTTATATACCACCAAATCACAAGGATGCCTCAAGGCACTTCACATAAGTAAGGTCTAACCTTACCAACTCCCAGAGCAACAGTGGTAAGGAAAAACTCCCTCTGAGGAAGAAGGCTCAAGCAGACCAGTCTCAAAGCTTGGGCCATGCTACAGACACAAATTACAAAACAATTCACAAAACAAACATACAGGAAATGTTGCTGGTGCACAGGACAGATACCACACCCATCTCTGGATGGAGCCGCATCTCAAACAGAGAGAAAAGAAAAAAGCAGAATCAAGCATCAAAAAGACAACAAATACAGTTTAATTTGTCAGCATTAAGCAACAAGAAAAACAGAAGAAATACGAAGGTGATCGCTGGCCACTAGCCCTAAGGTTCACTAAAAGAACCAGAATTTAGATTAAGTTGAGGCAGCAGCATGCTCCATTTCCTAATAATTCCTAATTAAAAGAGTAAAAAGTATAGTAACATACTATGCCAGTATGTTAGCAATATGAAAGGGAAAATAAGTGCATCTTAAGTCTGGAGTTGAAAGTCTCTACAGAATCTGACTGTTTTATTGATGCAGGGAGATCATTCCACACAACAGGGGCACGATAAGAGAAAGCTCTGTGACCCACAGACTTTTTATTCACCCTAGGGACACTAAGTAATCCTGCACCCTGAGAACGCAATGCCCGGGCCCGTACATAGGGTTTAATTAGGTCAGCTAGATAGGGAGGTGCCAGCCCATGTACAGTTTTATAGGCTAGTAGCAGAACCTTAAAATCTGATCTCACTGGGACAGGAAGCCAGTGAAGTGATGCCAAAATGAGTGTAATGTGGTCAAACTTTCTGCTTCTTGTCCAAAGTCTGGCAACAGCATTTTGAACCAATTGGAGATATCTAATGGTGGACTGCGGTAAACCAGAAAATAGAATATTGTCCAATCTAGAAGAGACAAATGCATGAATCAGGGTCTCAGCATCAGCCATAGACAGGATGGGACGAATCTTCGCTATATTTCACAGCTGGAAGAAAGCAGTCCTCAAATTATGGACAACGTAGGATCAAAAATTACCCCAAGGGTCCTCACTTTGTCAGTGTGATGTATGATACTCAACTCTAGCCTAAGCGTTAACTGGTAAAATTGATACTAATATCTCAATGGACCAAGAACCATTATTTCAGTCTTATCAGAGTTTAAAAGTAGGAAGTTGCTAGCCATCCAGCTTCTCACCGATGCAAAGCAATCTTCTAAGGATTTTATGTGGATGAGATTACCAGCAGTTATCGGTATGTAGAACTGAGTGTCATCAAACCAGGAGGTTTCTTCCTGTTAAAAGGGAGTTTTTCCTTCCCACTGTAGCCAAGTGCTTGCTCACAGGGGGTCGTTTTGACCGTTGGGGTTTTACATCATTATTGTATGGCCTTGCCTTACAATATAAAGCGCCTTGGGGCAACTGTTTGTTGTGATTTGGCGCTATATAAAAAAAAAATTGATTGATTGATTGATCAACATAGCAGTGAAAGGTAACCCCAAAACGTCGCAATATGTGCCCAAGGAGTGTTATATAAAGGGAGAAAAGCAGGGGGCCTAAGACGAACCCCTGTGGAACCCCAAATTTCATGTCACTAAGGTTAGAGTTGAGAAACACTGTGATTCATGAAAAGACTAAGGAAAATAATGCTCCTGACATTTATAAATCCGGACCCGGCGCCACGAGGGGGCGTTTGAGGGCGACGTCCCCTCACGTCATCAACCTTGCCCCCTCGGATATGAGAGTTATCAAAAAGAAAAAGAAAAAAGAAAGAAAAAGAAATACTGGAAAATATAGCGCCTCGCAGTTTTGCGGATTTCTTTAGTCCAATTTTGCATGCTTTTTTTTTGTTTTTTTTTACAGTGCATTGTGCTCTGCGTCCTCATCAAGCAGGCCGGTGTTCTGTCGAGATGACGGGACACCTGTTGCGGCACCGCGAAGGGAGAGCACGCACATTGTGTTCTGCGTGTCTGTTTATAAGAATCTTCTCACCCAGAAGAAAAAAGAGCGCCAACAACTACCCATAACTGTGTTCTTCACTCGGAAAAAGAGTGTGAGTGGAAAAAGGCGCGACAGTGGCGCAGCGCCAGGATGAAGAGGCGCAATCAGAGGAACTGTGAAATACTGGTCAGTCACTATTAATAATTTCTTATGTGTCCCTAACCCTCGTAGGTTGATCGTTAAAATTAAATTCGTTAGTTCTAAAAGCCATCATAATTATTTATAGGAAAACGTTCTATTTTTATTTCTCAAACAAATGTTTGGGCCTGAAAACAGGTTGGTCTTATTTTTCTACTAAGGTTTGAACTTTGAGAGTGTTTACACACGAGAGAAAAGTGACAAAATGTTAATGCCTGTTTGAGAAAAGTGTATAGTGTGTAGTGAGGGTTTTTACAGCCTTAAAACGTCTATAATAATTGTAAAAAATAACGCTGACTACTTCATGGATTTCGCCTATTGCGGGCTATTTTTAAGAACGTTAGCTCCTGCAATAAATGAGGGACCACTGTATATCTACATGAAAGGTTTATGTGGGGTTAATCTACTGTCTCGTGTCGTTTCTCAGATCAGTTGTTGGTTTGGTTTTGTGGTATGCAGGAGATCACTTGACCGAGGGTCTATATGTTCAAATAATAATTAAAAAATACTGTCATCACTCTTTACTCTTAGTCAGTCTCTTACAACGGTGTAGCCTAAATACATGAGCTTTCTAGGAGCGCACCCAATTCATTACGCACGCTCAGAGGCAGGTACCCTCCGGTGCGCACTTTTTTTGTGGGGGGGGGCAACCCCGCCCCCGTGATAAACTCATCGCCCCCCTTAATATTTTTTTTCTGGCGCCGGGCCTGTATAAATCTCACCAACAAAATAAAGTCAGTGCTGTTTGCATTTTGGCTCTTGGGCAGTGTTTGCACAGCAGTCGTTGTACATTTGGTTATGTCAGAAACATATGTTACCCTGATTCACTGCGCAGTGAAGCATGTTTGTGACAAGTTACTGAAAAAAGTTTGGGTCAGTGCAAAGCCCACTGATATTTCCAATCTCAGCTCAGTGTCTGTTGAAGGGCAACAGCAGCAAGGAAACATCAGAGCTTTCACTTCAACTCACAGATTGATAAATGTTTATCTGAAGACAGATGACAGCATCTTACCAGCCTTTATTAAACAACACTGTTTCCTTGAAGTGGCCCATCCATCCTTTTAGCACAGTTAAATAACTATGGACAAAGGAGCTCGAGGCCACGCACACTATGAAAATGTTTTGTTAGCTCTTTTAGCAGCCATCGGTAGCTTCATACATTAAATTCCGTTAATGCATGATTACTGAGAAAATAATCAGCTCATGGCTCTTAATGCTCACACCAAATCACACCGTTATGAGAACCACCATGCAGTCCCCAGACGTATGATTTAATAAACACCCAAACCAAGGTTTGAGTTAGCTTGTTCCCTATTAGCTTAGCTGGTTTGGACTCGAAGATAGGAGAGTGTTCAACCTTCTTGCGTCACACAACTTAGTAACTCATGCTCCACCTCTTTTTACATTTTTGGGTTCAATGTGATGCAACCAGAATGCTACCAACATGGCAACACCCAGATATGAGCTTCTTATCATATACCTATAAATGATACGACAGTATGATTGGATAAAACACTAAAGAATAAATAGCAATACACCCTTTTCGCGAACGGGTAATATTTTTCATACCACCCAAGTAATCAGCCAATCCGAACAGCGGAGCGGCGCCACGACGAAGAGGCGCGGTCAGAGGAACTGTGAAATACTGGTGAGTCACTATTAATAATTTCTTACATGTCCAACCTCGTTAAAATTAAATTTGTTAGTTCTAAAAGCCATCATAATTATTTATAGGAAAACGTTCTTTTTTTTTTCTACTAAGGTTTGAACTTTGCGTGTTTACACAGGAGAGAAAAGTGAGAAAATGTTAATGCCTGTTTGAGAAAAGTGTATAAAGTGTGTAGTGAGGGGTTTTACAGCCTTAAAACATCTATAATAATTGTAAAAAATAACACTGACTACTTCGCGGATTTCAGCTATCGCGGGTTATTTTTAGAACGTAACTCCCTTTCGCGGTCTCGCAGTTTCGTGGATTTTTTTAGTGCAATTTTGCATGCTTTTTTTTTAAACAGCGCATTGTGTTCTGCGTCCTTATCAGGCGGGCCGGTCGCGGCACCGGTCGACATCACCGCGTTTGCTCTCATTGCCTCCGATGCGCTTACTGAGTCTGCGGGCTCGGAAAGCGCAGCGGGCCTCTCACACCACCCCCCTGTCTGCTGTGCCGAGCTGCATCCAACTCCAGCACCAGGTCCAGAGATTACGCTCGCTGTTTCGATGCGCAGCGCCCGCTGTATGGTCTCGGTAACTGCAGCCGCAGAGCTCCATGGCCATGACTTGGATTCTTTGCGGGTCCCGCATCCGTACCCCTGGAGGCAGTGAGCGAAGGGAGAGCACGTGCATTGTGTTCTGCGTGTTGGGGGCACATATATTTATTAGATGGAAGTCCTGCACATAATTGAATTGCGTTCATCCAAACAGCCATTTTTGAGTGTATGTGTAAACGGCCTGAAAAGAGGATTACTGGGTGAGTGATGCACAAACTTTCCTCAGGCCAACGATGTAATAATGACTTCAGAATAGTAACAATACAACTCAAAACATTAAGAGCACAAATGAGATGTTATCACAGACAACGCAAGGTAAATAAATCATAACCCTCAGTAACAATTGGAGTTAAACATAATACACAACCACACAATACACTCAGCTTATTCAATTGTATACTCTAACTTTAAATTATGCTCTAACAGCACATTCAGTAGTCCAGGATTTAAGAACGTACACGATAAGCCAACATTACACACAACAGTAACTTTCCCTGTGTTTATGAACCACCGCACATACAGCAGCAGAGTGCAGCTAGCATCGCCATGGGTTAGCTCACTTTGATCGTCAGGTAATTAGCTTAATTACTTCACAATGTGCAGACATACTGTGACATAGATACTCTCCTTAATCTGTCTACACGTCTGACTAACACTCAAGCAAATAACAACTCTTATTATGAGGGGTACATACCTGAAAAGAGGATTATTGGGTGAGTGATGCACAGACAAACTTTCCTCAGGCCAATGATGTAATAATGACCGAGGAGCGCATCAAGTGCACCGTAAGGTAGCTCACAGCATTCCAGTCCCCCTGCTGTCTCCCTCTCGCAACTACAGGTAATACTGTTGAAATTAGAATGGTATTTTAAATCTAAGGCATGAAGAAACACAAAAATACTATGTCGGAACTGCCACAACAGGAAGCAAGTATTTTAACCTTAACCGTGATAAAATGGAGATGTTTATACTATTTCAAAATATAAAATATTCCATATGAGTCCAATTTAATCTATTGCTGATTATTCAATCCATCACATATGGAATCATTTTGGGGTTTTTTATGAGGACGACTGTGTCTGGCTTTTGTCTTGTCTGTTCGTCCCTCCTCGACAGGCATGCTAAAGGTTTTCATCCTTCTGTCTCTCTTGTCTTTCTCGGCCGCATTATTCTGAGTCAAAGCACAGTGAGTGTCAAGAGAATCCACTGGTACATTCTTGCCAGATGAATGAACCAAACTACTGCCAATGAATAGATGAGAATTCTGAATGTGTTTTAAGTAGAGTCCATGTACTGTGAGATCAGGATGACATTTTAAAGCCGAACATGATGTGTATTGTGTGTTCTAACAGACTTTCTTTTCGCTTTGAATTTATTTTCTTTCTGCTACCTCAGTGTGCTGATGTTATAGAGCAAATCCGCAGGTGTCTGGAGAGATGGGGTGACATTTTAACATACAAAAAACATGTATTACTAGCAGTAACCCAGTGCACAGGAAGAAATCTTCAGTAAGTCCAAGAAATCACTAATTGATATAATAAATCCAGTGGCAGCTGCTCGAACTATGACCAAGCAGTAAACTTCAATGGCATCATTTGAAACCTTCCTGGAAGTGAAAAATCTTGCAGTTCCTTCACTGGCCACTTGAGGCTTTCTCCAAAACAGAGTACATTTCCATAGGACACCATGTGAAAATGGCCAACTTTAGAGTACAAATAAATATGTGTACAGCCTCATACAAAAAATGGTTTTGCTGTCTATAGATAGTTTCCTCCTCCATGACAACTGTGTGGGGGTGAATACGAGGGCTGTCCGTAAAGTATAGGTCCTTTTTATTTTTTTCAAAAACTACATGGATTTCATTCATATGTTTTTACGTCAGACATGCTTGAACCCTCGTGCGCATGCGTGAGTTTTTCCATGCTTGTCGGTGACGTCATTCGCCTGTGAGCACTCCTTGTGGGAGGAGTCATCCAACCCCTCGTCGGAATTCCTTTGTCTGAGAAGTTGCTGAGAGACTGGCGCTTTGTTTGATCAAAATTTTTTCTAAACCTGTGAGACACATCGAAGTGGACACGGTTCGAAAAATTAAGCTGGTTTTCAGTGAAAATTTTAACAGCTGATGAGAGATTTTGAGGTGATTCTGTCGCTTTAAGGACTTTTCACGGTGCGAGACGTCGTGCAGCGCTCTCAGGCAGCGTCATCAGCCTGTTTCAAGCTTAAAACCTCCACATTTCAGGCTCTATTGATCCAGGACGTCGTGAGAGAACAGAGAAGTTTCAGAAGAAGTCGGTTTCAGCATTTTATCCGGATATTCCACTGTTAAAGGAGATTTTTTTAATGAAAGACGTGCGGACGGGTCCGCGCGTCGGGACGCAGCCGACGCGGCGCAGCGGCACAGGAAAAACACTTCCGTGTTGATAACCATTTGTTAAAATCCAGTTGGCTTTTGATGGCTTTCAGTGGAGTGAGTATATGAGAAATTGTTTATCAGCTGGAGATGTTCCAACTTGTCCTCAAGGCTTCCAACAGAGGTGTTTTTCCTGTGGCGGAGCATCGCGGCGGCTGCGAGCCGACGCTGTAATCCGCCCGCACGTCTTTCATTAAAAAAATCTCCTTTAACAGTGGAATATCCGGATAAAATGCTGAAACCGACTTCTTCTGAAACTTCTCTGTTCTCTCACGACGTCCTGGATCAACAGAGCCTGAAATGTGGAGGTTTTAAGCTTGAAACAGGCTGATGACGCTGCCTGAGAGCGCTGCGCAACATCTCGCACCGTGAAAACTCACGCATGCGCACGAGGGTTCAAGCATATCTGACGTAAAAACATATGAATGAAATCCATATAGTTTTTGAAAAAAATAAAAAGGACCTATACTTTACGGACAGCCCTCGTATTGTTATAACTTCTTAAGGCACCTTGACACTTATATGCATTTAACCCCTGCACTGCCACACAGTTCATTGTGCCAGTGTAACCCACTTTGTTCCACTGGATGCTGCATTTTATAAAATAATTATTTCATAGCAGATTAATCATTTCCTCTCAGAACTTAGCTGATGAAACCACCACTAATCGCTCCAGAATCACAGAGGAATTTTCTACAGCTGCAGCTGTTCTCGTGTGCTTCATGACATGGAGAACACATTTGGGATAGTCTCAAAGATAATTATTTGTAATATTTATATTGTCATGGCTTGGTAAAACAGTTGCATTTTCATTCCTTCTTATGAGTATCTGTCAAATGATGTTTATTATAGATTTAACATCTGGTCATAATCGTTCAGATGAGCTGTGCTGTGAGGCGCTGCACTGACGCATTAACTCGCAGTGACACAGTGTTTTGCTAATTGTTTGTGCAATGTTCACATGTAGTTTGCAAAATGAATGCGTACCAGAGATTTTGAACATTTCAAAATTTTCTTTGCACACTTGCACGCAGCCGCGTACAGTTTACAACGAGTTTACTCTCTGGTACGCCAGATTGTGTACCAATGCAGGAATCAGATTCATGCAAGGTACCTTTAGTTTAAAATGTTTGAAGTCATAAAGTTCTGTAAATATGGAGTTGTGGATTCTTTGTGTGATGAAGGCTGAGTCCAGCGACTCCACCTCTCATATTGTCCGACCTTAACCCTTCAGAAAACCTTAACCTTTTCTTCAGGGTGTATAAAGCCATATTCATTGTGAACAACTTGATAACTGATAATATTGGCTGTTCCAAGTCTCCATGTATACCTTATTACATGTCTGTTTATGTGTCACGCCCTGTATCATGCCCCGATGTATCTGTATCAGACCGAATCCAAAGGACAAGGGCTCATACAGATGCAGGGCTTGATACATAAACAGACAAATAATAAGATACTGAGCACATATTACAACAAAAATAAAGAACAATAATTATACACATGAATCATGTAGAATGAATAATGGAGGTAAATCATGAAAATATGTAAATTGTGGAATGTTCTTATGTGTCTCTATAAAGTTAGCTATGTGTGTCTTCTTCACTGATGTCTCACAACTTCAGTATGAGACTCAAGTTGTAGAATTCTCCCTGCTAGGGAAGCTAAAAATCTCTCACCTTGATCAGACATCTTGGTTGAATGAAATGATCTGGATCCTGCATCAGGATCCTGCACTTGTCACCAGGGTAACACAAAATGGGCATGTGTCATTGTTGGGGCAGAGAAATGGGGGCTCCTGATTGGATGAAAAGCAGGGCAATACAAAAAAAGACATTGAAAATACCAGACTTTGTTGCCACAGTCTCCAGTGAAGTAAGATTGATAGAAAAAGTGTATGATTTATCAGTCCTATTTTTTCTTGTATCTCATGAGGGCTGGTTTGCAAGTAGAGGGCAGATATTTATTGTAATATGTGATAAAGAAAAATTATAGGTATACTGTACCATTTGTACAGTATACGAGGGCTGTCAATAAAGTATAGGTCCTTTTTATTTTTTTCAAAAACTATATGGATTTCATTCATATGTTTTTACGTCAGACATGCTTGAACCCTGGTGCGCATGCGTGAGTTTTTCCACGCCTGTCGGTGACGTCATTCGCCTGTGAGCACTCCTTGTGGGAGGAGTCGTCCAGCCCCTCGTCGGAATTCCTTTGTCTGAGAAGTTGCTGAGAGACTGGCGCTTTGTTTGATCAAAATTTTTTCTAAACCTGTGAGACACGTCGAAGTGGACACGGTTCGAAAAATTAAGCTGGTTTTCAGTGAAAATTTTAACGGCTGATGAGAGATTTTGAGGTGATACTGTCGCTTTAAGGACTTCCCACGGAGCGAGACGTCGTGCAGCGCTCTCAGGCGCCGTCGTCAGCCTGTTCAAGCTGAAAACCTCCACATTTCAGGCTCTATTGATCCAGGACGTCGTGAGAGAACAGAGAAGTTTCAGAAGAAGTCGGTTTCAGCATTTTATCCGGATATTCCACTGTTAAAGGAGATTTTTTTAATGAAAGACGGGCGGCACAGGAAAAACACCTCCGTGTTGATAACCATTTGTAAAATCCAGGCGGCTTTTGATGGCTTTCAGTGGAGTGAGTATATGAGAAATTGTTTAACAGCTGGACATGTTCCAACTTGTCCTTAAGGCTTCCAACGGAGGTGTTTTTCCTGTGGCGGAGCGTTGCGGCGGCTGCGAGCCGACGCTGCAATCCGTCCGCACGTCTTTCATTAAAAAAATCTCCTTTAACAGTGGAATATCCGGATAAAATGCTGAAACTGACTTCTTCTGAAACTTCTCTGTTCTCTCACGACATCCTGGATCAACAGAGCCTGAAATGTGGAGGTTTTCAGCTTGAAACAGGCTGACGATGGCGCCTGGGAGCGCTGCACGACGTCCCGCTCCGTGAGAAGTCCTTAAAGCGACAGTATCACCTCAGAATCTCTCATCAGCCATTAAAATTTTCACGGAAAACCAGCTTAATTTTTCGAACCGTGTCCACTTCGATGTGTCTCACAGGTTTAGAAAAAATTTTGATCAAACAAAGCGCCAGTCTCTCAGCAACTTCTCAGACAAAGGAATTCCGACGAGGGGCTGGATGACTCCTCCCACAAGGAGTGCTCACAGGCGAATGACGTCACCGACAGGCGTGGAAAAACTCACGCATGCGCACGAGGGTTCAAGCATGTCTGACGTAAAAACATGAATGAAATCCATATAGTTTTTGAAAAAAATAAAAAGGACCTATACTTTATTGACAGCCCTCGTATATTCACCCTATTGAGGTTTCAAATCAAAATCTCAGAGAGGTCACTGCTCTGCAAGATGCCAGTAACATTGAGAAATGCATTGAAACACTCAGATAACAGTGCCATTTAACCGCTGCGCACAGACAACAGCATTAACATTGCAAGGTAAAACTCTTTGTATATTGTGCCTAAAACTCTTGTGAATATATTGCTTAGGTTTTTACAAATGAGTAATATTTTGCAGTTACAAAGTTTAAATAAATCAAAACACTGGTGCAGTGATGCATTTTACTTTTTTCCCAACCAAAAATGTTTTGCACTGGTTAGGGGGTACTTGGCTGACAATATTTCACGAGGGGCTACATCACTGAAAAAGGTTGAGAGCCACTGCTGTCGACCGTATGCCATAGGTCAACAAGATAGGGCCCACACATTCTAAAACACTACACCATTGCATGTGAAGTTTCATTTACATAAACATTTGCCCTAAATTTGCAGGCTGAAAGACATGAAATCAAAGGAGACAAAGACAAACAGATGTTGGATGCAGAAACAGAAGCTTTGATGAGCAAAGTCGAATCAAAGCAAGCTCTACTTTTAGGAAAACTCACCAATGGTTTAAAAAAACAAGAGGAAAAAATGTGTGGGAGTAGATTAGACCTGTGGTAAAAACCTGTCTGATTCAAATACAGAAGAGTTAATGAAATTAAAATGCAAAACACAAAATATGTCATTTGCACAAGGAAAAAAACCTTATGAAGCGATTAGTGCAACAGGAAGACAGAGTGACTCTTCACTGTCTGAAATGACAACAAGGCGAGACACCAGTGTTGCCTGTGTTAAACAATTTTTTCTACTATAAATTACTGTTTCTAAAACAACAACTGCTTCACTATATTATAACAATATATGTTACATATATAAAACTATTTATAACAATGCTGCACTATATTCCTCCTATCCATTCATCTGTTCTCCTCAGTGTTATGCCATGTCACTGGTGATCCAGTCTTGACTTGGGTTTCAGATTGTGTGCAAGATAGAAGTTTCTATCCTGCAATCGAGGCTCTAATGAAACACTCAGCGAAATTGAAGCATTAGCATAGTAACAGGCCAGAACCACTAAATTCAGCCACTACACATCCACTGAGACTAAACTGCACATATTGTGTTTAAATTACTCAGACACAGAATGTTTCTCTTCACTCAGATTGAACCATTTTCCTGCACAAGGCCAGAATTCTTGTTTTGACCTCTGATCCAAAGCAAATGACTTCTCACTGTATCTTAGTAACCACTGAGTCTAGAGAGATGATTATTTCTCAAAAAACCCCTAAGTTTCTATTTCATCCAACAAAACGTTACTCCTCAAAATGAGTGAAAATTCCAATTCTGATCTTCAGATGAAATGTGAAAAGCTGCATCTATTTGTCTCCTGATGGAATGTCTTTGAGACTGCTGGCTTCCATTATCTGCATCAGTGTGATGGGCAGGATAGAGGAATCTGGAGATATGAAAAATTGTCAACGATCACAAGTCAAAGATGGCATTTCAGAATAAACTTTCCTATGAGGGGACTTCACGGAATGCATTTACAGGAACCGTACCTCTTTGAGTTTCATGGCATAAACGAGTGGAGGTTTGAGGTAAATGACTGATGAGTGGAGTTCAAAGGATTGGGGGAAGAGCAATCAAACATGCCCTGGGGTCAACATTTTAGATATGTGGGTTAAAGCGAAGAAGTAAGTCCTCCATAGGTCCATTGGTGCCTGTGCTTATGCCCAGAATCTGTCGCATGAAGCAGGTCCATGTCTCCGTCTGGATGAGGGAGACACAGATGCCAGCCCATACAGTTTACAGCTGGGTGGACTAAGACAATGCAGATAAACAGGACTGAAACAATACAACACATTTCATGATAATCGTATTGTGGGGCCTGTATGTTCAAAAAGCTGATGCATTGGATGAACTCAGTTCACTTATGAGCAGGATTTCCAAATACATGTAGCCCCAACTCAAATAAAGTGCATCCATGCAAGATAATTTAATTTAGTTGGGACCACCTATATTTATTAAATGGAAATCCTGCCCATAATTGAATTGAGTTCATGCAATGAGTCATTAGTTCGTGATACACTCAAAAAACTGACTCATTGGATTATATTCCACCTAATAAATATATGTAGACCCAACCAAATTAAATTACATCATCTTGCATGGATGTGTTTTATTTGATTTGGGGCTACATATATTTATTAGATGGAGGTCCTGCACATAATTGAATTGAGTTCATCCAAAGAACCATTTTTGAGTGTATGGAATCATTTTGGGGTTTTGTGATACCACGAAACGTCAAGTACTGCATGGAAGAATTACAACCTTTTAATGAAATTATTTATAAAATGTACAAATAGGAAATGGACATCAAGGATTGCAATTTATACTTTAGAATAATTTGTTTCTTTAAGGTTAAACCATCATAGATTTTTTTCAACATAATTAGCGCTAACAGCGATGTAATTATGGCTCGAATCGCGATAGGTATCATATCATGGATAGGTAGATACCATGGAGCGCATGTATCATTCCATCCCTGCAGATGAGGTGTCTTGTCCAAGGGCAAGTACAGGTAGCATGATTGGGATTTGAACCCAGGTCTATATATTATCCCACTGATCTACCTACTCTGCTTAACAGGATCAAAAAACACATACAAATCCAGCGATAAGTACTGCTCACCTACCATAAGACTAAAATGGCTCGTTAGAAAGAGTTCTCTGTATGAGAAACATCACCAAACCCTGAGATTTGCCTTGCCTTTTATCTCTGGGAAATTTCAATGCAAAATTATTCTTTTCAACAAAGATTCCCATCTGGGCCACACTGAACAGGGAAGGGGAGTGCGAGTGGGCAAGTGCATTTAACATTGGCCCTGGTCCATAATTGTGCATTGTAAGGTATACAGGGCCTTTTTTCCATGCTGTCAGACAGTGATGAGACCTAATTCCTCCCCACAGGACGCACCCCAGGTATTTAGGACGACTGTGTCTGGCTTTTGTCTTGTCTGTTCGTCCCTCCTCGACAGGCATGCTAAAGGTTTTCATCCTTCTGTCTCTCTTGTCTTTCTCGGCCGCATTATTCTGAGTCAAAGCACAGTGAGTGTCAAGAGAATCCACTGGTACATTCTTGCCAGATGAATGAACCAAACTACTGCCAATGAATAGATGAGAATTCTGAATGTGTTTTAAGTAGAGTCCATGTACTGTGAGATCAGGATGACATTTTAAAGCCGAACATGATGTGTATTGTGTGTTCTAACAGACTTTCTTTTCGCTTTGAATTTATTTTCTTTCTGCTACCTCAGTGTGCTGATGTTATAGAGCAAATCCGCAGGTGTCTGGAGAGATGGGGTGACATTTTAACATACAAAAAACATGTATTACTAGCAGTAACCCAGTGCACAGGAAGAAATCTTCAGTAAGTCCAAGAAATCACTAATTGATATAATAAATCCAGTGGCAGCTGCTCGAACTATGACCAAGCAGTAAACTTCAATGGCATCATTTGAAACCTTCCTGGAAGTGAAAAATCTTGCAGTTCCTTGACTGGCCACTTGAGGCTTTCTCCAAAACAGAGCACATTTCCATAGGACACCATGTGAAAATGGCCAACTTTAGAGTACAAATAAACATGTGTACAGCCTCATACAAAAAATGGTTTTGCTGTCTATAGATAGTTTCCTCCTCCATGACAACTGTGTGGGGGTGAATACGAGGGCTGTCCGTAAAGTATAGGTCCTTTTTATTTTTTTCAAAAACTATATGGATTTCATTCATATGTTTTTACGTCAGACATGCTTGAACCCTCGTGCGCATGCGTGAGTTTTTCCATGCTTGTCGGTGACGTCATTCGCCTGTGAGCACTCCTTGTGGGAGGAGTCATCCAGCCCCTCGTCGGAATTCCTTTGTCTGAGAAGTTGCTGAGAGACTGGCGCTTTGTTTGATCAAAATTTTTTCTAAACCTGTGAGACACATCGAAGTGGACACGGTTCGAAAAATTAAGCTGGTTTTCAGTGAAAATTTTAACAGCTGATGAGAGATTTTGAGGTGATTCTGTCGCTTTAAGGACTTTTCACGGTGCGAGACGTCGTGCAGCGCTCTCAGGCAGCATCATCAGCCTGTTTCAAGCTTAAAACCTCCACATTTCAGGCTCTATTGATCCAGGACGTCGTGAGAGAACAGAGAAGTTTCAGAAGAAGTCGGTTTCAGCATTTTATCCGGATATTCCACTGTTAAAGGAGATTTTTTTAATGAAAGACGTGCGGACGGGTCCGCGCGTCGGGACGCAGCCGACGCGGCGCAGTGGCACAGGAAAAACACCTCCGTGTTGATAACCATGATGATGAGATGAGATGATGAGAAACCTGATTTACTTTTTGTATTTGAAATGGCATAAACAAATTAAAATGTGTGAAATACCAAGGGGCCAAATTCTTTTGCAAGCCACTGTATTTACACTTGACACCCATCTAATTTAATCATCTGCCTGTCTATTTATTCACTCACTGAATTTGATAGGATACACACCTAGTCTTTTCCAAACGCAGGCAATGAAAACAATAACAAGAGTCAATGTGATTTAACTTCACATCTTTCATGTATTTAATCAGTATCATATCCAAAACCATGCAATGACATAATATCTGAAACAAGAAACTGTACATTGATACTGCAGTTTTAAAAAAAGAGGATAATTCATGAGACATAATAGCTTTAATTTGCCAGGCTTGCAAATCCTTAATTAGATCAGCAGCCCTCAGTGTTTTGAAGTGTGATTACTAGTGAGAAGTGGATGAAGGATCTTATGAAGGCAAAAAGAGATGTTCCTTAGATTGAGCTGATCTACTGTGTCAGGGCATGTGGCAATTTTTCCAGCATAATACAAATAGACTGACTGACTGACTGCTCACCAGAGGATGTTCTCTCTAGGCTGAGCCTGGAGCCGGGTGTAATATGTGTGTGAAATGAGAAACATAACAGTGACGCTCTGCACACTTTGCCTGATGAATGAGACCGCCTTTAAACTCATGGTAAACCGACCGGCTTTATTGCATCGTGAAGCTAAGCCCTTCTCTACATCTCAGAAACTATTTACAGTTGTTTTCAGAAATATTTTCACACTTCTTTTTTTGTTTTTTTGCAAACAGAATATTGAATTTTAAAGTAAACAATGAATATGACAATAAGTGCAAATGTTTGTCCTTAATTTTAGGGAAATGACAACCAAATCAGATAAATTATGTAGAATTCTGAAAGGCTTGCATGTGTAAAAATGTGCAAACACTATAGCACTCTCAAAAAAAACCTGCATTGTGCTGCAGTGCACCATGGGAGTTCAGGGTTTTGAGGCTTTAATTGTTGTTATTGTGGTTCATGTTAGTTTATCAGTGTTGTTAGTGTTATTATTTTATTGTGTTTTTGTAGTTCAGTTGGTTTAGTCAGTTTAGTTAAGTGCAGGGTTGGGTAGGATTACTTTGAAATGTAATCCAAAAGTAATCAGATTACAAGTAATCCAAATGTATGTACATACATACATGTAATCCACATGTATTCTTTCAAAGTAATCCTACACAACCTTGGTTAAGTGTTATGTTGCTCTTACCACAATCCGGTGCCTGTGGACCAACTCCAGATGTAGTGACACTGCCTTGGTCAGGGGCAGACAAAGGAGCAGACCCTAAACAAGCATGTTTTTGATTGAGGGAGGAAACCGGAGTGCCCAGAGGAAAACCACACAGACACGGGGAGAAGATGCAAACTCCACACATAAAGGGAGGGAAGCAATCCCACGAACTTCTTGCTGTAAGGCATTGGTGCCAGTGGTGGGCACAGTTCCGCTAACCGCTAATTATCGAAGATAATGTTTTCATTATCGGATTAGCGTTTTAGATAACTTTGAAAACCATCATTGGACCAATTATCTTCTGATAAGTTTTGGTCCGATAATTTTTAGACCACTAACATTTTTGTGGACGTAGCTTTTTGTAGTAGATGCGTAGTTCTATCCTCTGCAAACAGAGAAGAGCTGGTTCTAGAAGAAACTGCTCTATCCTCTAGAGGCAAAGGAGAGCTGGTCACAGAAAAGAAAAAAGCTCATTTATTTTGACCCCATACTAACACACTGGCAATATCACCCAAGATTGTCGAGGCATCCTTATGATTGTCGGAAGGGGAAGATCAGGTCCGATATTAGCCTAATTATCTTGCCATGTGAACCAGACTTGATGTCATGATGCCTCACGGAGTGACTGATTGATCTGTTATAACACCGCACCGAGCCGCTAACTGATCAGATGTTATAACGCCTCACGGAGCGACTGATCTGTTATGACACCGCACCGAGCCGCTAACCGATCGGATGTTATAACGCCTCACGGAGCGACTGATCTGTTATGACACCGCACCGAGCCGCTAACCGATCGGATGTTATAACGCCTCACGGAGCGACTGATCTGTTATGACACCGCACCGAGCCGCTAACCGATCGGATGTTATAACGCCTCACGGAGCGACTGATCTGTTATGACACCGCACCGAGCCGCTAACCGATCGGATGTTATAACGCCTCACGGAGCGACTGATCTGTTATGACACCGCACCGAGCCGCTAACCGATCGGATGTTATAACGCCTCACGGAGCGACTGATCTGTTATGACACCGCACCGAGCCGCTAACCGATCGGATGTTATAACGCCTCACGGAGCGACTGATCTGTTATGACACCGCACCGAGCCGCTAACCGATCGGATGTTATAACGCCTCACGGAGCGACTGATCTGTTATGACACCGCACCGAGCCGCTAACCGATCGGATGTTATGACGCCTCACGGAGCGACTGATCTGTTATGACACCGCACCGAGCCGCTAACCGATCGGATGTTATGACGCCTCACGGAGCGACTGATCTGTTATGACACCGCACCGAGCCGCTAACTGATCGGATGTTATGACGCCGCACGCAGCGACTGATTGATCTGTTATAACACCGCACCGAGCGGCTAACCGATCGGATCTTTTGATGCCGCACAGAGCGACAGATTGATGCGTTATGACACCACACCGAACATTTCACTCTTATTTGATTTCTTTGTGCGACTGACATTGTTATTCAAGCATTCAAAAAGCGATTCCTATATTGCCACACAACTCCAACCACACATGAGAAAGTTTTTTGACAGTTCTTGTTATTGAAAGAAACCTTTCTCCCTAACCGTATAGAGTTGTGATGTCATCACACATGCGCTTAGGCGCTGTCTAGCGGGATCTTGAAAATTTCTTTCTTTTTTATATACAAATGAAAAAAATGGCATATTTTACAAAAGCACTTTTATTTGTAAACACCATCACATGTTACATTGATTCACTTGTGTTGGTTTTGACATACACTCAACAAAAATATACACGCAACACTTTTGGTTTTGCTCCCATTTTGTATGAGATCAACTCAAAGATGTAAAACTTTTCCACATACACAATATCACCATTTCCCTCAAATATTGTTCACAAACCAGTCTAAATCTGTGATAGTGAGCACTTCTGCTTTGCTGAGATAATCCATCCCACCTCACAGGTGTGCCATATCAAGATGCTGATTAGACACCATGATTAGTGCACAGGTGTGCCTTAGACTGCCCACAATATAAGGCCACTCTGAAAGGTACAGTTTTGTTTTATTGGGGGGGATACCAGTCAGTATCTGGTGTGACCACCATTTGCCTCATGCAGTGCAACACATCTCCTTCACATAAAGTTGATCAGGTTGTCAATTGTGGCCTGTGGAATGTTGGTCCACTCCTCTTCAATGGCTGTGCGAAGTTGCTGGATATTGGCAGGAACTGGTACACGCTGTTGTATACGCCGGTCCAGAGCATCCCAAACATGCTCAATGGGTGACATGTCCGGTGAGTATGCCAGCCATGCAAGAACTGGGACATTTTCAGCTTCCAAGAATTGTGTACAGATCCTTGCAACATGGGGCCGTGCATTATCCTGCTGCAACATGAGGTGATGTTCTTGGATGTATGGCACAACAATGGGCCTCAGGATCTCGTCACGGTATCTCTGTGCATTCAAAATGCCATCAATAAAATGCACCTGTGTTCTTCGTCCATAACAGACGCCTGCCCATACCATAACCCCACCGTCACCATGGGCCACTCGATCCACAACATTGACATCAGAAAACCGCTCACCCACACGACGCCACACACACTGTCTGCCATCTGCCCTGGACAGTGTGAACCGGGATTCATCCGTGAAGAGAACACCTCTCCAACATGCCAAATGCCAGCGAATGTGAGCATTTGCCCA
This sequence comes from Thalassophryne amazonica, assembly GCF_902500255.1. Taxonomy (NCBI): domain Eukaryota; kingdom Metazoa; phylum Chordata; class Actinopteri; order Batrachoidiformes; family Batrachoididae; genus Thalassophryne; species Thalassophryne amazonica. Next base: position 61,603,238 of record NC_047115.1, read on the forward strand.
CTCAAGTCGGTTACGACGACGAACTGGAGTCAGCTCAAGACCCCCGATGAGGACAACGAGCATGCAGATGAGCTTCCCTGAGACAGTTTCTGACAGTTTGTGCAGAAATTCTTTGGTTATGCAAACCGATTGTTTCAGCAGCTGTCCGAATGGCTGGTCTCAGACAATCTTGGAGGTGAACATGCTGGATGTGGAGGTCCTGGTCTGGTGTGGTTACACGTGGTCTGCGGTTGTGAGGCTGGTTGGATGTACTGCCAAATTCTCTGAAACGCCTTTGGAGACGGCTTATGGTAGAGAAATGAACATTCAATACACGAGCAACAGCTCTGGTTGACATTCCTACTGTGAGCATGCCAATTGCACGCTCCCTCAAATCTTGCGACATCTGTGGCATTGTGCTGTGTGATAAAACTGCACCTTTCAGAGTGGCCTTTTATTGTGGGCAGTCTAAGGCACACCTGTGCACTAATCATGGTGTCTAATCAGCATCTTGATATGGCACACCTATGAGGTGGGATGGATTATCTCAGCAAAGGAGAAGTGCTCACTATCACAGATTTAGACTGGTTTGTGAACAATATTTGAGGGAAATGGTGATATTGTGAATGTGGAAAAAATTTTAGATCTTTGAGTTCACCTCATACAAAATGGGAGCAAAACCAAAAGTGTTGCGTTTATATTTTTGTTGAGTGTAGATTGAATGAATCAACCAATCAGTATGAGGCTTAGTTTACCCATAATCCCTTTGGGCTTCTGTGTGGTAATGTTCAAATCTTCAGAATTACAGCATTATTTTAAAATTAACAGATATGTGTTATATATCACTTTGTACTTTTTACATTAATGTAGTTATTCTATCCGGAATAATTTGATTTATAAAGCAAAACCATCACTCAAACCTGCTTTCCATTTCAAGACGTCTGCCTCATCGCTGGACCACTGTATCCTGTCAGGGTAAATGATGCTTTCCTATAGCAGGGGGCAGAGTGCACAAAGACATAAGCACTGGCTCATTGGCTGTTTGGGTTTGTGATCGCCGTTGGATCTATTAGAAGCTTTGGCGGTGTTTAAACTAAAAATCAGCTTCTTAGTAGCTGAGAGCGTATTTGAGGCAAAATTTAAACTTATTGGTTATCTGTCGCTTCCGACAACTTTTTAGGCAGTTTATTGGTTTAGCGTTAAAAAAGATAACTTTTCAGTTAGCTGATTACCAGTTATCGAAGCTAACTTTTTGGTTAGCTGTTCACGCCACTGATTGGTGCTAACCGCGAGACCACTGTGCCATCGAATAACAATACAAGTATAACAAGTAAACAGCAGCAGTGGAAGCCAAGAAGAACATCACCAGCAAAGAAACTCAGTGTGGGGTGATCTCTATATAAGTAAAAAATAAATACAACATCAATAAAGGATTTGTAACCACTGATTTAAAATGATTGTTGAATTTGTGATTGCACTAGTTTGTCCATTTATTTTCAAACCTTTGTAAATGGGGTATATAAAATGTGTCATAATTCCAGCACTCTTCAGTCGAGTTTGGTATTTAAGTCGTCATTATTACAGTATCTTCATTATTTGCTTTGAGCTCAGGCATGCTTTGACAGACAGCTACCGCAGTGTCATAAAAGCTCAAATAAACAAAAACTCTTTTTCCTGAACATGAACCAATGAAGCTTCATGCAGAGAGCACCCAACAGGACTGTCAAAGCTGAGCAAAGCACTGATAACAGATGGAAGATGAGTCATAATATAAAAAAACACACAGTGTTCTCTCACTTTCATTATTTTGTCCAGTTGTTATCATCAACGTGTGAATTCGGTGGGAAGGCAGATGTTGACACTGCCTCCAGAGGCAGCAACTCAGATAAGCACAGACTGTCTCATTTGTGCTGCAGGTATCATGTAACTCCCACACGTAATATTCACATTCATCTGCAGCACAATGCGGGGGTCCGCACGGAGCTGTACTTAATTTCTGCAGTGCCTCTGACGTGGTCCAGACAAATTTTAGTTAATGAGTCATACGGTACAAATATGGCTGCAAAATAGCACCTATTGCATTTTAATTCGGCAGATAAGAGGGACAAAATGGAATGGCTGTTTCTTGAATGCAGAATGATTAACATATTGTCAGATGTGATTCATTAGTGCTGTTTTGCGTGGAAAATTCTGAAGACACTTAACCTACTTTATTATTTTTCCTCCATTGCAGTGGTGGAAACACACAATTAATGCACATGAAAACACTGTGAGAGAGTTGCAAAGCCCAAATCTTCTCTGAAAATGTTAAAAAGGCCTGATGCCCTTGTACGAGGGCTGTCAATAAAGTTACGGTCCTTTTTATTTTTTTCAAAAACTATATGAATTTCATTCATATGTTTTTACGTCAGACATGTTTGAACCCTCGTGCGCATGCGTGAGTTTTTCCACGCCTGTCGGTGACGTCATTCGCCTGTGAGCACTCCTTGTGGGAGGAGTCGTCCAGCCCCTCGTCGGAATTCCTTTGTCTGAGAAGTTTCTGAGAGACTGGCGCGTTGTTTGATCAAAATTTTTTCTAAACCTGTGAGACACATCGAAGTGGACACGGTTCGAAAAATTAAGCTGGTTTTCAGTGAAAATTTTAACGGCTGATGAGAGATTTTGAGGTGATTCTGTCGCTTTAAGGACTTCCCACGGTGCGAGACGTCACGCAGCGCTCTCAGGCGCCGTCGTCAGCCTGTTCAAGCTGAAAACCTCCACATTTCAGGCTCTATTGATCCAGGACATCGTGAGAGAACAGAGAAGTTTCAGAAGAAGTCGGTTTCAGCATTTTATCCGGATATTCCACTGTTAAAGGAGATTTTTTTAATGAAAGACGTGCGGACGGGTCCGCGCGTCGGCTCGCAGCCGCCGCAACGCTCCGCCACAGGAAAAACACCTCTGCTGGAAGCCTTAAGGACAAGTTGGAACATGTCCTGCTGTTAAACAATTTCTCATATACTCACTCCACTGAAAGCCATCAAAAGCCGCCTGGATTTTACAAATGGTTATCAACACGGAGGTGTTTTTCCTGTGCCGCCGCACCGCGTCGGCTGCGTCCCGATGCGCGGACCCATCCGCACGTCTTTCATTAAAAAAATCTCCTTTAACAGTGGAATATCCGGATAAAATGCTGAAACCGACTTCTTCTGAAACTTCTCTGTTCTCTCACGACGTCCTGGATCAATAGAGCCTGAAATGTGGAGGTTTTCAACTTGAATAGGCTGACACCGTGGGAAGTCCTTAAAGCAACAGAATCACCTCAAAATCTCTCATCAGCCGTTAAAATTTTCACTGAAAACCAGCTTAATTTTTCGAACCGTGTCCACTTCGATGTGTCTCACAGGTTTAGAAAAAATTTTGATCAAACAACGCACCAGTCTCTCAGCAACTTCTCAGACAAAGGAATTCCGACGAGGGGCTGGACAACTCCTCCCACAAGGAGTGCTCACAGGCGAATGACGTCACCGACAGGCGTGGAAAAACTCACGCATGCGCACGAGGGTTCAAGCATGTCTGACGTAAAAACATATGAATGAAATCCATATAGTTTTTGAAAAAAATAAAAAGGACCATTACTTTATTGACAGCCCTCGTATGGCAAAATTAAACTAGACTGTGCCTGCAAACCTTGTGAAGTGTTTCAAAATCATAGGCTGTATGTATACTGGGCAAACCCTTTGTGATGTCACTCGGGTTTTTGAAGAGCTGGTTTGACACTAAAATGTGGCAGTTCCAAATTTGCAATGCTTGACTCCGTATGACACCCAGCCAACCCGTACCTGGGTAAAGAGGTGGCACATGTGAAAGATCAGCATGATCTGGGCAGGATGTATGACGCTAGCAGGCTAATCTTGGTTCGCATGTTTTATTAACGCATATTTTTGGCAGAATCTGGTTTTCATAATGGGTGGTTGGGGTGCATGTATTAAAATCTGTGATTGGAGTATTGCCTCAGTCATAGCGGTGTAACAGTGGTGATAAAATCACCAAGGTCTTGATTCCTGCTAATTAGTACTTATGGTGCCAATATACAAATTAAATAATTCTAAAATCTCACTCAACAGAAATACTGCAGCACAGACTTCTTAGATCATCCGTGGGTACAATTAACTGCACAGTAAGCCATATTATATGGCTGCAAAGCTACGCACACTCTGACTGGCTGATTACCGGTCGGATATTTTCCCATATCGGACCAGTTTCCATGACAATCAGTCCAAAACGCGTATTTTCTTTACAAACCTAAAATCACTAAAAACATGATTAGAAAAAGCAAGTCGGACATGAACGTACTCCATTAAAATCCAAACAGCATCTGAAAAAACACACACAATGAAAGCTTACCAGCTAACGACCGGACCATCTCTTAGCAAGTTCTTCATGGAGGTGAAGCGAACAGGTCTGACTACGAGCCATCAGCAACTTTCATAGTCGGTTAATAATCCTTAAATATCTCTGATTTTTTCTCAAAATGCTAGAAGGAACACTGTCGAGTCTAAAGCAGCTAGCAACCACTGCTAGCATATAGGATTTTCTGGAAAAATCTTTTTTTTTTTAATTCAGTTTGTCCAGTCTTCACAAAACCTGGAGCAACTAGTCTTGAGACTGAGCCATATAATTCGATCTATGTGACTGTCTGATTTTTTTCAAAACATTCATTGATCACAGACAAGTCATACTCATTACTCATCTTCAACCACTTATCTGGGATCGGGTTGCGGGGGCAACAGCTCCAGCAGGGGACCCCAGACTTCCTGTTCCCAGGCCACATTGACCACCTCTGACTGGGGGATCCAGAGGCATTCCCAGGCCAGTGCGGAGATATAATCTCTCCACCTAGTCATGGGTCTTCCCTGGGGTCTTCTCCCAGATGGATGTGCCTGGAACACCTCCCTAGGGAGGCACCTGAAGAAGCATCCTTACCAAATGCTTGAACCACCTCAGCTGGCTCCTTTCAACGTGAAGGAGCAGCAGCTCTACTCCGAGCTCCCCATGAATGACCAAACTTCTCACCCTATCTCTAAGGGAGACACCAGCCACCCTCCTAAGGAAGTCCATTTTGGCTGCTTGTACCCGTGATCGAGTTCTTTCAGTCAGGACCCAACCTTCATGACCATTGGTCAGAGTAGGAACGAAGATTGACCAGTAAATCGAGAGCTTCATCTTTTGGCTCAGCTCTCTTTTTGTTTCACAGACAAGTGAAGTGGTCAAAAAGGAAATGAGGCTGTATCTCTGCAGCACTTTGATGTCTCAAAACCAAACCTGGTATGTGGGCTCAGGGGCCCATTGTAGGGCAGCACAAAAACACTGCTTGCATTTGTTTTCATATTATTGCTTCAGCTCATGTGAAAGACAAGCCAAAGGCATTAATTCCCTGAACCTTCCTCATTAAAGAACAAATTTCACACATTCATTCATTAAGATTAAAAACTTTCGGCTTACATGAATCAGACACCCAAAGTTTCTACTCAATGCAAATAAATACTTTCCTGAAAATTCTACGAAAAAAAAATGTTTTCACCTTTGTCCCAAGTGACATCACCTCTCACTATATCTTAATAGCCACTGAAGCTAGTGAACAGATTTTGGGACTGAACTCCTCAGAAACCCCAAGTGCTGTTTAAACTTCTGACTGTGAGGTAATCGTCTTTCTGTGTATACCTCAGTGACCACGAGCTCGAAAGGAGAGTCAGAGAGATGAGATTTTGGTCTGAAATTGGTCAGCAACTCTTTTCTGTCTGCTCCCATTCATTATTTTTGTTGAAAATGAACAGAAATGCAAGTTTTTACCTTTGACACCAAGGAAATGACTCCTCTCTCTTTCAGCTTGTGCTGATTTAATGCAGAAGGGAAATTCTTTTGTGAGTTAGGAATAATTTGACACCAAAATCAAGACCACAAAACAGTATAAAATTGGCCGTGGTCCAACTGCTGTCATGCACACCCATTTCTACCACTGGACTCATCAGGTTTAACTAAATGATTTATTACATTGAAGAGTGTAGAGTTATTAATTTGGTTTGACCTCAGTCCCCATCACAGCAGTGGGATGAGCAGAGACTCTTGTATCCTGCAAATGGAGGAGGAAGTGGGGGCAGAGCCCATCCCTTGTAGCACACAGGGACCAACTGGTTGGCCGTGGGGCAGTAAAGGGAGCGTCAGGCGGAGAACCGATAAGCAACGAGAGGTCAGTGAGATATTGAAGCTTTTAAAGGATGTGCCTGCATCCTATTGGTTTGTGGTGATGATTAATAGTAACACCTGTTAGGATTATATTTGCGGTTTAAGTCAGTTAGCTGATTGTGAGACACTCTGAATCATGAGTCCCCTGGTAGAACTTGCGCTGCGCTGCATTTCTTGAAGTAGTACAACCAAAAGTACAGCAATAACAGCCCAAACTGTACATAACACTAAACTTAACCAAAGTGGAGCCGAGTTTCATTGTGACTCTGCCAAAGTGGGTCTTCCCTGTAGGAGATGTGTTATGTAGTACTGCAAGACTGCAGTTAAACCTAATTCCACTTGGAAGCTTGTATACTGCAGGAGAAATATTCTGTATACATGCTGTTATAAGGCCTGTTTTACCGTACACTTTGATTTTTCTGTTGTCTTTGCCGTCTGGCACTAAAGTCAAAAAATGCAATGCAGCCTTTATAAAACATCAGCACAGCCCAATGATCTGTCTTCATTCTAAACCTTTCTGGTCTTGATGTCAGGATGCAAACAGATTTGTTTTTTTGTTTTTTGTTTTTTTTAGTTTTGTGGGAGGATGCTTCCAACTGAACAGGTGTTGTGTGACAAATTTATGCTTGATGGTTTCTACAGAATTCAATAAAGGTGAGAGGCTGGCTTCGAAAGTGTCAGACCGCTGTGTTTTGAAATCAGCAATGATGTCACAGTTTCTCAGTGTCTGCAATCACCCACTCCCACTTACAGGACCAAGAGAAGGCTCACTGTAAAAGAGAGTGGGGGCTCTTCACAGAATTTTATCATATAGATGCACTCAGTCTGCCATCTATTGGCCAGATCACAGCATGGAAACATGACGTTTGATACCCCACATTTTAGGCTGGTGTCATATTCAAACACTAGGTGGCACTGTGCTCCACACATCCATTCATTAATCACTGTGGGGCTCAGTAGCTTTTCATTATTCCAAGTCAACATTTACTGAGGATTCATGCTGGAAATACTGATGGTTTCAGATTTTTTTTTTCTCCAAGCAGCTTAACAGTGAATAATCACAGTCAAATTCACAAAAAATGCATTCTCTCTCTCTCTGTATATATATATATATATATATATATATATATATATATATATATATATATATATATATATATATATATATATATACAGAGAGAGATATATATATATACGTGTATGAAGAGTTCAGATACAAAACCGAGTATCTCCAAAGTTGAGGCCAACATGTACTTGGCTGTCAAGGGGACCATCAGTCTGCAGAATATTAAAAAATTTGAACAAACTGTTTTCATTTTATTGATGAAGGTCTGTGCATTTCCGCATATGGTTTCATTTAAATCTCCATTTTCAATTGCATTTTTCTCCATTTAAAAAAAAAAGTGCTTACTGGGTTTTGCATCTGAACTCTTCATATATATATATATATATATATATATATATATATATATATATATATATATATATATATATATATATATATATATATATATATATATATATATATATATATATATATATATATATATATATATATATATATGCTATATACGGTATATAAAGGTGATCTTAGATCACTCTGTTGATTTCAAAACCCAATAATTGTCAAAGTAAAGAAAAACCCTCCCTGACAGTTTAATCATGCTATTACATGTTACTCAACCGGATTTGAAAACGTGGGAAATTCTGTAGTACTGTATTAAAATTCCAAATACAAAACATTTAAAATGACGTACAGGTCTGAGATCACTCTGTTGATTTCAAAACACAGTATCTGACAAAGTAATGAAATACCTACCTTACTGTTTGAACATGCTGTTACATGTTACCCACTCCCTCTGAGCTTATAAAGTCAGCAGTGTTGTAGGTCTTAGTCACAGCGACAGACTCAAAGGGTTTCACAACACCTGCTCTATGAGAACAATGAGGACACACTACAACAATTAACAGGTGTTGTTACTGGATGTACTCATAGTCTGATGACAAATAATGAATAAGATGGAGATTTTGTGAAAGCAGATTCCTTCCCAGGTCACGTCAGTGAAAGTATATTCTTGCATATTCTGAGTATCTACTGTTCACAGAGGCCAGAAAGAGATGTCAGATTGAATACCTGCTGCTTTAAGAACTCGCCACGTAAATAAAATGAGGTATCTTTTTGATATTATATGTACAAACCAGGCAATCAACACATTCCAGAAATACTAAGATAGTTTTGTTTCCTTAATTGGACTAGAACATTTTTAAATTCAAGTTAAGACCCCCGTCACACATAGGCCGACTGAGGCCGAATGGTGTCAGAACGACACATCCACCCACAGTCAGGGAGTGTGGAGGTGCGGTCTGAAGACAGATGGACAGCAGTCTCTGAGCAGTCTACATATTTGGTCCCATTTGCTCGGCTGTCACTAGTGTGTTGCACAGTTCAAAACAATCTTGGTGCCGTCGAGATGGGACCCCTATCTAACCGTGGTCTATGTGCAGTTTGTGCACCATCTGATCACAATCTAAATATTCTGACGGCGACATAACGGCATTTGAAACGATCTGATCGTGGTTGATTGAGCTCTGAGATAGATCGGCCACGGCAAAGCCTGCCAGCATGTCCTGCTTGTGCCACGTATATGTTTACCTCCACTGGACCCCGGCCAGGGAGCACAAAGTTAATGTTGATATGTAATAGCATATCCCATAATTCCCTGCATCAATAAAATAGTCAAATTCTGTACAGACTTTCAAGTCCAGACTTAAGATGCACTTATTTTCCTTTTCGTATGGCTAGCATACTGGCATAGTATGGTACTATGCTTTCTACCCTTTTAAATTCATTTTATTATTAAACTGAGTGTGCTGCGGCCTCAACTTTATCTAAGGGCCCTGTCCCACTGGTGTTTAGGAGGATTTGCGTATGGATTGCACACAAAATTGGCCCATATTCACCAAACATCCGCAATATCCGTATAACATGCCTGTATGAGTCGGCCGTCATCCGAACACACCTGTGATCATCCGCAGATGCACGCATGTCCGCAGTCAGGATTTTTGAGCTGTTCAAAAATCTGGATGTGGATAATATCCGCCTTACATACTCCATATATACTCAATTCATAAACAATACATACTCACTCTATGCGCTGTATTATCTGCCATTGACCGCTGATATCCGCAGCTGATGGGGATTTGCGGCTTGGCAGCGGACCGGGACAGTGTGTAAAACAGATATATTGCATGCCCATCATGTCCACATCACAAACTAAAATATGTTGTAGCGAATGCATACAAATTGGCCACGAATAAAGCGTTTTTATTACATCTGCTTTGCAGCTGATTTGCGGACTATCTGTGAATGCATAACAAACATGTCACTTAAACCCAAAGTACTATATGTGGCAGAAAGCGACATACCTGTCAGTCAGTGCGGGTCCAGGTGTGTAAATCCACAAAGACGTAGCTGCTGCAATCGGGTCTCCTCCAGGACTTTTATTTAACACCAACAAAAGGAAGAGTTGCTGTTTAGCCACAACTCACGCTGAAGTCTGTTTTCTGTGACACTTGTTGTGTGGGCCGCTGAAGAGGAGGTACTGCTGGCCCACTACCACCAGAGGGCGCCCTGCTTGGAGTGCGGGCTCCAAGCACGAGAGGGCGCCAGACCCAGAGGAAGTGACAGCTGTCACTCATTACTCCAGCTGTCACTCATCTACACCACCATATAAGCCGGACTGCAACTCCACCTCCCCGCCGAGAAATCGACTACCAGTACTAAGGTAATTTCTCTGCTGAATTTAAACTGTGACTTACGTCTGATCTGTTTGCAGCCGTTGTCCTGTGGTGCCCTTTCAACTGGGTTGGCGGTCAGTGAGAGAAGCGACGTCTTCGCCTCTCACTCCATCCAGATAAGTGGTTCCAGGAGCTGCTAGTGTGTTCCTAGGTTGGAGGTGGAGGTGCTTCCTCCCAACTGTGTTTGGACTGTTAATTACTGAGTGTGCGGACTCACACTCACACATCATCTTTCTGTTTTCTGCCAGCAGTACCAGGGTCGACAGCCGAAGACAGAGGCCACCTGGGGACTCGGGACTTGGCGGCTCCGGTGTTCTTCAGGCCGTTGGTGGTGGAGGCCGTGTGGGACGCGGCTTCTCTCTCGTCGGGCGTCTTCTATCTTCGAGCCTGCCCACACGTCACCTGGTGTTTATTGACTGTGAATATTAAGACACGTTTCGTTGTGTAATATCACAACATTAAATTGTTACCTTTTGGCTTACTCATTGTCCGTTCATTTGCGCCCCCTGTTGTGGGTCCGTGTTACGACACCTTCCCAACAACACTCAAAAAAACAAAAAACAAAAACAGTCTCACACCCTGAGCGGCTTCCCCCCTCCCGCTCCCCAAACTCATGAACAGTTAACCCTCGCATGACAACATGAACATTAACTCTGTGATCAACTTGTCAAAGTCCAGCAAATGCTCCAGAGCCTGTATTGTTGATGTTAATAGTGATGCCGACGGCCCGAGTGAGCTTATTTTATGACCGCAATGCAGATGCCGTGCACGTGCAAAACGTGCAACACGTGCGCGATGCATTCATAATACACCCGTAATACTGCCGTGATAATCTCAATGTGTCGGATCAGTTTCCTCACTACATGCGTTATATAACCGTGATTGTTCATCATATATTCGCTATATATTATTAATAAATCTCTAATTCATACTGGGACATCTGTCATTTTTGGCCATTTTTGTTGCGGACAACAACGAACGCCCGTAATTTGTGTACTCAATTCATGCGCAATTGATCCTCTCCCCAGTGGGACAGGGCCCTAAAGTCTGGGTCTTTTAGTGAAGCTTAGGGCCAGTGGCCAGCGATCACCTTTGTATTTCTTCTGTTTTTCTTGTTGCTAAATGCTGATAAATTATACTGTATTTGTATACTGTATTTGATCAGCTAGCACTTAGCTTAGGTTTGTGTGTTATACATCATACGGATAAAGTGAGGAACCTTGGAGTCATTTTTGATCCTACGTTGTCCTTTGATCTCCACATTAGAGACATTACGAGGACTGCTTTCTTCCATTTGCGAAATATAGCGAAGATTCATCCCATCCTGTCAATGGCTGATGCTGAGACTTTGATTCATGCATTTGTCTCTTCTAGATTGGACTACTGTAATGGTCTATTTTCTGGTTTACCGCAGTCCAGGATTAGGGGTCTTCAGCTGGTTCAAAATGCTGCTGCCAATCTTTTGACACAAAGCAGAAAGTTTGACCACATTACGCCCGTTTTGGTGTCCCTGCACTGGCTTCCAGTTGCTGCAAGATCGGATTTTAAAGTACTGTTATTAGTTTATAAAATTGTTCATGGACTTGCACCTCCCTATCTGGCTGACCTGGTAAGCCCCTGTGTACCGGCTCGGGCCCTGCGTTCTCAGGGTGCAGGACTTCTGTGTGTTCCCAGGGTGAATAAAAAGTCTACTGGTCACAGAGCTTTCTCCTACCGTGCTCCAGCTCTGTGGATAGATCTCCCGGGACACATTCGGCAGTCTGATACTGTGGAGACTTTTAAGTCACGTTTAAAGACTCATTTGTTTTCCCTGTTTTATCATTAGTGTTATCATGTGTTTTTATTCTTGTATTCTTTTATGGTCATCTTTTTATTGTGTTTTAAATTTTTAATTCAGTTTTTTTTTTTTTTATGTTGTGTGAAGCGCCTTGAGACGAGTTCGTCGTGAATTGGCGCTATATAAATTAATAAATTTGAATTTGAATTTTGTTGTGTTTCTGCCACCTGATTGTTTTTTCACTCTGTTTAAAGTGCAGCTCCATCCAGAGATGGGAGTGGGTGTTATGGTTCTGCAGGCCTCCCGTCTTGTGCACCAGCATGGAATCCCAAAATCTCCCAAAATTTCCTGTATAATTTCCTGGATTGTCTATTGTGTTAGTAGCATCATCCAAGAAGAAGGTCACCCATGAGTCTGGTCTGCTTGAGGTTTCTTCCTCAAATCATCAGAGGGAGATTTTCCTTACCACTGTTGCCTGTGTGCTTGCTCTGGAGGTTGGTAAGGTTTGACCTTACTTGTGTGAAGTGGCATGAGGCAACTTTGTTGTGATTTGGAGCTATGTAAATGAAAATAAGTTAAATTAAATCAAATTAACTGTTGTCTAAATACGCTTTGGCTGCGATCTTGCAGGTATGGACAAGGCAGTCTGGACAGGATCCACCCACAGTCTACACTGTGGGTGGTAACTCTGTTCCGTAGCATGACGCTGATAAGAATCTGGACTTAATGCAAGTCCAATGCAGGTTACTTCCTAAGCAAAGGCCAGTCTCGCAGACTGACTCTTTATCCACTGAGCTACCAGCTCTACATTCACAGTGACATAAAACCACAAGAAAAAGGTGAACAAAGTTGGCAATACTTCAAGAAAATTTTTTTAATACAATTTTACTCTAACTTTCTTTGGAAAAATGTTGGCATTTACCCTCTAGAATAGAGGAAATCAGTGAATGAGTCCATCCAACTGCTCATTGAAATTAATTTTTTATACCCACTGGCTCCAATCAAGTGACATGGCTGCTGAAGCCTACCAATCATAGGGTGAGAGGCAAGTACATCTTGGACAGGATACCAGGCTATCACAGCGCCACATGATGAAGGACAAAGTTGGTCACACCTATAGTCAATTTAAAGATTCCAATTCATCTAACCTGTGTGACTTTGTCTGCATGGGAGGAAGCCGAAGCACCCGGAGGGAATCCACGCGAACACGGGGAGAACATGTAAAATCCACACAGAAAGGACTAGGTGGGAGGTGATCCCATGACCTTCTTGCTGTGAGGCAACAGTGCTAACCACTAAGACACCATGCCAATTGACTTATTAACATAAGTCTAAAACAATCTGACCGCACCAGATTTAAAAATAAACACACTGCATTATAAGGACAAACCCTTTCACATCTGTGAACTTGATGCATCAAACCATTCATAAAATACACCTTTGTTTTGCCTATGCAATGTCCAAAAAATGTGTCTACCCCCTGCTGGATGTTTAGTGGATGCTGAAGTGATGATGGATTAGAAATAGGTGTGGCTGACGGTGAGAAAGACGGACACTCACAGAGTGCACCTTCAAGTTCTCTTATCTTGTCTTTCAGTAGTGGATACTTTAGATTTTAAGTCTTTCCTGTTTGAGTAATTGTTAAAATGTTGGTGTATTTTAGTTTATCTTGGATCAGTGTAACTCTAAAGTGATAAAGATATGGTGCTGAGGGCATTCTGGGTTTTGTGATTTAATGGGGCCCAGTAAGGGCGTTTTAGTTATAGCAGTTTGTAGTTGTACCACTACCACTCTCATACCGATCTGTTAGATCTCCTGTTGTTGCAGGTTCCATGAAAAATGAATTATATTGGACACGTTTAATTCCATCTCTTTTCTCTCAGTAAACGTAGACCCCCCAAAAAATAACACAATAGTGTATATGTATCACTGAAGTTGAACTCCGTTTACTTTGTACCAGTTATACCAGCTAATGTGAATGTGTTTGTCTGTCTATATGTGGCCCTGAAACAGACTGGCATCTTATCCAGGATGTACCCCGCCTCACGCCCTATGCCTGCTGGGATAGACTCCACGCTAGGCATGCTATGGTTGTTTTATTGCAAACGTCACTTGGTACCAGTCTGGTGCGTCACATCATCGTGGCCATCTGTGATGAATACACACCAGTTTGTCAAGGTTATAGATGGTAGTCTTCTGAGATGCATATCCATGAAAGCGAGGGCTTTAACTTCTGTAAAAGTACCACTGATGCCTACAGCCTGAGCTGTGCTAGTTAAATAGGATCTAAACAACATTGAAACCAATACATTTTAACTTCTACAACAAATGTTATTGATTGGTGATATGAAAAGCTTTTAGTAAGTATTGTATTACCATTCCACTATAATGACCACTGTCACCTTCCTATTTATTATAAAAAATAAATAAATAAACTGAACATGTATTTGAAAAAGCTGAACAAAAAAAAGATTGAAACTCATAAAACAGTTTATGGTTTCATAAATGTTCATTAACCCGTTTATAAGTGGAAAAAGTTGCATTAGTACCTTTGAGATTTTTTATTGTGAGTAGAAAATGACAGTGATACACTTCGGCAACAATAGTTGCCAGTGGGGCAAAATGGGTTAATTTGACTGTAAACTGCTTTTGCAAAATCCTGTACACACAATATTAAGAACAGAAACCAACAGAAACTGGTTTATAGCTGCTAGCAGTTGTTTTGCATATTTTTTAAACAGAATATGAACCCTGACCCTCCTTAAGCCATAACCATTATTGACAAATTGATAAGAAGGCACTCAGCATAGTTCCCCCAAAGCCAAATATTCCTCACCGCCAAAATACCCACTTTCACTTGCATTTATCATCAAGCAACAAGCCGTGTTTCCAATTTATCTACATACTGAGAAAATTGACTCAAACTTAAAAACCCTCATTTTGTGGGACATTATGTGTCTGCTCACCAAATTTCATGAACATCCTCTCACAAGTTTTAGAGCTGAATGTTGCTTGGTGCCAAACATTCTTCTGGATCTCAGATTCCACAGTATGTTCCAGATCACCTACAAAATGGAATCACTTATTTCCCAGAACATATCTATCTGCTCACCAGATTTCATTGATATCAGCTTGCTACTTTCTGAGTTATCCTGCCAACATGCAAACAAACAAACAAACAGAAAAACTCTGGTGCAAACATTACCTCCTTAGCTGAGGGAAAAAGCACGAGGCATGCTGGAATAATCTGTGAGCTGCCCTTTACCGTCCTTGTAATGTTTGATCCAGTTATCCAGAACAGTTTTTTTTTACCAATGTGATACTGAATAGAGGTTCTCTGTTACAGTTGGCGGTGGGGGACCCTGACCAAAGGTGTGATAAATTAAGGGGAAGGTCTCTTGCACGAACAAAGGTGGGTTGATGAACGCTGTTGCTAGTAGAGCAGATAACTGTAACAATCATTTATTTCTGGAAACGAGCACCAAAATTGGTACACATACCCCTTAGACATTACTCTTTTGGAAAAAGAAAAAAAAAAAAATTGGCCACTTGAAATTTCAGTAGGTGGCTTGGTTGGGGTCAATTGAAGAATTACACAGGGGTCAAAATTTTAAAAAGCTCCAATCATATTGAAAACTATACCATGCTATTTGACTGGTCATAAAGATTCCAAAAACGTATAGTTTGGACTATCTATGACTGCATGTTATGGAGTTATGGGGCAAAAACAGAAAGAATGGTGACAAAGGTCAATTTCAATTTGTACAGGGGTCAAAAGTTAAAGTTGCTCTAATTTTGGTAAAACGTTATTGGTTGAGTTAATAGGGTTTTAAAAAGGAATAGTTTACATCATGTGTCATGCTTAGTTATCACGTTACAGGGTAACGTGTCACCTAGAATCCAATGGACACCGACATTGTTTGACCTTTACTTTGCAGACCAAGCACTCAGCACAGTCAAAACTATTCAATTTATTAATCCTATTATCTTAACCTATAATTTGCACCGCTTTTGTCACCATTCTTGCTGTTTTACCCCATAACTCCATAGCATTCAGTCATAGATAGTCCAAACTATACCTTTTTGGAATATTTATGATCAGACTGGCTGCCTATTGACAATTCAAGTGGCCAGTTGTTTTTTTTTTTCAAACTGTCTAAAGAATATTTGTGCTGTATTTTGTGCTTTACTCACCATTTGAAATATCCCTCTGTAAATATTCTACTGCACTATGCAGAATTAGATTTACAGTTTTTAAAATAAAAATTATATATTAAAATAATGACTCAAGACTCAGTATTTAGGTTCCAAAGTGAACCCCCAACCAACACCAACATCAACACACACACACACACACACACACACACACACACACACACACACACACACACACACACACACACACACACACACACACACACACACACACACACACACACGTGTTGATTTCTGCAAAGAATAAAAATATAGACGTTCACTGTGACTCAATTCTTATGACATGGGTTCTGCCCTGGAAGCGGAGCTCTGCTGCCCCCTAGCAGTAATGACATGTGCCCCGCCCCGCCGATCAGCATCTCCAGTTCGCCCGTCAGTGGGAGCGAGTAGTCTGGAGGAGCACCAGTGGCGCACAGTTCGGCGGTGTCGCGTAGTCCCATACAGCTAGAGCTGCTCTCCAGGCAGTGGAGGTGATGATGGCGGCGGCTGTAGAGAGAGGAGGCGTCCGGGCCGCTTTCCTGAACCCGAGCGGTGGCGGACCAGCGCCTACAATCCTCCCGAGCGGGGTGCTAACCGGGGCTGTGGTGCTGGGCTCGGGCTCCGGCTCCGGCAGCATGCCCGTACCCATGAACCTCTTTGCGACCTGGGAGATAGACCGCTCGTCCCCCAGCTGCGTGCCGAGGTAACGTTAACGCTGCCCACAAAAAATGGGAGTGTTTGTGAGCCACCTTGTGCTTAAGAAAAGAAAAGAAACGAAATGTCTAATGTTGACAAACAACGCCCTGTTTGTGTGTAAGCGTTTGACACGGACGAGCTGCCACACATTTCCAAAACACTTAGCTAACCAGCAAGCTAGCTGAGTAGCATTGTGGCTAATGCTAAAGCTGCTCACAGAGCTGCTGCTGCTGTGCATCATGATCAAAACAAGTATTTACTCGCTTTACTGGCTTATTATTGAGAGTAAACACTTATCTAACTGTTACGTGTTAGTGCTGAAATCATATCTAAAAGGATGTTTACACCATGGATTCTATGCATTATGATAATTGGCTAACAAAAGTTCAGCTAGGTGAAGCACTTTGTCAGAGTGGTTGCTGCTCTTCATCTCCTGTTTTGTGGCTAAACCAGTGATCATAAAGCTTTGGGGACATTTAATGATGCCAGTCTGTGCTTGAACTGATTTACGGAATGCATGCCATCCAGTGGCAACTGAGCAGTCTCATATCAACAGCCATCCATTTCATCCTACTGTTATACTCTGCAACGAGCTGCTTCAGCAAGTGTGCAGCTCAACAGCTGAGCATGCTGGGCAGCTATATTTTTAACATGCATGTGGTTTAGGTGCTTTTTTTGTTGCTGTTCAGTCACCCGGTGTTCCTCATCTTTGACCAATACACACACACACACACATGGCTGTAAATCAACAGTAAGCACAACCACAAGTAAATGTTGGCACAGCAGCTGGCACAAGAACAGAGTAAACAGTTTTGTCATTTTTGTCTATGCAAATTTACTCACATCCCTTTGTGTTGTCATAGTGGCATTTTGATAGGGGGTGTTCATCATCAGAAAGCAGGCATTGCTGCCACCTGACCAGAAACCTCTCGGGAACTGTGGGCACATTAATCAGCTTTGACCTAGATCTGTTCCACTCACTGGGAGAGAAGTGGGCATGCAAAGGGAAGGTTTCCACCGCAGTCAAGTGTGTGTTTTCCCCCCCATTCCTTTTCAGTGCTGGCATCAGTATAGAAGTGTAAATAAAAATCATAGCATGATGAAAACTTGTATAAATACCAGTGAAGGTGGTCTTTCATATCACTAAGCATTATGGCATTTTGCAGAGGAGTGTTTTGCCGCCCAGGTTGGATAAATAGTGCTCATAGACAGCGTTCCTTTTTAGTTTGACAGCTGAATTTTTGCTTCTAAAAATATGATTCAGTTGTTTCATTTATTTTATTTATTGTTTTATGAGCCATTGAAAGGGCTTATTTTAGGCTGTTCTAAAACACTTTTCCACAAGACGCACCTTGATGTTTGGCTGTACCTGGCTTGATGATAACGGTCTTGGTCAAATGATAAAAGGTACTTACAGGCTGGCATTGTTTCATGTCAAGACAAGTGATTGAGCATGCTTTATTTATGTGTGTACTAAACGAGGGACCACTGTATATGATAATTGTTATCAAGTTGTTCACCAATGAATATGGCTTTTTACACCCTTCAGAAAACCATACAACATTTATCATTTATAGGTACATGATAAAATCATTATCAAGTTGTTTTACCAATGAATATGGCTTTTTACACCCTTCAGAAAACCATACGGTCTTCGGCCTCAGGGTGTATGGTTTTCTTCAGGGTGTATAAAGCCATATTCATTGGTGAACAACTTGATAACTGATAATATCCAGGTCTATTTTGTGGGGATGTCTCAATCAGTTTTTCTCCCACGATCATTTAATGTTGAGTATTTGCCAATACAGAGTTCTGATGCAAAACTCGTATTTTCCTAGATAATATACTTGTACAGGGCATACTTCAATCACATTAAAGTCAATTCAGTGTCTATTAGGGCTGAATGATTTTGCAATTTGATTTGCGATATAATTTTTTGAAAGTCAAGCTTCAGTTAACCATTCACTATGTACGTGTAAAACGTGATGGAACATTACCCCTTAAGCGAGCACTGAAATATTACTTGCTTATATTAATATTAATCACTTCTGATTGTGAGCATGCCTAGGACGTGAGGAGTGAACAGAACTATCTGTCACACAGTGATTCATGCTTCAAAAGTGTGATAGGGGCTAGTAGCCCAGTGCCGTGATGGGCCATTTTCTCCATATGATGGGCTCTTGTCAGACATCAGTGGGCCAATGCGAAGTAGAATAAAATAAATTATTCAAGATGTGTAATTTTTTATCTATTGTAACAACTGCAACAGAGATCACCGATGTTCATCTTAGGCTTGCGCCCTTACCCTTTAGGTACTGAAATTCCTCCGTATTTCTTGAATTGTTTAATGACATAATGGACTGTAGAGGGAGAAATAATAATAAGTTAAGACCTTTTGCCAAGTTCAAACATTTTGTAAGTCGTGAGGGCCATGAGAAATGGTGATTACAATTACCAAATTAAATGAAGTCACAGTAGTTAATGAACTGCTGAGAACACAGTGTAGTACAGATGTGCAGCTGTTTGTACACTGGCTTGGTTTTCTGAGTTTACAGAGCAGCTGGTGGAATCATTTTTTACTACTTGTTCACCTGCCTTCAATCATACAATAAAATAAAATTGAAGCAGGGTTTTCTAGGTCTGGCTACTGCTGCTTACTGTTTGTTTTTTGCCCTGGATGTATGTAGGGGAATCTGGGGCACAGTGAATCAGTAGCTATATCTACAAAACTATATTGCAGCAGTTATGCCATATTTTTATGCATAAAGACATCCCCCTTATAAATTAGTGGTTTTTTTTTTTTTGATACATTAAGGGTAAAACTAAGTGGCAGGTGAAGTCAGTTTTTCCTGTTAAAAGTAAATTTTGTGGATGTCAATGTCTTTGTATTTCTTTCACAACAGAGGAAAGGTGGACCAAAAAATTGTTATTAGTTAGACTACCCCGTTCAACTGATGAGCATGTGTTATGTCTTCTCCGGACTATCAGCTATTTGATAACATGACTCGTGTGTCACATGCACCCGGGGCACAGTGAATCAGTCTAGAAAGTGATTTACTAAGCCCCAGTATCAAGTGGATGACAAATATTACTTGTTGAAGCTTATACATTTATTTTTCCATGAAGTATGTCTAGAATTTGTGTATATAAACTGTTGTCAGGTTTGAACAGAAATTATGACAGTTGTATTTATAATAGTTTTTAAAGGACTTATATCACTGTATGACACTCACACAGAGCTGGTTTGCTGGATTGTAGTTTGTATATGCATCAGCATATATTTAATAATTTTGAAGAAGTCTTTATAATCATGTGTTTTTTCATTATATTCCAAGTTGATTCACTGTGCCCCGACACTAATTCACTGTGCCCTGTGAATTAGGGTCTGGGGCATAGTGAATCAAAAATTTTAAAATCGATTTTAAACACCTGTAAGTTACACTTGGGGAGACATAAATAACACAGCCTTATAAATAAGAACTTGCTGTATTAAATCCACAACAGAATCACCTAAATCTATGCATAATGTGTTTATGCTGCCACGAAACAACATGTCTGATCCACTGTGCCCCGGTTTCCCCTAACTATAAAATAATGTCAAACATGATGACATATTCTAAAATGTTATAATTTTGTTTTGGACATGCGCTTTACCTGTGGACCTCAGAGATGATGTCTAAGTCAATATTTAAAAAGGGTTGAATTTATTTTCTCAAGTATGGTGCCATCTCTTATTTTTCACTTTTATAATTCATGATTATTCTCTTAATGGCGTTACATATTATATTTCTATTGTATTTTTTGTTTGTTTGTTTGTTTTTTGAGGACCACAGTCTAAATTAGTCTTGACGTTCTTGTTATCCACTGTTTTATGTCACGTGTCAATATTTTGTTGGTTTTGTCAGCAATATTTTACTGTCTACCTTTTGAATGTGAGAGAAATCAAAAAGATGCAGTTCTTTAAAAAGCCTGTGTGTAGTATTTACAGTTGAAGACACTTTGATGTTGCACATCCCATCCCCATGGGCGCAGTTTGGTGGGGGATAGGGGGGACATGTCCTCCCCCACCTTTTCAACCGGGGTGACAGCATATATGTGTGTACTTGAAACATGCTATGCCAGACTTATGTGCAAACCATGTCAATCTTATTTGCAAACCATGTCAGAATAGTATCTTTGTTTCTGCAAGTTTGTATTTTTATCAGCATTGACTTGTTTACAACACCTATTTCTTGTTTGTCACAGTCAGAATTTTCTGGGACTGCATTTGCCCAGATTTGAAAGCAAAAATAGTTGCCTGTAGGGACTAGTGTCTACACATAAGTATCAATGGACTATATGCTGATTTAGTAAATTCTCAAAGTTAGAAAAGGAAATCAGAAAAGCTATCTGGGACCTCAGAAAGCTCATCTGCAATTACTGCTTGATCTCCAAAATCAGTCTATGCAAGTGAAATTATGTTCAGTATGAGTGTTGTCATTAGTGCCACTTTGAAAATTAAATTCATGATAAGTAATTTATCCTAAACTTATGATCTGTTGTTTTTTCAAACTTATGCAAAAACAAATCTTGAGGAAAAAAAATACAGTATGCGATAGTTAATAATTATTAAGAGCCTGTTCTTTCATATTTATGAATACATTTTACCACATTGCAGTTGTTTTTCTAATGAAAACTCAACCTATCATTCTTTTTGAGTTCTACACATGTGGTGATACCTTATTTACACCAGGATGTTAATAAAATCAATGCTGGCTATTCTCAGAATAAAGTACTTATAGCCACAGTTTCAAATTGCATAAGTCAAATGGTGTCCACTTTATGGTCTTCTCAAAACATTAAAATTACTGTTCTGGATGCTCAGAATGCATCTGAGCTTATCCAGAAACCGTTGGCTTCTGGGGGCCTAAAGCAACCCCCAGACCCCCGGCCTATGAGCTTCGGCCCTGCGGGCCTCGCACTTTGTCCCCCCCAATTTCTAGTTCTAAATTGCGCCCTTGCCCATCCCTGATTTGTCTTGTCAGTTATTGCACTGTTCAGTAGTTTATTGGTTATTGAAAATGTTCTCTAAAACTGCGGGATGTATTGCTTCATCATCATCGTGAGGTGCACATGTGCAATAGTCACATAACGACATGTGCAATATTGGGGGGTTTAATTAAATGTGTCACCCAACAACTTTTTTTTCTTGCTTGACTTAAAATAACCATATGGTTCTTATCTTCTGTGACTCATCTAAAAGTGAAGTCCATGTGAGATCACATGATTTACTCCTATTTAAGGATTCTTGGAGTCATGTAGGGTTTTTGTTGTAAGAGGCGTGAATTGTAGGGAAGGAGGTTCCTGTATATGTCACCTTGTATTTTGAACTTATATTGAGAAATGTCACAAGACAGCTCTGTGTTTCTTCTGTGTTGTATTTGACTGACAGAAGCACAGGTTTGGCCAAGCTGAGCTTTTTCTTCTTCTGTGCATTCACCTAGGAAATCACTCAAGTCATTCTGCTTTTCCAAATAAAATTATATGTATGAAAATCCCTGTAATATATGTGTGTGTGTGTGTGTGTGTGTGTATATATGTATATATATATATATATATATATATATATATATATATATATATATATATATATATATATATATATACACACACACACACTCAACAAAAATATAAATGCAACACTTTTGGTTTTGCTCCCATTTTGTATGAGATGAACTCAAAGATCTAAAACTTTTTCCACATACACAATATCACCATTTCCCTCAAATATTGTTCACAAACCAGTCTAAATCTGTGATAGTGAGCACTTCTCCTTTGCTGAGATAATCCATCCCACCTCACAGGTGTGCCATATCAAGATGCTGATTAGACACCATGATTAGTGCACAGGTGTGCCTTGGACTGCCCACAATAAAAGGCCACTTTGAAAGGTGCAGTTTTGTTTTACTGGGGGGGGGATACCAGTCAGTATCTGGTGTGACCACCATTTGCCTCATGCAGTGCAACACATCTCCTTCGCATAGAGTTGATCAGGTTGTCAATTGTGGCCTGTGGAATGTTGGTCCACTCCTCTTCAATGGCTGTGCGAAGTTGCTGGATATTGGCAGGAACTGGTACACGCTGTCGTATACGCCGGTCCAGAGCATCCCAAACATGCTCAATGGGTGACATGTCCGGGTAGTATGCCAGCCATGCAAGAACTGGGACATTTTCAGCTTCCAAGAATTGTGTACAGATCCTTGCATCATGGGGCCGTGCATTATCCTGCTGCAACATGAGGTGATGTTCTTGGATGTATGGCACAACAATGGGCCTCAGGATATCGTCACGGTATCTCTGTGCATTCAAAATGCCATCAATAAAATGCACCTGTGTTCTTCGTCCATAACAGATGCCTGCCCATACCATAACCCCACTGCCACCATGGGCCACTCGAGCCACAACATTGACATCAGAAAACCGCTCACCCACACGACGCCACACACGCTGTCTGCCATCTGCCCTGAAAAGTGTGAACCGGGATTCATCCGTGAAGAGAACACCTCTCCAACGTGCCAAACGCCAGCGAATGTGAGCATTTGCCCACTCAAGTCGGTTACGACAACGAACTGGAGTCAGGTCGAGACCCCGATGAGGACAACGAGCATGCAGATGAGCTTCTCTGAGACGGTTTCTGACAGTTTGTGCAGAAATTCTTTGGTTATGCAAACCGATTGTTTCAGCAGCTGTCCGAGTGGCTGGTCTCAGATGATCTTGGAGGTGAACATGCTGGATGTGGAGGTCCTGGGCTGGTGTGGTTACACGTGGTCTGCGGTTGTGAGGCTGGTTGGATGTACTGCCAAATTCTCTGAAACGCCTTTGGAGACGGCTTATGGTAGAGAAATGAACATTCAATACACGAGCAACAGCTCTGGTTGACATTCCTGCTGTCAGCATGCCAATTGCACGCTCCCTCAAATCTTGCGACATCTGTGGCATTGTGCTGTGTGATAAAACTGCACCTTTCAGAGTGGCCTTTTATTGTGGGCAGTCTAAGGCACACCTGTGCACTAATCATGGTGTCTAATCAGCATCTTGATATGGCACACCTGTGAGGTGGGATGGATTATCTCAGCAAAGGAGAAGTGCTCACTATCACAGATTTAGACTGGTTTGTGAACAATATTTGAGGGAAATGGTGATATTCTGTATGTGGAAAAAGTTTTAGATCTTTGAGTTCATCTCATACAAAATGGGAGCAAAACCAAAAGTGTTGCGTTTATATTTTTGTTGAGTGTATGTATGTGTGTGTGTATGTATTGCAGTATAGCAATTTTATACATTTTTTTTATTTAGGTTTATTTGAATAGGGACAAGTATGTTCCATGAGTCATGTAACATACTACAACATTTTAGCAAGCGCTAATTCACAATGTCCGTCCCCAGATGGGTCTTGCATAAAAAAAAAAAACAAACACAATAAAAGACATTACAACATAAAGTTAATAAGTGGTCAGTGATGGTCACACTTATGACCTCTGATTAAAAAGTCCTGGAGTTTATGTTTGAAGAGGACCCAGTTCGTCTCTCCCTTCAGATCAGTGGGTAGAGAGTTCCAGGTTTTAGCAGCCGGCACACTGAAAGCAGACTGACCAAATGATGTTTTCCGTCTTGGTATTTGACAGTTCCCGCTCTGCGCTCCTCTGGTCCTAGAGCCCACAGACCTCAGAGGAACTATACAGTCACTGAGGACCACTGGGGCCTGTTGGTGCACACATTTAAACATTAATTTTAACTGACCATATTTCATAAAATTTTCAAACGTTAACATTTTTACATTCTTAATACTAACACAATGATGCGATCTGATGGGCTTTTTATCCAAGATTTTCACAGCTCTGTTGTACTATTGCAAAGGCCTGACTGTAGTGAGTGTGGCCTGTGACCATGAGCTGATGCAGTAACTATGTGGGAAAGAATCATGCAATGCATAAAAGTGCGTGCAGCAGAGAATGGCAGGTGGTCCCTGATCATTCTAAATGTAAAAAGGTTTGCTTTGACAACTCTGCAGACTTTTTTGATGTGACTCTCAAATTTAAGCTGAGAGTCTAAAACCAGGCCCAGATACGTGGTGTGTCCATAAAGTAACGGTCCTTTTTATTTTTTTAAAAACTATATGGATTTCATTCATATGTTTTTACATCAGACATGCTTGAACCCTCGTGCGCATGCGTGAGTTTTTCCACACCTGTCGGTGACGTCATTCGCCTGTGAGCACGCCTTGTGGAAGGAGTGGTCCCGCCCCCTCGTCGGATTTTCATTGTCTGGAAATGGCGGAATGAAAAGGACTTTTTTTCCATCAGAATTTTTTCAGAAGCTGTTAGAGACTGGCACCTGGAAACCATTTGAAAAAGTTATCTGGCTTTTGGTGAAAATTTTACGGGCTTCACAGAGAATAAGGACTTTATCTACAGCTTTAAGGACCCCTTTAAGGACGGTCGGTGCGCCGCGCTCCGAGCTCCGACATCGCGGCACAAACCACTGGATCATTTCTAAGCTGATGGCTCTGTGGATACGAGACCGTCGTGTGCTCTTTCTCTGGTTATCACAAGAGCTGGACATCAGCCATTTTCCGGCAGATTTCACTTTTAACAAGAGATTTTGTCATGGAAAGCTGCGCGGAGGCTTCGCGCGTCACGACCGATTCGCTGATGAAGCGAGACAAAGGAACACCTCCGTTTCGGAGTGTTAGAGGACAAGTTTGGACATGCCTATCTCGGCTTTCAGTGCTTACCAGTCAAGTGAGTATAAGAGAACTTGTGGAGAGCTGTACATGTCCAAACTTGTCCTCTAACACGCCGAAACGGAGGTGTTCCTTATCTCTTGTCATGAATCAGTCTATGTATGTTTATTGTAACCCTGTGATAATCACTTAAATCAGGTAATAAAAATAACCAAGGCCAGCATACCAGGTAATTTGTTTTTACTTTACCATTTCAACTTGTAGATGCTCCATCTGCCTCAAGGCTAGGGTATTGTTTGTTCTGACAGGAGCGCTGCAGTAATCTGATTTCATAACAGGAAAAGATGAGGTAGTAAACTAATGCTGTGGAAAGACACTGTCTACTTAATCTGCTGCTTCCTGTTACAGTCATAAACATGGTATCAGCAGTCACAGCCAGTGCCCTTCATGATTGTGGGGTATTACTCTGTGCTAGTCTATGCCACATTTAAAGCTCTGATTCAACACAGTTGGTGCAGAATGTTTATGCTATTGAACAGTGGTACTACAACCCCTGGCAAAAATTATGGAATCACCGGCCTCAGAGGATGTTCATTCAGTTGTTTAATTTTGTAGAAAAAAAGCAGATCACAGACATGACACAAAACTAAAGTCATTTCAAATGGCAACTTTCTGGCTTTAAGAAACACTATAAGAAATCAAGAAAAAAAGATTGTGGCAGTCAGTAACGGTTACTTTTTTAGACCAAGCAGAGGAAAAAAAATATGGAATCACTCAATTCTGAGGAAAAAATTATGGAATCACCCTATAAATTTTCATCCCCCAAATTAACACCTGCATCAAATCAGATCTGCTCATTGACATTGACCCTATGCCATGACATTGACCCTATGTGTCTTTTTGCAAGAAATGTTTTTGCAGTTTTTGCTCTATGGCAAGATGCATTATCATCTTGAAAAATGATTTCGTCATCCCCAAACATCCTTTCAGTTGTCCAAAATATCAACATAAACTTGTGCATTTATTGATTATGTAATGACAGCCATCTCCCCAGTGCCTTTACCTGACATGCAGCCCCATATCATCAATGACTGTGAAAATTTACATGTTCTCTTCAGGCAGTCATCTTTATAAATCTCATTGGAAAGGCACCAAACAAAAGTTCCAGCATCATCACCTTGCCCAATGCAGATTCGAGATTCATCACTGAATATGACTTTCATCTAGTCATCCACAGTCCACAATTGTTTTTCCTTAGCCCATTGTAACCTTGGTTTTTTTTCTGTTTAGGTGTTAATGATGCCTTTTGTTTAGCTTTTCTGTATGTAAATCCCATTTCCTTTAGACGGTTTCTTACAGTTCTGTCACAGACGTTGACTCCAGTTTCCTCCCATTCGTTCCTCATTTGTTTTGTTGTACATTTTTCGATTTTTGAGACATATTGCTTTAAGTTTTCTGTCTTGACGCTTTGTCTTCCTTGGTCTACCAGTATGTTTGCCTTTAACAACCTTCCCATGTTGTTTGTATTTGGTCCAGAGTTTAGACACAGCTGACTGTGAACAACCAACATCTTTTGCAACATTGCGTGATGATTTACTCTCTTTTAAGAGTTTGATAATCCTCTCCTTTGTTTCAATTGACATCTCTCGTGTTGGAGCCATGATTCATGTCAGTCCACTTGGTGCAACAGCTCTCCAAGGTGTGTTCACTCCTTTTTAGATGCAGACTAACGAGCAGATCTGATATGATGCAGGTGTTAGTTTTGGGGATGAAAATTTACAGGGTGATTCCATAATTTTTTCCTCAGAATTGAGTGATTCCATATTTTTTTCCTCTGCTTGGTCTAAAAAAGTAACCGTTACTGACTGCCACAATCTTTTTTTCTTGATTTCTTATAGTGTTTCTTAAAGCCAGAAAGTTGCCATTTGAAATGACTTTAGTTTTGTGTCATGTCTGTGATCTGCTTTTTTTCTACAAAATTAAACAACTGAATGAACATCCTCCGAGGCCGGTGATTCCATAATTTTTGCCAGGGGTTGTAAAAATGGCTTAATTCGCTTTATTGTACTTTATTGCATGACACTTGGGCATACTTAAGATCAACCTAGTGTTAAATTTGAAGTTTAAAATGTAATCTATTAGGGATGTAGTCTTTTAAATAATGGTTAAAATTAGGAAAGAAGTCGGTGGCATGTGACAAAGTCATAGAAATGCAATGATGTCGATTGATGATGCTTTGCAAGATTGTATTGTAAAAAAAGGGGCAGAATATATAAGACTTGTTCTTCCAAACTCCTCCTTTTCATTCAATGGTTTGTAACGTTTTGTTAATTTTTCTTTTGCTTTTCTGTTTTTTCTTTTAAATGAATGAAATAAATCCTCAAAAAAAAAAAAAAAATTATCCAGCCCCTGAAATTTGATCATAGGAGTAATTTCTAGTCCCATTTGAAGACACTTTTTTGGTTTTGGTTAGTTTAATTTTTGTTATCAACAAAAAAGCAGTTTTTTTTGTTTTTGTTTTTTTTTGTTTTTTTGTAGCCAACACAGGTCATTCAAGTCAGATTTGAGCCTACACAGTTGCAGACAGTAACATTTGTTGAAATTCTGGTTAAAAGTGCACATATCTTCACCATGGACATGAATGTAGCTATATTGCCTTTCAAATTCTTCAAACTATCTGCCTTTTTTTTATGATGATGATGATGGTTGTACATCCCCCCCCCCCCCCCCCCCCCGTGAACCTAGATTGGAGTAAGCAGGCATAGGAAATGAATGAATGAATAAATGTACACCACAGAAATCAACACAGGGTCATAGGGTCAGCTGCAAACATTTGTTGAGCTTGAAAAGGTCAACTCTGTAATCTTTCTCAGATGGGAGCCTCTCAGTCAATGGCACTGGGCTGCAGTTCTGCCGTCCTTTTCCACATGATTCACTCAAACATAAAGCAGTGATCTCTCATATTTACCCATTCACACTCATGCATTCACAAACCACTGTCAGGGTGCTGCCATGAATTTGCTCAAGTGCACGCTAAGACCAACTTGGGGATTTAGGGCCATGTGCAAGCAGCACCCGCGATATGGAAAACTCGCTTGACTGCAAATTCATGGCTGACGTGTGCCTGCCATGAATTAGTTTCTTGATTGTTCCTCACCATGTGAACCAGTTTACAAAATAATCTAAGTGGTTGAATGCATACTTTTGTTCCTGTGTGTATGAAGTTGAGTCCTGTGTTCATGTCAGAAAGCCAAAAACAAGTTAAGAATTTGTTCACCAAATTCTTGGTGACATTGATGTCCATGATGAGTCAGTGATGGGAGTTTTCGAGGAATTCACAGAAATCCAGGTATTTATTTCCGTGGTGAATGTTTCCAGTTTATTTTTATTTTCCTGGTGCACATTTGATTTAGTCTGTGGTCCGATTTGTAAAATAGTTTGGAAAGGTCTCTGAGATGCCACAGCGGGTATTAAGTCTCACGTTTTCACGTCGTCCTCAGAGACTGAAGGACAATACGGCATCGCAGTCTCGTTTGAACCCTGCGTGATATTGCGTCATTTGATCACTTAGGACCTCTGCCCCCATTGTGTAGTGTATATACACAGAATAACTTCACATGGAAAAATGCTGTACTGTTTTGTTTTTGGCTGCAATCACCGAAACAGTTTTTTTTTCAGTTCCCAGTGGAGGAGGGAAAAAGAGGCGAATGAGAGACGTTGTGTCGGTAAGTGTAAAGGGGCTGTCACACCGGAAGTGCCAGCCACAGCGGAAGTGTCAGCCGCGGCAGAAGCGTTGCGGATCCGTATAAAAAGCATTATTTTCAATGAGACACTTTGCTTTTTTTTGTCAACTGAGCTAAAAGCAACGCTTCACCGGGAGCATGCGTTGCCGCTTGTCGTCAAGCTGCCGTGGTCGACGTTCAACCCAACCCAACTTTCGCTGTTGTGACCTGTGACGTAGCTGTGTGTGTGTGTGTGTGTGTGTGTCTGCGTGTGTGTGTGTCTGCGTGTGTGTGTGTGTGTGTGTGTCTGCGTGTGTGTGTGTGTGTGTGTGTGTCTGCGTGTGTGTGTGTGTGTGTATGCGTGTGTGTGTGTATGCGTGTGTGTGTATGCGTGTGTGTGTGTGTATGCGTGTGTGTGTCTGCGTGTGTGTGTGTGTATGCGTGTGTGTGTCTGCGTGTGTGTGTGTGTCTGCGTGTGTGTGTGTGTGTGTGTGTGTATGCGTGTGTGTGTGTATGCGTGTGTGTGTGTGTGTATGTGTGTGTGTGTGTGTGTATGTGTGTGTGTGTGTGTGTATGCGTGTGTGTGTGTGTGTGCGTGTGTGTGTGTGTGTGTGTGTATGCGTGTGTGTATGCGTGTGTGTGTATGCGTGTATGCGTGTGTATGCGCGCGTGTGTATGCGCGCGTGTGTATGCGCGCGTGTGTGTATGCGCGTGTGTGTATGCGCGCGTGTGTGTATGCGCGTGTGTGTGTATGTGTGTGCGCGCGTGTGTGTGTATGCGTGTGCGCGCGTGTGTGTGTATGCGTGTGCGCGCGTGTGTGTATGCGTGTGTGTGTGTATGCGTATGCGTGTGTGTGTGTGTGTATGCGTATGCGTGTGTGTGTGTGTGTAGAGGTGGGGCAGTGTTAGAGCTGTGATTTGCCCACTATTGAAATAGTTTTGCTGAGCTGACTTGGAGCTTTTTAGGGAATGGACATTACTGAATACTCTGGATGAATTCCCCAGAAAGGAAATAAAACCCCCTCCTTCCCCAGCCTGGACCTCCTAAATGGGAGAAAAGCCAGATTCTTGAGTGGGTGGGTGATTGTTTCTTCTGAAGAACTGCAACTTCCCAAGCTAACAAGTGAGGCAAACTGTTCTGCGGCACGGGGAGGATCCTGTGAAAATTAGCACAGCTCATTCTCTTCTCTCTTGTTCTTGCTTTCCTTATTTCCCACCTCTCCCATTCAGGCATTTCCTGAACTGCATGTGCCAGCAGCAACACAGAGACAGTTAT
Organism: Thalassophryne amazonica; assembly: GCF_902500255.1. Lineage (NCBI taxonomy): Eukaryota > Metazoa > Chordata > Actinopteri > Batrachoidiformes > Batrachoididae > Thalassophryne > Thalassophryne amazonica. The sequence continues at coordinate 61,633,626 of NC_047115.1, forward strand.
TCAGACACCAAACATTGTAGTGCAAAATAAGATTTAATGTGACAGACAGTTTAAAACCTACTGATCTCGTGCAGTCCTGTAACCCTTTAGTGACAGCATTGCCATTTTGTAAAGCAAGAGACGCCGGATGTCACTCAGTGCATAACTAGGCCTATCAGTAAATGACTGCAAAGCACACACACAAATCTGCCCCTCTTTAAATACGTTGAATTGTTGAGTTGATAAGGCTCAGGAACAATATTTGGCAAAATGTTGGCCAGTTGTGCTACAGGATCCATACGTTCCATCTGAATTATTTAATATGCTGCTTTTTCTTCCACAAACTACTCAACAACCAAGTACAGCTGGTTCAACTGTTTAGCAGATAACACTTGATAACGGAATCAAGAATCCATGGAATTGACACTGGCTTGAATTTAAAGTCAGCAATGAATATCTTCATGAACACATCCAAAAGATAAAAGAACCAGGAAAAGCATACTGCATCTTGTGCCATCAGGATGTTAAGCACGGTAAGACTTTTCTCTCACTGGAAAATAGTCATTGTGGCTATTTAAACAGGAAACACACACACAAATATAAATGACTTTTTATTAATGTAGACTTTCTTTCATTGGAAAACAAGACATTGTGGCTTTTAATGGGTTTACAGAATATATGTGACTTTTACTATAAAGTATGTTATATAATGGTCTCATTTGATTGGTGGCTTGTTTGTCATGTGACATGGATTATTCATACAGTTGTTTCATTTACCATGCAATAGTTCTTTTTAGCATGCAATTTTGGTACTACATGAAATGTGCTATTGCACGCTCCGACCACTGTGCATGCTCACACTAGTGGGGGTGGCGTTTAGGTAAACATGGTGGAGTTTGTTTTCCTGGCGGATGATGATTTGAAGGAGCTAATTGACAGTGATAATTCTTCTTTCACAAAAAACAAAACCACCACGCCGTAAGCCATCTGGGGGCATGAAGAGCTGCTAGGATGAAGAGGATGACATTAGAATGAAAAGCTGAACAAATTTCTGACGCGATTTTTCACTGGAGTGAGGAAAGCAGACGACAGTCTGTATACGAAGTCAGTGCACAGCATCATGGACTATGTCATCAGAATTGTTTTTTGCAAGTTGACTGAGAACAATTTTGGACTCCTATTTAAAGTTTGTGTGAGACTGTTGACGTCAAAGCACCATTGATGAACACCAAAATGTAAGTCCCTTTTCTGTTTGTAAATTAATAAAATATCAAATGACAAGGATCCATTTTCGCTGTTATATAAAACAAATAAATGTTTTTTAATTCGTTGAATGGTACGTTCCATCCTTCACAGAAAGTACCATTCAACTCGGCTTTGCCTTGTTGAATGGTACTTTCCATCTTTCACCTCATGAAATATTTGTAACATTGAACCCATAAACATTCATTATTTGTATGCTATTGATATTTTACCTTGATTTTCAAAATATTCTACAAGCTTTAGCTGTGGTTTTTGAAATGCCTCAACAGTCTTTTCAGTCGTCATGAATTTTATGTAGTTTAACTGTTCTGAGTTAATGCACAATTTGGTTTACAGTTAAAAGGAGAATCATTCCAGGTCCTACTTCCATGTCATATTCTGTTATTTCAACATTATCATTGATAGTTCAAATGAAAGGTTGACTCTGGTCTCATTTAAATATGTGCTTTTGAGAATTTTTTCCTTCCAGGATATGCAGAAAATGTATCATTGGATACAAAATTAATTTGGCTTCTGGGGCCCATGGGGCCCCCGATCCCCAGCTCCTTGAGAGCTGTGCTCACCAAATCCCCCTGCAAATTTTCCTTGGATTTTGCAGTTGTCACTTCACAGCCCTGTCAGATAAATGTAGTGATAGAACAGTAACAGTCCAATGCAAATATGTGGTTTTCTGAAAAGTAATAACACTGTGTTCTAGTCCATGTGACAGACTGTGGATTATCCTTCTGTCATCTTGACAATATGGGAAATATTCTTGTTATGACTAAAATGGACACGAAAATGGGACTGACAAATAGCTCTCATTTAGTTTATTAATTGCACCAGATTACATCAAATTGCATATAATATTTTAAAATTTTCAGGGGTAGATCTCCAGTCCCCCCACTAGGTGCAGCAGCCCTGACGTTATGAAAAGAAAATTTCAGGGTTTTTTCCAAGGCCAACTCACATCACAGCAGTTATCACTTTAAAAACAATTCACCATGACACAAAATCACACTAATGTAAACTTTGCAATTATCTATGGATCAGCCATGATTTGTTACAGCACTGTTAAATGGTAATACACATCTCTGGAGAAAATAAGCACATTTTCTTGTGCTGTCTTGTTAAACAAAATGACAGTCCGTGCATAATTAAACTGGATGCCCTTGTGCATTGTCTAATCAGATTCAGTAGTCTGAACTTTATGGGAGTCTCTCTCTATTCATGCAACACTCTTTGAAAAAACTCATAGGGGTTGTTGTATAGACGGGAACTGAGCCCAAACAGTTTCAAAGGACATATCCATTGGGAAAGCATCTTTTAGTTCAAAGCCAGGCTTAATGTCTATCCAAGAAACCAGGCTTAGTTGTACAGTAAAGACTTGAGTTAATTTATCAGCTTCATATGATATATAGGGCTGTCACGATTAGGAATTTCTGGAGACGATTAATTGTCAGGCAAATAATTGCGATTGACGATTATATTGTCTATTTTTTTCTTTTTTCCCTTCTTTATATTCTACTATCATAGTATGATTACACAACTCTGGAAGAACATTTGGCTTTTGTGAGTGGAGAAACTGGGAATAGTGCAACATTTTTATTTTTATCTTTATTTTACATACAGTCCCAACTTTTTATGATTTGTGGTTATGTTGGGAAAGTGTAAGTACACGGACCCACAACAGGGGGCGCAAATGAACGGACAATGGAATAGGTCAAATAACAACACTTTACTGTTGCGAACGTGCACAACGAATACAACAGATTACAACAATGGTCAAAATTCAATTCACAAAGGTGTCGTGTGGGCAGGCTCGAAGATAGGAGACGCCTCTCCGAAGTAGAACCGGAACCACACGGTTTCCACCGCCACAGGACCCCGGGAATACTGGAGCCGCCAAGTCCCGAACTCCCAGGTGGCCACTGCCTCCGCGTGTCGGACCTGGTACTGCTGGCGAGGAACAAAGTACAGTTAAATGAGGGCGCGTTTGCACCCAGCAATCCGCACGGCAGGAAAACTACCTCCACCTCTCGTTGGAAAAGGAGTCTGTTATATAACGCACAAAGTCACAAAAGATTACTGTCACACAGTGAGCTGAGAATATTACCTTCCAGGTAGAACGATATCTCGGCAAAGAGGTGGAGACGTCGTCCTGCTGATATACTCCTGCCATCAGATGATTGGTAACAGCTGTTGCAGGTGATGCGTGACAGCTGTCACCCTGGCTGCTCCTGTGAGGCGGCTGCGCCCTCTGGTGCCTGGAGCCCGCACTCCAGACAGGGCACCCTCTGGTGGTGGGCCAGCAGTACCTCCTCTTCTGGCGGCCCATACAACAGGTTATTTCTGTTGAATTTCTGAGATTACAGAACTGTTATAAAGAACAGTGTGAACATTTATTGTGTTTTAAAACTTTGTGGAACAAATGCAAACCCCAAACTCTTACAAAGAAGGAAAAACACCTGGACATGTTCAGGAAAACTGATATAAACTTAACAGAACATTGCAGGCTGATTACACTCCCCATGTTTTTTTTTTTTTTGTATAAATAAATCAGAATACAATAAGAGGCAACTCACTTTGAAATAATTAAAACATATAGCTACAGCTTAATAACTTTGAAAAATAACAGGAATCAGCAGCTTGCATTTTTATTCTGACTCCATTTTAGTGTGATGAAGTCATCCTTTTTTCCTCATCAGTCACGTTTTGTGCTTGAACACTACATTAAGCTCAAGATTGAGCAAATACATACCTTTGGAAAAATAAACAGCTGTTAAAGTTCAGCTTTTTGTGATCTGTGCCTCTGCACAGCTTCTCCACAGCAGGGTTTTTTTTAAACCCGTGTGTAATTTTTGCTCATTTCATTTATATATTCTCATTTTTTAAGGATGTTTTAAGGATATTTGACCGTTTATTTCATCTCGTGATCTCATAAATTCAGTGTACGACGCGAACATGGTACAGAGAGTAAAGGCAGCCCCAAGGTTTGTTTTTTTTGTTTGTTTTTTTTAAACATGTTCACTCGGGTTAAAATCCTCTCTCTGCTCCGCGCTTGCTGTCTTAAGTGCACTGATGGTTCACAGCAGAACGTAACGTCTTGTGCCTCCGTTCAGGAATCTCACTCCTTCACCTGCTCCCTCCCTCGCAGTCTGTAGCGAGTTGACTCCGCGCGTATGCACATACACACAGCTCCTTCGGTAAATTACCCATTTTAAACGGCTTTAAATGGCCGTCTTATTCAAAATTTGAACGTCCAAATGATGGCAGGACGGCTGCCTAAAACTATGAATTGAGAGGAAAAACAAAGACTTAAATAAAATAAATGGCCCGTCAACTACTAAATTAGTTGTTAATGATTTCAGTCGTCAACGTAGTCGTGACTAGTCGACTAGTTGTGGCAGCCCTACTTAAAACCGAAATGCATCCATAGTGGTGCCGTGGTACGTGGCTTTGGAACCAGAACCTCCTCACGCTCCGTGTTATTATCCGAGCCTCGCTAACCATCCGACCAAGATGAAAGGGAACCAGAGTGAATGACAGCGAGGCTGCATGTGGCTGCTGCAGCACGATGACATCAGATTCTGAGTCATTTTATGCAACTTTGTGGATGCCTGGACATGCCAGAACATGTCCCGTGAGGCTTCATCACGGCGTTGCTGTGCACCATGCGGCACTGCCGCGACGCGCGAAGCCTCTGCTCCTCTTTCCATGACAAAAACTCCTGTAACAGTGGAATATGCCGTTCATTTCCAAACTGGACGCTGTGTTTTATCCGGGACGTCATCTGACTAGCACAGGAATTGTGAAAAGATGTGGACATCAGCACTTTTTCGGCACATTGAGACAGACGTGCGGAGGAATTCCGCGCGTCACGGCGGTGCCGCATGGCGCAAAGCAACGGCGTGATGAAGCCTCACAGGACATGTTCTGGCATGTCCAGGCACATCCACAATTTCTCAGATAATCACGCGATGGAAAACCACCGACAGCTGTCTGAACGCCATCTCAAAGCCGTCCTGTGAGACCAAAACGGAGGTGTTCCTTTGTCTCGCTCCATCAGCAAATCGGTCGTGATGCGCGAAGCCTCCGCTCGGCTTTCCATGACAAAATCTCTTGTTAAAAGTGACATCTGCCGGAAAATGGTTGATGTCCAGCTCTTGTAATAACCAGAGAAAGTGCACACGACGGTCCGGCTCCACAGAGCCATCCATTTAGAAATGATCCAGTGGTTTGTGGCTCTTGATGGCGGCACGGAGCGCAGCGCGCTGAGTGTCCTTAAAGCCGTCCTTAAAGCTGTAGTAACAGTCCTTATTCTCTGTGAAGCCCGTAAAATTTTCACCGAAAGCCAGATAAATTTTTCTAATGGTTTCCAGCTGCCAGTCTCTAACAGTTTCTGAAAAAATTCTGATGGAAAAAAAGCCAAAATCATTCCGCCATTTCCTGACAGTGAAAATCCGCCGAGGGGGTGGACCACTCCTCACTCAAAGCCTGCTCACAGGCGAATGACGCAACCGACAGGCGTGGAAAAACTCACGTATGCGCACGAGGGTTCAAGCTTGTCTGACGTAATCACACGTGATTCAAATCCATATGGGTTTTGAAAAAAATAATAAGGTCGGATACTTTTCTAATAGACCTTGTAATTCACGGTAATCATGATTATGAAAAATATTCGCGAATATGAAAAATAATCGCGATTGGCAAATATTGTAATAATTGTGACTGCCCTAATGATATGTTTTGGTCTAATGTCTACAAGCACTGTACACTGTTGCTAAGGAATATTACATGGCAACTGGTCAGGAATCATGTTGTTGTAGAGGGTGGGGTCTATCTATCATTGAGACTAAGCACGGGAAACTGCAACCTTTTCTTTTTGGATGTATTGCACACCCCGACTTTTGCCTCTCCTAGTCACCACCTTCCTTTCTTCCTTTTCCTTTTTATCTAATAAGAAGAATAAGTAATTCCCGTGTTGTCCCTGAGCCCCATCAGCTGGGTGTTCATCCCTGGATACTGCAACGTGAAGTGGATGAGTCCCTGACTTCCTTTTGTATGTGATACCAGTTTATAGCACATTACGTCCTCAGCTGATGGTGCTACCCATGTACAGGTGGGTGAATGGGTACAATGCAGGAGAGCTGTCTTGTCCAAGACTCAGAGGGACAGCCTGGGGTATACATTCAGCCTCAAACCCCAGTCTATACACTGGTAGTCCATCTTCTATCCCACAGAGCCACCTGCTCTACCTTTATAGATACATTATTAAAAACGGATTCTGTGCAGGAGCCTTTGGCACACTTTTTATTCATGCAAATTTTTTTTTGGCTGTGGGGGGGTCAAGACTAGCTTTGCCATGCCTCTTGCGCGTGTACGTGTGTGTATGTGTCTGCATGTGTGTTTTCACAACATTGGTAGTAAGTTATTAAAGATATTCAGAAATGTTTGTGTAAAAAAAACTTTTGGGAGACTGTCTTTAGTTCATTTTAAGAAGGGTGTTAATGTTGTTGTGGTTGTTGTCATTCGGGGTCGCCACAGCGGATACAGCCAGATCCACATTGGTATTTGGCACAAGTTTTACACTGGATGCCCTTCCTGACGCAATTCCAGTTTTACCTGGAGAAACACAGCTGCTGGTGTTCCAAAGAGGTCTCCCATCCAAGTACTGACCAGGCCCCACACTGCTTGGCTTCTGAGATCTAATGGGATCAGGCTTACACAGAGCAGGTCAGCTGCTTAAGAAGGGTGTTAATGGATTGGTCAAAATGTTTTTGTGATATCTTGGTTCTTTTTAAAATTTTTAAATCTGTTGAACAGTTTTGGTCAAGGGGCTTTCACAGCGTTGTGTTTCGTTTAAATACGGCCGAAATACGCGCGTACTCAGCCTTTAACAGTGTTCGTTCATACTTGCAGCTGCGTGTGTTCGCATTTTAATGCGTGCACACAGTCGCGTGTGCCATGCTGCACCAGTTTCAGTGCTATTTTCTACCTCTGTGGAAGTGCGCTCTGTTCTCTACTGCATGGTGTGGTGCGGCTCAAAAACAGTCATTTAACATTATTATTATTTTATTTTATTTTTTTTTATGCAGCGAGTGTGCATTTATTTTACAGTCACAGCTCTTTTCAGCTTTGATCAGACTGATCGATCAGGGCGTTTGATGAGTGCACCGACATGTATGCGCGTGCGCGTTTATTTTAAAGAGTCGCAGCTCTGAACACAGAGAGAGAGAGGGAGAGCGCGCGCGCGAGAGAGCGGTTTTATTTTATTTTAAAGAGTCTGATAGAGGAGAGAGAGCGGGTTTAACTCCTCAAAATAAAACCGTTCTCTCTCTCTCTCTCGCTCTCTCTCTCACTGCGTGGACTCGCATGAAGGCTCCATGCTGTGCTGTACACCGAAAAAAATTAAACAGGTTTAATTTCTTCCGTCCTACACGCGTAGCCCTCAACATACTGCTGCGTATTGAGAAAAAAAACTCCTCATGAAGTGGGCGGAGAGCTGCTCATTACAGTACAGTCTATAATTCCAGGGCTCACTGAAACATTTTATAAACTGAGTCACTTGACTTAGTAATGTGTAATAATCACGTGTCAAATTAAAAAGTGGTTGAGTCAAAAAATGTGGCACAGCATATGGACCTAGTAGAGATTTGCTTGACCACACTGCCTATAGCTGCCTGTATCGTAGGCCATTGTAAAACATTTTTTTGCACCTACTGAGGTAAAATGCATGTGGATCTCCTTTAGGATCATCTCTGTACTACCAGATACTTGAAATGCCATTTTCAACATGAAGTGCTTTACTTAAGGTTTTTAGCTTTCGCAATGGATTTAAATTGCATGCTTATCGATGCGCCTTGCACCTGACTTTCTACCTCAATACTGGATTGATTGAAATCTTGTCTTCCCAAGTGAAAAGTTGCTACTCAGTACCACACTTGGAACCACTTTGGGTTGAAGGCCTTTTCCAGGGGACCTTTGCAATTTTCCTGTCTGACAGGAAATCAGACAGAGGATCCTCTGGTCACTCTCTGCTCTCTAACCTCCAGGCCAGTGGTTCTCAGAACCTGTCCTCAAGTACCACCACAATACAGACTTTCCATCTCTCCCTGCTTGTCCACAAGATGATTACCTTATTCAGATTTCTGTTAATACTTGTTTGGCTGCACACCTGAATGAGCTGATCATCTTGTGACAGAGCAGGGAGAGGTGGATAATCTGTAAATTATATGGTACTTGTGGGCCGGGTTGAGAACCATTGTTCTAGATTATTCTCCTATTTCCCCAACTTTACTGATAGTATTGGGGGAAAAAAGAAACTCCAAATGTACCCACTCCTACAAAAACCCTTTAAAATATGTATGTAAAAGTATGAAAATACCCCTTAAAATGACAAAATAAAGGTAAGCACACCCTTAAAATAATCAGAAAGAGGGCCTCCGTAATCCTGCCATGACATTGTGCCAAATGAGTAGTTACTTAAAGCAGACCCTCATGAGATGTACTGCTTGCATCTTGAAGGATTGTCAACATGATAGAGATGTTGCATGTTATCCTGAGCCTGCACATGCTCTCATTGCTGATGACCCCAAATTTACGCGTGAGGTTCTGGGAAGTCCTACATTATGCCCGCTCTTGTGGCATGTTCTTGGTCTGTAGTGGTCAGTACTTACCAAAACTGGTCAAAGGAAGGAAACCCGGTGAACCCAAAAATGGGAATCACTGTGCCAATAATGTGTCGACTGTGTCAACATAATATTGCATTACAGTGGCTTTACAACTGTTTATTTGAATCAATAGCATACGTTCTAACAATAGCCAAAGTTCTAACAGTCACAAAAAGTTTCAGTTTGTCTTTGACATTCACTCTCTTTTAGATTTATTTAGTTTCTTTGTCAGTACTTGAGAGAAATATTGTGCAGTTTTTCCCTTTAACTCGTTCTCAGCAATAGACCGCTGTACAAAAGCTCACTTGGGTCTGGCAATACATCAACTTTTTTTTTTTTTTTTTTTTACAGGACATGAAACCACAAACATATCCTTGAAGGAGGCTGTGGTTCTAAAGGGAGTTGCCTGTATTTGTAGGATTGTTTACTCCAAACTTATACTAATCTGTTGGAATGGGAGAGATGTAGTGTTGTAGGCCTACGTACAGTAAGTTGTGCAGGTACACTCTAGATAAACCAATGTTCTGATGTTGCTGTGCTACAACCCCAATTCCAGTGAAGTTGGGACGTTGTGTGAAATGTAAATAAAACAGAATACAATGATTTGCAAATCCTCTTCAACCTATATTCAATTGAATACACCACAAACACAAGATATTTAACGTTCAAACTGTAAACTTTATTGTTTTTGTGCGAATATTTGCTCATTTTGAAATGGATGCCTGCAACACGTTTCAAAAAAGCTGGGAGAGTGGTATGTTAATACTGTGTTACATCACCTTTCCTTCTAACAACATTCAGTAAGCATTTTGGAACTGAGGACACTAACTGTGAGTGTCATGATCGTGTATAAAAGGAGCATCCCGAAAAGGCTCATCCGTTCACAAGCAAAGATGGGGCGAGGATCACCACTTTGTGAACAACTCTGAAAAAAATAGTCCAACACTTTAAGAACAATGTTTCTCAACGTTCAATTGCAAGGAATTTAGGGATTCCATCATCTACAGTCCATAATATAATCAGAAGATTCAGAGAATCTGGAGAACTTTCTACACATAAGCAGCAAGGCAGAAAACCAACATTGAATGCCCATAACCTTGGATCCCTCAGGCAGCACTGCATTAAAAACCAACACCATTGTGTAAAGGATCTTACCGCGTGGGCTCAGGAACACTTCAGAAAACCATTGTCAGTTAACAGTCTGTCGCTATATCTACAAGTGCAAGTTAAAACTCTACCATGCAAGGCGAAAGCCATATATCAACAACATCCAGAAACACCGCCGCCATCTCTGGGCCCGAGCTCATTTGAAATTGACAGACGCAAAGTGGAAAAGTGTGCTGTGGTCTGATGAGTCCACATTTCATTTATTTTTAGAAATCATGGACATCGTGTCCTCTGGACAAAAGAGGAAAAAGACCATCCAGATTGTTACCAGTGCTAAGTTCAAAAGCCACCATCTGTGATGGTATGGGGGTGTGTTAGTGCCCATGGCATGGGCAACTTACACATCTGTGATGGCACCATCAATACTGAAAGGTACATCCAGGTTTTGGAGCAACACATGCTGCCATCCAAGCAACGTCTTTTTCAGGGACGTCCCTGCTTATTTCAGCAAGACCATGCAAAGCCACGTTCTGCACGTGTTACAACAGCATGGTTTTGTAGTAAAAGAGTGCAGGTACTAGACTGGCCTGCCTGCAGTCCAGACCTGTTGCCCATTGAAAATGTGTGACATGAAGCGCAAAATACGACAACGGAGACCCTAGACTGTTGAACAACTGGAGTCGTACATCAAGCAAGAATGGGAAAGAATTCCACCTACAAACCTTCAACAATTAGTGTCCTCAGTTCCCAAACATTTATTGAGTGTTGTTAAAAGGAAAGGTGATGTAACACAGTGGTAAACATACCACTCTCCCAGCTTTTTGATACGTGTTGCAGTCATCCATTTCAAAATTACCAAATATTTGCACAAAACAATAAAGTTTATCAGTTTGAACATTAAATATCTTGTCTTTGTGGTGTATTCAATTGAATATAGGTTGAAGAGGATTTGCAAATCATTGTATTCAGTTTTTATTTACATTTTGCACAACGTCCCAACTTCATTGCAATTGGGGTTGTACTTTCAGCATGTCACGGAGACGTGTGTGTGACCCCTGTTGTGACATACTGTTGCTCACCAGGTCAGTTTTGCCTGTCAACATGTTATGATTTGTAGCTCTGGCAAACAATGAGGAGAGGTAAATAAGGGAACTGATGATCACAGCAAAAAGTACGCATAACATCAGTGTATATCTTTCATGAAAATCAGATCTCTTTCCTTGAGAGAAGTTTTTGAAAGAGTCTACCAAGCTGTCATAGCCCATTTTGTTAAGTTTGTAGACTGGAATTTCATCCTTTTCCATGGTCCACTCATTAACTACATTGTTGATGCATTGTAATTCAAGCATAGCATTAAGTTGCCAAATGAAAATAATACCTGGCACTGGGCTCATATTTGCTATCCCTATCCAGAGTTGTATAGAATGTGCTGATAATCCTGATTAAAATACAGATTTGACCACAGTTCTGAGTTCCAAACCACGAGTTTACAAAAACTGCAGTAAAGCATATTACATTATTATTATTATTATTATTATAATATTATTATTATATTGCAGCTGTTACAGCTTTGGGCAGCATGGTGGCTTGGTGGGTAGCACTGTTGCCTCACAACAAGATGGTCCTGAGATCGCTTCCTACTTGTTCCTTTCTGTTTATGTTGGGGCTACAGCTATGGAATATTTTTGGAGTAGAGTATTCTATCGATTTTATTTTATAGATTAATTGGATAAACAGTACTTTTGTTTTTAATCAGTATCAATAGTGGCAGGGCTCTCCCTAAGGGCCCCTTCACACATAGTTCGAATTTGGCCGATTTACGCATAAAGTGTGCATGAAGCAGGAATCGTATGCAAAACATGTAGAATCGTAGCTGCTTCTAACGCCTCGTACACCTGTTGCTATAACTATTTGCGCACACCAGCAGCTGAAAGATAGAGTGTGCACTGTGCAAACCAATCTAACCCTCTTGCGGCAGGTGTCTGCCAAATTCCAACTGCCACGCATGAACATCATCATAAAAATGGTCTGCAGACAGTCACTGTCAAGGTGGATGTGAAATTTGTCTAAGTGCCCTACGACTGAAGTTGCCGAGTGCACATGTGGCGTGCCAGAGTGTTGGTCCCCTCACAACACGTGTGCGTGTGTTTTGTGCCCCCCCCCACACACACACACACACATCTGTACGTGTACTATCATGCAGATTTGTAAGTTTAGGGTCTTCCTTCACTCTGTTTTCCCCGGTAATTATTTATTTTTTCAGCCCTGATGTATGTTCTTACCATGTTTGCGTGGACTCCATCCTGGTGCTTGTACTTTCACTTCCAAAGACATACAGTTTAGTTGAATTGGAAACTTTAAATTGGCCATAGTTATGGATGTGTTTGTCTGTCTGTGTGTGTCCCGTCCAAGGTGCGCCATGCCTCATGCTCTGTGACCGCTAGGATAGCCTCCAGCTCCCCCGGGACCCTTAATTGGAATAAAGTGGGTTTAGAAAATCAGTGAATTACATCCTCTTCCCAGAAATAACTGGATTATCTGCTCCTGGTTCCGGGTGTCATTTCTTTTCGTCTGGGTGATGTAATAACTGAGGAATGACACTGTTGTATGAAATACTCCACTGCCATTATCATCTCTGTACCATTTGACCCAACAAACCTCAAATGCTTCCCAGAACAAATGCTTAACAAAACTCTACTGAAAATTAATTGGGTTTTTTTTTTTGTTTTTTTTCTTCTGTCTTGATTTAGTTCTGTGTGGCATTTACTTGTTCTCACTATTTTGCCTGCTATGAGCAAACGCCAGATGATAATAGTGTGGATGAGTGTGCAAGCAATCGAGCTAAAATTCAGCGCCCCTTAACCGATTTTCGCCAAGCAGCTTTCACCTGTAAGCATTCAGCACAAATTCTTCTCGAGAATGCACACTACTCAGAAAAGTAGGGGTGGCACAGATGGTACCTTCCACTTATGAAGGTCAAGGTTACAATGTTGGACTGAAAAACATTGTCTGTCAAAGAGGAGAAAAAAAATCGCCAAGTGAGGCACAAAGACATTGAAATAGTACAGATGAATGAAAGCAAAGACGATGTTTAAAAAAACAGACTATGGAAGAGAAGAGACTAATAAAACAATATCTAGGGATCGTCCACAGGTATGTAAAATTCTAACTCGAATAGTCAAAGAATTTTGGTACTATCTGTATTTGTAAAGATGTTTTGGAATTCAGTATCTGCCTCAATTTGCAGTATTGTACTGAGTGTGCTCCTTTGGAGGAAGGGTCAGCAAAGTGTTCACATTTCAGGCAACATTTAAATCAATTTAACATCATATATGGCCATATCTGCTATTTGTCTGCAGCATTTACTAAGGTTGACAAGTTGACTAGGCTTTATTTTTTAATTTTGATGCAGAGAATTGTTGCCCCATTTTCCTTTTTTTCCCAATAGTTCAAGGGGTGATGTACAAATAACCATGAGACAAACGTGACAATGACAATAATGGTGACAAATGCTGACAACAAGAAGGATGCCAACTAGGACAGGCAAGGAAGAGGAAAAAAAAAATATACAAAATGAGAACAAACCATATTTAGTAGAGGGTGGGTGTTACAGTGATACTACTAATGGTAGAAATATGCAGCCTTTTGCATGTGATACAGGATATAATGAGTTACATGAATGTACGTGTGCATTTGTGTTCAGGAAAGCTTTAAATCTGTATGCAGTGTGTGAAATGTTTGATAATGTGAATGATTGTGAAAAGCTGCATCAGTGCCACACAGCCCCCAAGCTGCTGGTACGGTCTCACACCCACATATTGGACCTGCAGCCATGGAAGACATTGACAGCAATACATCATGAGACACTGGACCAGATCTCTGTTTTTAAGGTTATTTACATGTCCAGGTTTTGATAACCGTTCCATGGGACTGCTTCAGCTCACCTCAAAACATTCAGACTCAGAAAGACCCCTGTACAACAATAAGTAGTCCGGTAAGGTGATACTTGTGCATCCCGGCAACCACATTTCTTTCTGAAAAATGTTTTTTGTGCAGTATCACTCAACACTATTCTCAAGATCACCTGTCCTTACTGTAAGCGTTTTACCTGTTTACTTGCCAATGGGGGAAAAAAAATGAGGGAGCAATGATTGGCTATGAAACAGCCAAATAGCCAATTGTCCATTTATTGCTGATGTGGAAATGAACACAGAAGGTACAGAGTTTGGCTTATTTGACTGTAATTACTCTTTCTTTAAAGGGATAAATCTGCACTAATTTGACTTTAAGCTAATTTGACTTTCTTTTGATATTCTATGGTTGACAGCTAAAATAACTCAACCTTGTCAGTATGCTAATGTTTATCAACTATAAATATTTGATTATGTCAAGTAGAGTGTTTGATATATCCTTCTGAATCAATATAAATAAAATATGGTAAATGATTTGCTTCTTGTTTTTTCTCTTTGTGTACTCTTGGGCCAACCTCTTCCTCCCCTTTCACTGTGGCTTTGAGAAGATTTCATTGAGGGAATTAAAGCCCACCTAGCATATGGCCATCTGGCACACAGAACCAGATATTTGGGAGCTAAAATAGCTTTTGCATGCAACCCTAAATGCAGACTAAGTTCTCAGGGTACATCCTGCTGTGTACACAAACTGACCCCTTTGCTATCCTGGATTCATTATTTGTAGAGTGAATTTCTAAATTAGTAGACCAGCTTCTAAACTGCCTTGGTTTTGCTACTACTAATTCAGTTCTGTGACCACAGAGCTTCAGAATTGGGCAGCGCAGTCTCGTTTGAGGGCAGGCCCTAAAGGGTTAAAATATGACGCAATTTTTTTTTTTACATCCGGGAACAAACAAGGGCAGAAACATGGCACTTTCTCTAAGTTTTTTAGTAAATTACATGCAAACAAAGTGAAAATGCAAAGAAAAAGTAATGATGTGATGGAAAGTGGACATGTGTTGCTGTTTGCTTATGACTCAGAGCTCAAATGTGTCAAGGCAGTTATGCAGATGAGAGAATGCAGCTACTCTGGCTAGCTGTGTCGTCCTCTTAGCAATGAAATTGAATATTATGTTTCTGAAATATATTACCGAGGGGGAGAAGATAGATAATGAAATGGATGGGACCAAGGACAGAGCCTTGGGGAACACCAGAGGAGAGGGGAGATGGCTGTGATGTGAATGTTTTTAACTGAATATACTGAGTGTGCAGCTAGAGAGATAAGATAAAAAACAGTCTAAAGGATTGCATGATAAACCAATAGCTGCCAGTCTATGAAGGAGGATGGAATGAGAAATGATATCAAAAGCTGCACTCAGGTCAAGGAGGATGAGGCTGGATAGGAGTCCAGAGTCTGCTGCCATCAGGAGGTCGATTATTTTAACTAGAGCCGTTTCTGCGCTGTGGTGTGGACAGAAACCAGACTGGAACTGATAGGCACTTGCATACTCTGACTCTGAGCAAACCATATACTTATTTATTGTTGTCTATTATGTTTCCTTTTCTCAATATTTTGAGGGGGTGGCACCCTCTAGTGATCAGCCATCCCTGTTTGTAAGTCTCCCAATTGTAAATCAGTCTCATCTTAAAGAATTTCACACAGAACTTAAGTCCCTTCTAGAGCCCGACCGATATATTGGCCGGCCGATGTTATCGGCCGATATAAGCCCTTTTCAAAGTACTCACTATCGGCCGAAATTTTGCCAATAGAATGCCAATAATTTCTCAAACAGAACAGTTACTGAAATAATGTTTGTCGGCAATGTAAAATGTCCTTGCACTGTTTGTCCAGTAGATGGAGCTCTGACTCCATTCAACTGAGAGCTGCTTATACCCCTGCTTAAATGTATCCATCACCGGCCCCCGTAGTTTGCCGTCACACTGCACTGATTGGCTGACAAAAGCATACAAGTAAGTTTATAAGGATGTTGTTTGTAATAACTTAGCAATTACATTCACCCCACATTTCTCCCGTTTCAGTTCAACTCAGTTTGATGAACTCGGTTTATGTAGTAATGTGTCAAATGTGCTTCATTGTGTCGGTCACGCTTTTTATTAAGCCCACGTTGTGTAGACCTTATTTCTAGCATGAAAAACTTTTGTTTACTGCTAAGAGGTTGAAACATTCAGATTCACTGGTTGTCCAGAAGGGTTCTGGGAATTACTGCCATTCGCCATTAACCCTCTGGGGCCAACGTCGTCGTATAAGACAGCTGGGACCAAGCTTACTAAAATGTAAATAACTTTTTAATAATATGAGATAGAAACATACTCTTTTTTTTTTTTTTTTTTTTTTTTTTTTTACTGAAAAGTTAACTCCACGGACTTTCAATCCACCGTCGGCCGCCTTGGTACTCCTGTGTGAAGATGTGTGATGACCACGACGGTCCGATACAGCGACCGCATCACTGCAGACGCTGCACCGATCCGTCTATCGATCTCACTCCATTAACCCTCTGGGGCCGACGCCGTAGTATACGACGGCTGGGATCAAGCTTTACAAAATTGTAAATAACTTTTTAATGATATGAGATAGAAACTTACTCTCTTTTTTTTTTGCTGAAAAATTAACTCCGTGGACTTTCGATCCACCATCGGCCATCTTGGTACTCCTCATAGAAGATGTGTGATGACGTGCGCAATGTGAGTGTCCAATCGGAATTGGTTCTCCATCACATGGTTTTCCAAAATCCAATCTTAGGGCAAATTTATCTCACGTGATACGGCAAAGATCGTTTTCAGGAGTGATATCTTACTAGTTGGCTGGTTTGAATAGCCCCCTAACTGCTCCACTTGCATTTTTGCATTTTTTGAACTTAAAAATTCTTCTCTGTTATAAAGTTAATCAATATGAGGACAAAGCTTCAGCTTTTAGCTCATACCTTTTTTGTTAAGGGTCCAAAAAAGAACATTTTATTCATTTAAAAAAAAAAAAATAATATCAGCCGATTTATCGATTATCGGCATGTTTTTCATCCAAATATTATCGGCATCGGTCTCAAAAAATCCATATCGGTCGGGCTCTAGTCCCTTCGGCTGCTCACTTGTTGTCACTCAGGGATGCCACAGCAAATCAGAGGTGGATCTGCATGTTAATTTGGCACAGGTTTTACACCGGATGTCCTTCCTGACACAACACATGGAGAAATGTGGTAGGGGTGGGGTTTGAACCGCGGACCTCCCGCACTGAAACAAAGTACACTAACCAACCATTATTCTTGAATAATTATATTCAATCATTATGATGTTTTTGTTAAGGGTTCATATCTTGAGTGAAAGCACTGAAGCATGACTATAGAAATCCTTTTTTCCCTCAGTCCATGCCAGACATAGGCAGTCTCATTTCATTCAGCTCTTAGTTACATCACTCTCCGTTCTCCATGTCCCTGTGCTTTGTTCCTCTGACAATTGCTGTGCAGTGATGCGAGGACATGGAACTGGCAAACATCAACCAGCATGCTGACCAGGGGAAAATCATTACAAAAGTGTGTTTTTGTTTAAGCAGCACCAGTGTTCAATTTAAATGGTTTTGCTGGCTTTTCTGTTGATGCAAAGCTTGCCATTGTGTAATGAACCAGAACCTTTATTGTACTGCAGTTTCAGGAACTCAGTTTTATTGTGAATAGAAAACTGTGCAACAGTTTCAGGTGCCAAGATTTAAGATTTGTGTATCAGTGGAAAAAAAAAATCTTCATTAAAGAAACTGCTCAGTTATCAGTTCTGATTTTTTATTTTTTTTTGTGGGTGCACTGTTTAGGACATGACATCACACAAATAGCTGCCTATGATTCATTAATGGGTCTACATAAAAACCTGCTTTGTTTATATGAATTGTGGGACGGATAAAAAAAAAAGCAGATATTTTTATTACCTAAAAGAAATGGCATATTTTTGAAATGAAGTGTGACTCGATTTACTTGTTTATATTTGTAAGTCACTGATAATAACAGCTTATTTTAAAAAGCGCTAAGCACATACTGAATGACTTAATTTATTATGAAAAGTTTTTGAATATTTACTGTGCTTAGAACCTGTGCAAACTACTATATTTTATTAATGTGTTGCCTTCATTGAATTGGATATTGGCAATTGACAGAAAATCCATGAGAACAATGATTGGGATCTGAGATGACATGCTTTGAAGGTCTATGACAGGTCCTGTGTCATTGTAATTACATGTTCTGATTTGTTAAAACTCCTAGTCCACGAGGATGCCATGGCCCTTATTGATATAATATTTTGACTCTAGGACCGTTTCACTTCTTTTAACAACTACAAAATGACCATATTGTAATTCTTACAAATTCAGTGTTATCCTTACTGACAAATGCAAATGAACAACAACTTGGTCACACATGACTGACATTCACTGTGCATGAATATAAGGTGTTTTTCGTTCTTTGGTGGATGTTGTCTTTGGTCAAGAAAATGCTGTTGCTTTTGTAGGATCAAAACTCTAAAATGTGTTTATCACCAGGTCATCTGAGGTTGTGCCTTCACTGAAGCTATCCAGAAATAGCTTTGCTATATGAATTACATGTGCTGCTGCACACCAACATAGCTTGTACTAATGGATTTTAAGAATAGTTTATATAAAGAGGATTTTTCTTTCCTTTTTTGCATCATTCATTCCCTCTGGCCATACAAGAAATATTCTTGAGTGTTTTTGTGGTGTCCTTGTGATGAGTGAAGCATAGTGAGCTATATTTTTCAAATCCAACCCAATATTTTTGACACTTGCTCTTCAGTGCAGGTATAAATGTTATAATAATAATAATATTAATACTGTTCAGACTTACAGTTATAATTAAAGCATTACTTTGATTGGAAGAGCTATGTTTCACCTGCCTGTTGCACTTTTTTAAATTCCTCCAATAACGAGAAAACCATAGTATCAACACTGTATTTTGTCAAGGGTTACGTCTTCAACATATTCTAATCAGGGTGATGGACCCAAGTTGGGTCCTGAGGGATGTAATCTGTAAAATGCAGTGCATGAATAAGTGGATGGGTGAGTCTGTATACTACTAGACAAAGGTTTGGACACACTTTTTCATTCAGTTTAAGCAGGTGTGGTTGTCATTGAAAGAGACAGACTGTTTCTACAAACAAAGTACCAAATTGAGAAATAAGGCGTCACCGGTAAAACTCAATTTGTGACTGTAAAATCCAGCAAATCATTAGACACAACAGGGTTATTCCCATTCTAATCCAGTTCCATCATTTTCACGGTTTATGTTTCTGTAAGTAATTCGGTCGGCGAATTGTTGTGAAAGGGTGTGGTCAGCTCGTCAAAGCTTACCGTAGCAACAGCGTGTTGATGCCAAACTGGAAATTCTGTCAGCAGACCCACAGATTTCTCCGTCTCGTCAGCTGAATTGAGTTAAATCCATGAATCAGTCCAGTTAAAGCCATTAAATCCACGCAGTTCTGCATCATCGTTCCTGCACTAGTTTCTGTTGCTCTCAGCTGACAGCGCCATTAGTGACACCTACACAGCAACGCGGGCAGGGGCCAGAGTAACACATCAAATGTGAAACTGTTTTAGTATTTTGCCACTGTCCACGCGATATTTTATGATCTGAAATCTCACATGATTAATGATTATATCTCACATTTATTTACAACATAAATACACAGTGCTGCATAATATTAAAATCAATAAAAGAACAGAAAATAAAGAAACATTAGCACAGTAATTAAAACAAAAGCAAAACTCCACAAGGGGAGGTGATGGTCTAGTTGAGCTTCAGACCAGAGGATCCTCAGTTCAAATCCCAGACTGACTGGAAAATCACTAAGGGCCCTTGCGCAAGGTCCTTAATCCCCTAGTTGCTCCTGGTGTGCAGTGGGCGCCTTGTATGGCAGCAGCCTGATATCGGGTTGAATGTGAGGCATTTGTTGTGTAAAGCACTTTGAGCATCTGATGCAGATGGAAAAGCGCTATATAAATGCAGTCCATTTACCATTTATTTAACATTCACAGAAATAGAAAAAAAAAGGTAAGATACAAATTACATACTCATGCCATTCAAAACTTGATTGCTTGGTTCATTGTAACACAGAGAGGTGTAGGCAGTAAACAAGTATGGCATATGGGCATATGTGTGGAGAGGGTGTCAGGCCATGTTCAGCAGTTCGATAGCTTTGGGGATGAAGCTGTTTTTCAGTCTTGTTGTGCATGAATGAATTGTCCTGTGCGGGCTGCTAAAGGTGAGTAGTTAGAAGAGGGTGGTAGGGTGGGTGGGTTGAGTCTTACATGATGCTGGAAGTTCTGCTTCAATAACGTGACAGGTAGATGTCTGCAACTGTGCTCTAGTGATTTTATTTTAAACCCCCCAGCCCCACCCTCCCAATCTGCAGAGCTTTGTGGTCCTTCTGGTGCAACTGACATACCACATTGTGATGCAAAATGTCAGGATAAACTGCACTCTCACTCTGCACTGGTAGAAGTTCACAAGGAGGCTGTGTGGCAGCCTGACTCTCGACAACTTCCTTAAAAAGCAGAAGTGGTGTTGTGCTTTACTGATGACATCAGAGGTGTTTGCGGCTCAGGAGAAATTCTCAGTGATGTGCACAACCCAAGAATTTAAAACTGGAGATGGTCTTCACTGCTTTGCTGTTAAATAAACACTGGATCAGGATCAGTTCTCTTTGTCTTCCATAATCTCTTTGATTTTTGTGTGTATGTTTAGAATTAATTTGTTGGCAGAACACCAGGCTTTCAGGTTTTACACCTTGTGTCTGCATAAGACATAAGACTGTGGAATTTTTCCAAGTTTAGTGGAGAGAAGTTAGTGAGGTTTGTTGCAGCTTTAGCAGTATCGGCTGCTTTACCTTTGAAACATGGATCCTGTCGCTCACCAGAGCAGCTCCTTCAAAGATGTGTAACGAGATAGACAATACTCTACACTGGCGATTACAGACAGAGAGGGGGGACTGCATTACAGCCAATGTAGTACATTTTTCAATTAATCTGCAATTTGATGTTTTAAGTTACCAATAAACATGAAAATGTTGAATCTCTGATCCTATAGTCAACATGGGTGAAATAGTCGACCCTGAGCCTCAGTTTAAAACAAATGAGCTTCTGTTGTCAAGCGCTTTGGCAACTAAAACATGCAAAAAGGAATCCTGATGTTAAAGACGGCTGAGTCTGAAAAAGACACCAGTGTCTTTTTGTGCTATTAGGGTCTTTGATTAAACAAACAAACAAGAAAATATAAAGGAGTGAATGAAGTCAGGCCTGAATTGTTTTTTTTGTGACTTGCTCCGCAAGGGTGGTGGCCAAGTGGTTAATGCGCTTGGTTTCAGTGCAGAAGGTTCCGGGTTCAAATCCCACCCCTGCCACATTTCTCCATGTAATGTGGAGTTGCGTCAGGAAGGGCATCTGGTGTAAAACCTGTGCCAATTCAACATGCAGATCCACCTCGGATTTGCTGTGGAAGGGACTTACTTTTTACTTGTGAGAAATCTATGTGAGGCCCCATATGAGTTATCTTTAGTCAGAGTGGGGAGAGTTCAGGAAGAGGCTAATGTAATGGATTATTTGATGTGTGCCCTTCTGGACATTTGTATCTGACTGCCACAGTGATCTTCACCTTTTGTCTGAAAAACCACAATTCATTTTGTTTCCTTTGAGGTTGAAGCATCATTTTTCTACAGGTTGGTCAAGTTATTCACACGGCACTGGCAGAGAAAGAAGTCTAGTGTAGTTGAGACATGCCAACCTGTCTGACTCCACGTTATGTTGGCAGTTTTTTAAAACGCCATGATAGGTTTATTAATTGCAGTTAATCAATTAAAGTTTCTCTCCCCCCCTTTGTCCCAAATAGTTTAGTTGTGATTCAGTTGTGAGAAATCTTGAAAATCTCCTTATCGACAGTGATAAAATGTTACATTTGTGCATCTCTGACTAACCAGGACTTTGATTCATACATTTTTATATGAAGTCTTGTTATTGTTATTGAGTGAATGTTTGAAGACCATGAAGATAAGATAAAGTACTACGATGCCATGCTCCCTGCAGTTACAGGTCTCTTATCTAAAACCAAATATTTGCCCATGGCTGTTTGAGTACACTACTTGATAAGCCATTTTGTTTGTCCAGCACAGATAAACGTGAAATGATTTGAGTGTAGCTGACGACAGGCAATCTTTTATAAGAACAAATTCGAAGTAGCTCTGTGGTCCATTTTCCCCCAGTATAGCGGTTTGGATGTGGATGACTGCGGAGGAAAAATATAAAGTCAATTCCAATTATGGTGATATTTTTGTTAATCCCATGAATTAAAGCTAAACATCTACATCACAAGCACATGTCCATTGTAGGGCTGCAGCAAACGATTATTTGGATCATCGATGAATCTGATGGGGTTTCGACACGATTAATCGGATTAGCGGGGAATTTTTTAAAAATGTGCCAGGGAAACAATTTTTCTCTCCTTCCATCACTTTATTTAACAATAGAACATTATTTGAAAACTTAAAATACTTGAAAATCAACAAATCGTCAGATGTCCCTTGGCTGTTGAAATATAAAATAATAAAGAATAAAACAGTTTATAATAAAGAACAAAAATAATTATTTCAAATGACATTGCTTTATCAAAGTGCTGAGTTGCCATAAAACAACATTGAAACATATAAATGTTATAAAATAGATGGTGAAAAAAGAGGTATTTTTGTTGCTGCAAATGAGCAATTAGCATAACCAGTTAACCATAAAACCTAAATCAAAAACTGTAGCCTGACTCATTGTATGTCCAACATTCTCTGTATAACTTGTAAACTGTGGTCATTTCACAATTACACTTTTGACTCATGTCTCTTTTTCTAAAATTGTATTGTAGCATTATTAGTTATTATTACTATTATTGTTGCTATTATTATTAATATATAAATAAAAATAAATTAAAAAATATTTTAATTTGTAATACATTTGACTCTTTTACGACAACAAACGCTGAGTCATTAATTATTATACATAAAACAAATGCACAAACATGCTGAAATGCCAGCAGCTTAATGCTATTTTTAATATTGAAAACGCCATAGACATGCTAACGCATTTGCATTTGCATTAGCATAAAATACATCTATCAACTGTTTCAGAAGACCATAACAGGCCAGTTTAACATAAAAAAAGGTAAATATTCCTCACAGACGTATGCTCTTTAAGGTTTTAGTGGGGGAAAATTAAGATGAACTGAAATAGAACAAATTAAACCAACAAAGCAGCAGCTCGAAGCACTTCTTCATTAGTTCAAGATTCAAAGCAAAGCTCGGTTGATTATGTGGAAGAAACGAAACATTTGCGGTAAAACAAAGTTATTTAGCAACTAATCGATGACTAGATTAGTTGACAACTATTTTAATAATCAATTTTAATCGATTAAATCAATTAGTTGTTTCAGCTCTAATCCATTGTTTCATTTTAACTTTGTGGTGAAGTACAGAAACAGAATTCAAGGATTGTGTCCAATCCAGTTATGTTGGCCCAAATACTTATGGACCTGACTGCATTGTTGCAGGATCATATATTTACTATATTGCAATTACAATGTTTCACACAATAATCGTAGTATGATCTTAAAATCATGCAACCCTAACCTGAACTGGTTTTATTTTTAAATCTTCTTAACAGTTACACCTGAATGTTTTGAATAGTAGTGTTTCACACAGGTTTGTATAATAAACATGGCTGTGTGTTGAAGCTTGTTTACCTAAGTTTGATAAGGTGGTCTGTGATTAAACAAGTGTTTCATGCAAAGGTCCACTGTTCACACATGACTCACCTTTTAGATAATATTTCCTTGAAAACTAATTTCATATAAACATTTGTTTATACTCTGTTACAAGGGGTGATTGAGGGGTTTTAAGCCTGAACCAGAAAAAGTAGGGTGTGGTTCTCTGTTTTTTGCACCCTGAGAATCCAACATTTCTCAACATTGTACTCATGAGAAAT
This sequence comes from Thalassophryne amazonica, assembly GCF_902500255.1. Taxonomy (NCBI): domain Eukaryota; kingdom Metazoa; phylum Chordata; class Actinopteri; order Batrachoidiformes; family Batrachoididae; genus Thalassophryne; species Thalassophryne amazonica. Next base: position 61,657,604 of record NC_047115.1, read on the forward strand.
GTTGATTTCTCAGAATGTAGATGGAGAAACACTCCCTACTTTTTCTGCATCATTTAATGTTTGCAGATAAGGGGGGGACAAAAAGCAGAAAAGTGAGTGATCTCTGCACTGAGACATTTACCATTCCAGACCACAGTGTGACACATACTCTGTAGTGTGCAAAGGTGACTTATTTATTTAAATTGCACCTTTTTAACAATTATATAATCACAAGCCAATGTTGCAGTTACAATTGTGATGCAATTAAACAATATCATTTATGACTGTATTATATTAATAAGTATGTATTCTACCAGCCTTCAGCAGTGACCCATCTACAGACATTTGTTAGTGAAATGTGACACTGTGTTGACATCATGGACAGTATTGACAGCGGTGGTGTTGCACTTGCCCATTCCTGGATGAACCTTCAGGCTTTCCTTGCACACCTGGTGCAACAAAATGCATCCAAGGGCTTCATCGTGATTCACCACTTTCATTAGCCATTTCTACCTTTATCAAATAGGAATCGATGCTGGATTTTATTTATTTTTTTTAAATTGTAGCTTTTGCCTAGAGTCAGTCTGCATGGCACTAGTTTATATGCTGTGGCAGCTTGTGAGCATTTTACAGTATTGCGTTTCTACTACTACTTCTGTTGTGACCATATCAATTTACAGATTTATATCAAATTAATCAGCCCTACATTGTGCTCTGTCCTATACGTATACGTTGATGTATGTATGCATTTTCTGTATAGGATTTTGCTTGTTTTTTTCTTGGTGTTCTAAGAACACTTGTACTCCTGTTTCAGTCATGAAGTATGAACATATCTCATCTCCATACTTTTGATTTCTTTGGTAATACTGGTATATTACTTGACGCAGTCTGCATGATCTAGAACAGGGAGGTAGCTTTGTAAATTAATGAACTTGCTTCACTTTAGAGGGGAAAAAAGGTCAACAGGATGCACTGATGGGTTTAGATAGAGCTGCACCACTTGTGGTGGTGATGTGAGCAATGCTAGATAAACCAAAGCCATTGCCTCTATCTATAGTGTTCAGGACCTGAGTGATGACCATCCACTTGTTGTTCTGAATGTCTCAGTAACAAGATGTGTGGATCATGATGTGTAGGGCTGAAACGATGAATCGAGTAATCTGATTACAAAAAATGTTTGAGCAAATTCTTTGCCCCATGCTTTGTTTAAAGCTGTAGTACATATGCCAGGCCTGTAGGTGGCATTGTAACGCTCCCACAAAAACAGAGAAGAAGACAGTAAAGCATGCCCATAACTAAGTGCTAATCGTCAAAGCAGGCGACACTACAAGTTTACAAAGCCACACATTGAGTAAAAGTAAAATAAAGCCTTTTACGCTGATTGTCTGAAATTGACTTATTATGCGTTTAAAGTTAAGCAGTGTGGTTTTTTTTTTTTTTTTTTTTTTTTTTACGCAGTTTGTTCCACTGGCTGCTCTCCACCTCCGCAAATGAAGCGAAATGATGCACACTTTAAATGAATCATGTTTAACTATTCCAAAAATAAATAAATAAATAAATAAATGCCCAAATATTCAGATTTGATAAGAGTTTTTATCAACAGGCTGTACAGTTAATTTATCAGTCCAGCTGTTGTGGAAATGCTGAACTCCATAGCCGTTTTTCAAAGGCTTTGTTATTCTCCAAGTATCCACAGAAAACAAGGAATTTGACTTTGGTTTGAGCTGCACTCTCTCTGTACGGTATGTATAAATATACACTAAACACTGAATAAATCACAGTAATAAAAAGTGCAAATGAAATGTGCAATAAGGGAGAAAAAAAGAAGAATGTCCTGTCCACAGACTGAAGATTTCATAGACCGCTTGGTCTTATGGTTTGGCAAAGCTCCAGAGCTCTTAATAATGCAAAGAAGTAAATAATTACCTGGGAAAACAGAGAAAGAGAGAAAGAACACTCTGAACTTAAAAATATACATGATGGCACAGCAGCATTGTGCCACTGCATAGGTAGAGCCCTGCCACTACTAATATTGTTTAAAAACACAAAAGTACTTTTTATCTGATTACCCGATTAATCGATAAAATATTTGATAGAATACTCGATTCCAAAAATATTCGATAGCTGCAGCCCTAATGATGTGTTTATGGTAAACGTTTGGTTAATTTGAGGAAGTGCGAGCAATGAGACTGCTTTCAAACTGGTGAAGATTATGGTCTACGTTATAAGGTGGGACTCTGTCTGGTTACAGATGGACCACCATGTGTCTCACATATGGTGAGAACACAAACCAAACTAACCAATATCTGACTTAACAATGAATTACACATGTTGTATAGTTAACTTTGCTGTGAAAATGTACTACAATGAGTTGTTTATGGGGAGTACAAATGAGGTGTAGCACCTCCATTTAAATTCGTTCAGATGCTCACAACTCTACACCCCTTTAAAAAACAATGATGTATAAAAAGTCCAATGAACTACTTACAGAAATTTTTTTTCTTCCAGTTTATAGAGGATTTACATCACTCGTTGCACTCTTGCTTAATTGCCATTTAAATTTATGGCATACTTGTGCATCTGACTGGACGTGTACATGTGTTTACATATGTTATTCAAACGAATCGGATTGGCTATTTTTGCATGCGTACAAAGCAGTTCCAGTTGGCCACACCAATCTGATTTATAAAACAAAATAGTCCCACATTGCTCTATTTTTGCTGCTAAAACTGAGAGCTTTCCCCCTGAATAAAGAAAGACTGAACCAGAATCATACATCATTGTAGTGCACTTTTAATTCCTCAGTATTACCACTATGACCAGACTCCATAACAGCATTTGGTGATTCATGCGCATTTCAGCAACTCATGCAGTTTTTTGTTTGTCACTCCCCACTGGCCATTAAAATAAGTAGACAATTTTTTTTTTATCTCATTTAAAATCTGCGTAGTTACATCTCTTGTCCCTTCATGGTAATATCTCAGTTCTTTTTTTTGCATGTTTAATTTTCACAGTATGTCATCGTGCTTAATTAGAATGCACAGAAAGTTAAGCCTGTGGAGAACAATTTCATCAGGTATTTACATGGCTAAAATTTTCTAATCTAAAAGATTGCAAAATGATTGAACCACCGTCATCGATCTGATTGATTTCTGATCAGATTAACCCATTTCGTTCTGATTGAAAAGTTTGAGATATTTCCATTCAAATTAAAAATGGAGTATTAGGATCCATGTAAACAGAGCTACTGTAAAATGAACTGTCATAGCAACATGCAGCATTTTCAGCCTCTCTCTGCTGATTCCACACTTCCACAAAGATTAGCTTATTTATATGTGTTCAAAGTGCCCTTGTCGTTTGCACCAGTATTTCCTGTCACTTAAATAGCACTGTACATGCCTCAGATGGATTTGTGCCCTCTGTATCACTCATTTTTGCACCCGCTGTCAAGACAGAACCTTTTAACAGAGTTGTAAACCTGACAGATGTTTGAATTACTTGAACAGGAACATTAATAAGTTGCCCTCTAAATAACCTGTGTGTGTGTGTGTGTGTGTGTGTGTGTGTGTGTGTGTGTGTGTGTGTGTGTGTGTGTGTGTGTGTGTGTGTGCGTGCGTGCGTGCGTGCGTGCGTGTGTGTGCGTGTGTGTGTGTTGTAAAGGATATAGTAACATTCTCTGAACATTTGCTCTTGAGCAAGCATAGAATGGTAATGAGTCTCCAGCAGGTCAGTACAAGTACAGCTTGTGGGGAGGAACTTGAGATGTGTCTCCATTTTTTTTTTTTTTTGGGCCAGTGTCCAGCATGCGGTACACTGAGGCAGAGGTTTTTGGGTTTCTTTATCTTGGAACCCGACCAGATTAGGAAACTGAAGATAAGAAACCTGGCATCCTTTATCAAACCAAAAGGTTCCAGAAAGAAGGTTTATTTTGGGGGGGGATTGTGGCTTCTGCTCTGCTGGACTGATAGTTCACCCCCACTTTCCTAACCTAACCTAACGTTCTCTGAAAGGATCAGTGGACTTCATCTTTATCAGTGATATAATAACCCGATCCAAAGCGCACGGCAAGTGATCTGTTGTCCCAACCAGCACAAGCACTGATGCTGAAAGAGGGATTTCTCCTGTTAACTTTTGTCAACTGGGGAACAGATAGAAAATGTACTTATCTTTTTGTGTGTGGTCAGAGAAATATTTAACTAGTGACTGCTCTATAGATTCCCCACCTACTCAGTCTTCTCTGTGGGTTGGGACTAGTGTTTTGTGTTTGTCTTGTTTGGCACAGAAGTACAATGATCTTACCTCACTCTCTCTCTCTCTGGGAATATGGTAGCTTCATGCCAGAATGAAGGATTATTACTGGTTTTGATTGCCTGCTGGCTGCAAGCCACCATTTTAATCTCAAGTGTGTGCCAGTGTGTGGTTAGTTGAGGAACCACACAAAAACATGGCGTATTTGTGCCGTCATTGCTTTGTAAACGTTTATTGGATTATTCTTGACCTGTGGTGTTGCTGCCAGATACTTAAACAGTATTAGTATTTTTATGTGTCACCTGGTTTGTCACCATACTGAACATTTAGCAAAGTGAGCTGGCACTGGCCAGGAACACAGGGGCAGACTGGCACCAGGCCAGAACAGATGGCTGAGTTTCACTTACAGCACAACATAGTGGCAGGCAGGAGTGGAGATAGCACCTCTATCTAATAATAAAAGTCCCTCCTTCCCTTGGTGACCTCTTCTGTGCCTGTAGTCTTTTTAATTACATGTGAATCCTCACACACACACACACACACACACACACACACACACACACACACACACACACACACACACACACACACACACACACACACACACACACACACACACACACACACACAGAGAAAGAGAGAGAGAGAAACCATCACGCCTGCTTTTTCTCAGTCTCTCCTGACAGAGCTGTCTGTGGCTGAGTGATGAGTCATCCTCACCATAAGGCATGAGAGCCATGCTTTACCTCCAGTACATGTTTTAAAATGTAGTTGCTTTAGCCTCAAAACATTTGCATTTGATATTTTAATATATGCAAGGTAATATGAATAATCATATTGTGGATTGGATACTTCCCTTACTTCTGTGACTGACCTGGCATTGATTGCCGGCTTGCCATTTGTGGTCTGTTTGCTCAGATTCTACAACCCCTGGCAAAAATTATGGAATCACCGGCCTCAGAGGATGTTCATTCAGTTGTTTAATTTTGTAGAAAAAAAGCAGATCACAGACATAACACAAAACTAAAGTCATTTCAAATGGCAACTTTCTGGCTTTAAGAAACACTATAAGAAATCAAGAAAAAAAGATTGTGGCAGTCAGTAACGGTTACTTTTTTAGACCAAGCAGAGGAAAAAAATATGGAATCACTCAATTCTGAGGAAAAAAATATGGAATCACCCTGTAAATTTTCATCCCCGAAATTAACACCTGCATCAAATCAGATCTGCTCATTGACATTGACCCTATGCCATGACATTGACCCTATGTGTCTTTTTGCAAGGAATGTTTTTGCAGTTTTTGCTCTATGGCAAGATGCATTATCATCTTGAAAAATGATTTCATCATTCCCAAACATCCTTTCAATTGTCCAAAATATCAACATAAACTTGTGCATTTATTGATGATGTAATGACAGCCATCTCCCCAGTGCCTTTACCTGACATGCAGCCCCATATCATCAATGACTGTGAAAATTTACATGTTCTCTTCAGGCAGTCATCTTTATAAATCTCATTGGAAAGGCACCAAACAAAAGTTCCAGCATCATCACCTTGCCCAATGCAGATTCGAGATTCATCACTGAATATGACTTTCATCCAGTCATCCACAGTCCACAATTGGTTTTCCTTAGCCCATTGTAACCTTGTTTTTTTCTGTTTAGGTGTTAATGATGCCTTTCGTTTAGCTTTTCTGTATGTAAATCCCATTTCCTTTAGCCGGTTTCTTACAGTTCGGTCACAGACGTTGACTCCAGTTTCCTCCCATTCGTTCATTTGTTTTGTTGTACATTTTTCGATTTTTGAGACATATTGCTTTAAGTTTTCTGTCTTGACGCTTTGATGTCTTCCTTGGTCTACCAGTATGTTTGCCTTTAACAACCTTCCCATGTTGTTTGTATTTGGTCCAGAGTTTAGACACAGCTGACTGTGAACAACCAACATCTTTTGCAACATTGCGTGATGATTTACTCTCTTTTAAGAGTTTGATAATCCTTTCCTTTGTTTCAATTGACATCTCTCATGTTGGAGCCATGATTCATGTCAGTCCACTTGGTGCAACAGCTCTCCAAGGTGTGTTCACTCCTTTTTAGATGCAGACTAACGAGCAGATCTGATATGATGCAGGTGTTAGTTTTGGGGATGAAAATTTACAGGGTGATTCCATAATTTTTTCCTCAGAATTGAGTGATTCCATATTTTTTTCCTCTGCTTGGTCTAAAAAAGTAACCGTTACTGACTGCCACAATCTTTTTTTCTTGATTTCTTATAGTGTTTCTTAAAGCCAGAAAGTTGCCATTTGAAATGACTTTAGTTTTGTGTCATGTCTGTGATCTGCTTTTTTTCTACAAAATTAAACAACTGAACATCCTCCAAGGCCGGTGATTCCATAATTTTTGCCAGGGGTTGTATTCTTCACCATTTGGATGTCTTATAAGCTGTCGGTCCTTTGGACCACTGGACACGTTTTTTTTTTAAACACCTTTTTATTGATTTTACAAATAGCCGTCTCATGAAGAGTCGGCGTGGTGTGTCCAGTGCACAGTGTTCCGCTGGTGACCGCGTTGTAAATGTGATATGTGTTTCAGTTATTACAATATGGGGAAAAATCCCCCAGTGACACACACCTCACAGTGATTCTCAGCATTGCATGATATTCACCAGTGTTGGCAGGTGCCATATGTCCACAGAAAAGCGTATGAGCAATGTGATTACACATCATTGAGTTCATGCCTTTACCCTTATTTGTTTTATTTAATCTCCACTCTTTCTGTCTGTCATGTAAACTACAATTTTACCCACCCACCAATTTTAAAAACAAAAAAAGAAATTGTACATAAATAGGCCGCACTTATCTATAAGCTGTGGGTCTCCACGTTGTAACGAGATATTTACACAGAAAGATGTTGGAGAGATTTTTAACTTTTAATTAAATATGTAAAGTAAATGATTTTTCCCTGAAGTGTTACACGTAAATATTGGCGCACATCATCCAGCACGTGTAATTTATCTTTTTCTTGATATTTCATCGCATGCAGCCATGATTGGATGGAGTCTGTGGTAAATGATACGTTAATTAGGGGCTGTGAGTTTTCAAGTTGTTGCGCCAAGACAGAGAACCGGTGGGGAAGAGTGGGGGAGAAGACTCCATTCCGCTGACTGATCTGATGGCTCAACTCTGATGCAAAGTGCCGGAGAGGGACTTTTCTTCACAAAAACGAATACGTAAGACCCTATAATTTACAGTGTGTGAATTTACACCGCATGAGGAGCGCAGCTTTCAGGAAATCAGTTGACATCATCACGTATTTTGACTTATGAAAAAGCCTGTAAAAATCCATAAATTAGCTCCATCATAAAAGCCGCAGAGTTCAAAGCCTATGAAAAAAGTAGCGGCATATAGTCCGAAAATTATGGTGTGGATATATATATTAAATTGCTGCAAAAAAGTTTGTATCCATGTGAGCGTTTACATGTTTAATTTATATATATATATATATATATATATATATATATATATATATATATATATATATATATATATATATAATATAGGCTGCCACAAATGATGACTTTGAATTGAATAGTCACAGATTATTTTTGCGATTAGTTGACCAATTGGATCATACGTAAATTGCGGCTTATCTCTCCAGCATGCAGCTGCTTTTATATAACCATCATGAGCTTCAAGGTTGAAGTGTTTAAGGTATGTGATAACAAAAAAATAAAGACAATTGAAACCTTGATCGCCAACCATGGACAGGGGTCTCGTGTCAGTCACCATCATGTTCAAGATTGCTTCAGTCACAATATTTGCTGGCCGAGGTGTGCATGTTGTTTGCTTGGTAACAAAGTCGTCCATTGAAGAGGAACGTATTTTTTAGCACTGTAACATAGCGTTATAAAACATTAGTGATATCACTTTTCTTATTCAAACATGACAGTGCTGTTAGAACATTACAGCAAACACATAACATATGTGTACTAAGGCTAATGAAATCGTCATTCTTAATGTTACTGTTTACAGCTATCAATATAAGTAAGTAGCTCACTATAGATGTTCATGTTAGCGCCCAACTAGCCAATTAGCTTACCAAGATGACTGTCCCTGTTTGTCAGCATCTGAATCAGAGCTAGTATGCTTCCTTCTCAGATGCTCCTGCATTGCCGTTGTACTGCCATGGAAGGGAAGTTCTGCCTTGCAGATTTTGTATTGAATATTTTTCTCTTTGATTTGATTAAAATGCTCCCAAACGTTTGAGCTGCATTGCCAGCTAGCCATGATATTGTTTGGGCAACACTGATTACCACTACTGCGGATGTGCGTCAAGGACAGAGAAGGAGTGGAAGGTAGAGCGGCAGTTTTGAGAGAAAAATAATGTAAAAAAAATTAGAGCCCAACCGATATATCGGCTGATATAAGCCCTTTTCAAATTACTCACTATCGGCCGAAATTTTGCAGATAGAACGCCGATAATTTCTCATAAACAGAACAGATACTGAAATAATGTTTGTGTCGGCAATGTAAAATGTCCTTGCACCATTTGTCCAGTAGATGGAGCTCTGACTCCATTCAACTGAGAGCTGCTTACACCCCTGCTTAAATGTGTCCATCACCGGCTCCCGTAGTTTGCCGTCACACTGCACTGATCGGCTGACAAAAGCATGCAAGTAAGTTTATAAGGATGTTGTTTATAATTACTTTGCGATTCCATTCACCCCACATTTCTCCCGTTTCAGTTCAACTCAGTTTGATTAACTCAGTTTATGTAGTAATGTGTCAAATGTGCTTCATTGCGTCGGTCACGCTTTTTATTAAGTCCACGTTGTGTAGACCTTATTTCTAGCATGAAAAACTTTCGTTTACTACTAAGAGGTTGAAACATTCAGATTCATTGGTTACCCGGAAGGGTTCTGGGAATTACTGCCATTCGCCATTAAACCTCTGGGGCCAACGTCGTCGTATAAGACAGCTGGGACCAAGCTTACTAAAATGTAAATAACTTTTTAATAATATGAGATAGAAACATACTCTTTTTTTTTTTTTTTTTTTTTTTTTTTACTGAAAAGTTAACTCCACGGACTTTCAATCCACCGTCGGCCGCCTTGGTACTCCTGTGTGAAGATGTGTGATGACCACGACGGTCCGATACAGCGACCGCATCACTGCAGACGCTGCACCGATCCGTCTATCGATCTCACGCTCCATCCGTCCCTCACTCGTCAGTAAGACCCCGAGATACTTAAACTCTTCCACTTGAGGCAAGGACACTCCACCGACCTGAAGAGGGCAAAGCACCTTTTTCCGGTCGAGAACCATGGCCTCGGATTTGGAGGTGCTGATTTTCATCCCGGACACCTCACACTCGGCTGCAAACCGCCCCAGTGCACGCTGAAGGTCCTGATTTGACGAAGCGAACAGAACCACATCGTCCGCAAACAGCAGAGACGAGATTCTGTGGTTCCCAAACCAGACCCCCTCTACACCCTGGCTGCGCCTAGAAATTCTGTCCATAAAAATAATGAACAGAACCGGTGACAAAGGGCAGCCCTGGCGGAGGCCAACGTGCACTGGAAACAGGTTTGACTTACTACCGGCAGTGTGAACCAAGCTCCTGCTGCAGTCGTACAGGGACCGGATAGCCCTTAGCAAAGGACCCCGGACCCCGTACTCCCGAAGCACTCCCCACAGGGTGCCCCGAGGGACACGGTCGAACGCCTTCTCCAGATCCACAAAACACATGTGGACTGGTTGGGTGAACTCCCATGAACCCTCGAGCACCCGATGGAGCATGTAGAGCTGGTCCAGTGTGCTGCAACCAGTATGTCGCCGCCCGGTATGGCGGAGCCGGGGTCCCACCCTGGGGCCAGGCCTGGGGTTGGGGCTCGCTCGCGCGCGAGCGCCTGGTGGTCGGGCCTTAGCCCATGGGGCCCGGCCGGGCTCAGCCCGAAGGAGCAACGTGGGCCCGCCCTCCTGTGGGTTCACCACCTGCAGAGGGGGCCATGGGTGTCGGGTGCAGAGAGGATTGGGTGGCGGTCGAGGGCAGGTGGCCCGACGGGCCGGTCCATGCTCACAGCCCCTGGCTGTTGGGACGTGGAATGTCAACAATAATTCAGACTTCTTCATATTAAAATTTTGAAAATGGTGCTCTTTAAACTGTGAAAACTAAACTCTGCTACATCATGTTGTGGAGATACATTTTGGTCACTGCACTGTAACACTGTGGCGCTGCCTGTGCTTTCCTTTTGTTCACCCCTGGAGTAGCAATCAAATACAGTAGAAAGTGCACTGTACAAGCCAGCTGTTGTTAGCATAGCATAACTTTGTCATTCTGAAACGGTATGATAGTATTAACAAATTGTTAATCAAATGTAAAGTTCAAATAGGTTCATTTAACTGTTATACTGCTTGGTTTTGTTTTTTTGTTTTTTTTTAAACATGTTGCAAAATTAAAGCTCATTTTCACAAAGAGGACATATTTTTCTGGAGGGAATTCCTTGGCGAATACTGTCTCTTCCTTCAAACACTATCATGCAGAAAAACTGCAGGTGGAAGTGCCACGGCACATGCCTGATATTTTGCCTCCAAATATCAACTGATCAACACAACTCACACAGTCTGTAATTTCTAGTAAAACCGGCATTTTATTGTCAACAAAACTGATGGACCTAGAGGTAAGTTTGATATTTAATCTTACATGTTGCATGGTATATGTTTCTCGCCTAAACCGTCATCATGCAAACCAGATATTCGCACTCACCGGATAAAAGTAAAAGTCCGAATGAATTTGAATGGTTATCCATGTAATAAACACAGTATATAACAGATTTTATAAAATGGATTTTCGTCCACATCAGACAAAATGTCCTGTCCAATTGCAATGCATTTTCATTAAAAACTCCTCACATGGAGTTTTGTAGCTTCTACTGGGCACTGCTTTTTTCTGAACGTGCTCAGTAACTGAGATACTGCAAGGGCTGTGATTTGTCACTTTTATGTTTTCAGTCCTTCCTCTCCTGTGATTTTTTAAAAATACATTTTGCAGTGCATCCGCCGACTACATTTTAATCATGGATCACATGCGTTTGGCAGAAAAGTCCGCAAATATGACCAACTTTACAACAAGGAGTCAGAAAATGACACTCAAATGACCCGTAATTCGTGGAGGAAAATTGTACGTACCATATCTTTCGTTTGGAGGTTGACGATTGTATAAAGAAGTGGAACTTGTTGAGGGGCAAATTAATCCAGACAAAACCACTGTTCCTGTGATAAATTGCATAAAGACGTGACAGAGAACTTTAAAAGGGTCACGTGCATGTCAACCACGTTGTATGGCCATGGAATTACAGAGTCCATTATATTGAGTTTAACTGTAAACTGTAAATCTTTGTTCTCTGCTAACAGATACTACTTATTAGGTGACAATTTTATCATATCCATATTGCCAATATAATATTATAAATCCCTTATTTAAATACTAAGGAATAAAACTGTAGTGGTGCCAAAGAAAATTCTTTTTATGACTTAAATCTAAAAAAAAAACCCACAACAACAAAGAAAAAAGGCTATACAGCCTTAATTTGTTTATAATAGAAAATTTATGACCATGGTCAAAAATGGGATATAGTTGGCAACTTGACATTCTTTAACATGCCAACAATCTTCAGTGTTTTTATAGCTTCATAAATCATATATCTTAGAATTTTTAATTATTAGTCAGCCCAAAATAGTTTGTAATGGGCATTTCTAAATTCTTTTTCTGCACGTTACAAGATATTACACTATTAGATTACAGTTGATCCATTAATCATTAAAAAATGTCAGTTGATAAAAAAGAGTTATAATTTTGGGCAGCCTTTTTTGCATTTGCAAAAACAGTTTTTTACTCCACATACCCTGATTCACAATATTCAGTTCTGAACCGAAGACTTGTTCTCTGATATTTATGTCATGCTTGAATTTCAGCTGTTATGAATCATTTCTCAGGGAATGGCTGAGTCAAGTCAGTGTTGTACAGGAAACTGACTTAAACAGCATCTGTTTGTTTTGTTTCCCTATCTTTGAATTCTAATTTAATGCAAAGGGATTTGTGAGGAAAAATTATTCCAACTGAAGTGCTGCAACCTCAGTGTGTGAACTGCAGACACAGACCCAGTCCTAATACAACCCCTGGCAAAAATTATGGAATCACCAGCCTCGGAGGATGTTCATTCAGTTGTTTAATTTTGTAGAAAAAAAGCAGATCACAGACATGACACAAAACTAAAGTCATTTCAAATGATAACTTCCTGGCTTTAAGAAACACTAAGAAATCAGGAAAAATAATTGTGGCAGTCAGTAACGGTTACTTTTTTAGACCAAGCAGAGGGAAAAAAATATGGACTCACTCAATTCTGAGGAATAAATTATGGAATCACCCTGTAAATTTTCATCCCCAAAACTAACACCTGCATCAAATCAGATCTGCTCATTAGTCTGCATCTAAAAAGGAATGATCACACCTTGGAGAGCTGTTGCACCAAGTGGACTGACATGAATCATGGCTCCAACACGAGAAATGTCAATTGAAACAAAGGAGAGGATTATCAAACTCTTAAAAGAGGGTAAATCATCACGCAATGTTGCAAAAGATGTTGGTTGTTCACAGTCAGCTGTGTCTAAACTCTGGACCAAATACAAACAACATGGGAAGGTTGTTAAAGGCAAACATACTGGTAGACCAAGGAAGACATCAAAGCGTCAAGACAGAAAACTTAAAGCAATATGTCTCAAAAATTGAAATGCACAACAAAACAAATGAGGAACGAATGGGAGGAAACTGGAGTCAACGTCTGTGACCGAACTGTAAGAAACCGCCTAAAGGAAATGTGATTTACATACAGAAAAGCTAAACGAAAGCCATCATTAACACCTAAACAGAAAAAACAAGGTTACAGTGGGCTAAGGAAAAGCAATCGTGGACTGTGGATGACTGGATGAAAGTCATATTCAGCGATGAATCTCGAATCTGCATTGGGCAAGGTGATGATGCTGGAACTTTTGTTTGGTGCCGTTCCAGTGAGATTTATAAAGATGACTGCCTGAAGACAACATGTAAATGCCCACAGTCATTGATGATATGGGGCTGTATGTCAGGTAAAGGCACTGGGGAGATGGCTATCATTACATCATCAATAAATGCACAAGTTTATGTTGATATTTTGGACAATTGAAAGGATGTTTGGGGATGATGAAATCATTTTTCAAGATGATAATGCATCTTGCCATAGAGCAAAAACTCTGAAAACATTCCTTGCAAAAAGACACATAGGGTCAATGTCATGGCCTGCAAATAGTCCAGATCTTAATCCAATTGAAAATCTTTGGTGGAAGTTGAAGAAAATGGTCCATGACAAGGCTCCAACCTGCAAAGCTGATCTGGCAACAGCAATCAGAGAAAGTTGGAGCCAGATTGACGAAGAGTACTGTTTGTCACTCATTAAGTCCATGCCTCAGAGACTGCAAGCTGTTATAAAAGCCAGATGTGGTGCAACAAAATACTAGTGATGTGTTGGAGCGTTCTTTTGTTTTTCATGATTCCATAATTTTTCCCTCAGAATTGAGTGATTCCATATTTTTTTCCCCTCTGCTTGGTCTAAAAAAGTAACTGTGTCTGACTGCCACAATTTTTTTCCTGATTTCTTATAGTGTTTCTTAAAGCCAGAAAGTTGCCATTTGAAATGACTTTAGTTTTGTGTCATGTCTGTGATCTGCTTTTTTTCTACAAAATTAAACAACTGAATGAACATCCTCCGAGGCCGGTGATTCCACAATTTTTGCCAGGGGTTGTAAATGTGCTTTTGTAAAATATGCCATTTTTTTATTTGTAAAAAAAAAAAAAAAAGCAAGCAAAACAGGCATTGACATTAAGCTTTTTAGTGTACTTGTCCATACGACAAGTAACCCTGGCAGTTTACTTGTTCTATAGGAAAAGTGGTTGTCTGGACAAGCGAGCGCCGTAGGCGTGAGCCGCGTGAAGCGTCCAAAGGCACGCGATAGGGGTGTCTGGGGGCATGCTACTGTGGAAGTACTGAAATTACACTTTCATAAATTGTTTCTGTCCTGTGTGGGTGGTAAAATTCAAATTTCAATGGTTTTAGATGCATTGAAAGCAAGAATAATAGATAAAAAATTACACTTATGTTGTAATGTCAAAGTTCTTTTTTGTATTTTTCTGTCTATGTTAAGAAAATAAATAACATTGAAAAGTTTAAAAACACATTAATATTTGATGGATATAGCATTTGCTCTCTTCTTTAAAAATGACACACTGTACCTTTTAGTCCAGTAAGAGTCCAGGCAGAGTTTTTCTGTCATGTTGACAGTTAGTTGTTTTTTTTCTCAACAGTTTTGAATGGAATTGCATACTTATTTTAAAAAACATAACTGTCTTGTTTGAACAAGAGCTAAGTCTGGACTGATTTGATTGTCAAATCAGAATCAAATTTATTGCTAAGTAAGTTCTCACATACAAGTAATTTGATCGGGTGTCATTAGTGCATAAACAACAATAATAAAAAGAAAATGAAAAAAATAATTCTGGAAGAAGTAAAAGAGTAAATTTGCTCTTTTAATGATGAAATCATGGATGAAAAACTTTCTGAATCAGTTTTTTTCACACTTTACTGTTTCACTGAGGCTGTGTGGTGAAGATGATCATTTATTATAATTGGTTCGCTGCTTTTTACAGCGTGTAGCGTCTAGTGGTGGGCACAGATAACCAAAAAATTAACTTCGATAACAGATAGATAACTGAAAAGTTATCTTTGATAAAGATAAAACGATAAACCACCCAAAAATGTATTGGAAGTTACAGATAACCGATAAATTCCAGTATTGTCTCCGGTACACTTGCAAGCACTAACAAGCTGATTTTGAGTTTTAACCCCACAATCGCTTCAGGAAGCATCAAAAGCGACGACAGACCCAAACAATGAGTCAGCACTTCTGTCTTTGAGCATCCTGCCCCCTGCTGGAAGCTTCAGTTTACTACAACCCCTGGCAAAAAGTATGGAATCACCGGCCTCGGAGGATGTTCATTCAGTTGTTTAATTTTGTAGAAAAAAAGCAGATCACAGACATGACACAAAACTAAAGTCATTTCAAATGGCAACTTTCTGGCTTTAAGAAACACTATAAGAAATCAGGAAAAAAATTGTGGCAGTCAGACACAGTTACTTTTTTAGACCAAGCAGAGGGGAAAAAAATATGGAATCACTCAATTCTGAGGGAAAAATTATGGAATCATGAAAAACAAAAGAACGCTCCAACACATCACTAGTATTTTGTTGCACCACATCTGGCTTTTATAACAGCTTGCAGTCTCTGAGGCATGGACTTAATGAGTGACAAACAGTACTCTTCGTCAATCTGGCTCCAACTTTCTCTGATTGCTGTTGCCAGATCAGCTTTGCAGGTTGGAGCCTTGTCATGGACCATTTTCTTCAACTTCCACCAAAGATTTTCAATTGGATTAAGATCTGGACTATTTGCAGGCCATGACATTGACCCTATGTGTCTTTTTGCAAGGAATGTTTTCAGAGTTTTTGCTCTATGGCAAGATGCATTATCATCTTGAAAAATGATTTCATCATCCCCAAACATCCTTTCAATTGTCCAAAATATCAACATAAACTTGTGCATTTATTGATGATGTAATGACAGCCATCTCCCCAGTGCCTTTACCTGACATGCAGCCCCATATCATCAATGACTGTGGAAATTTGCATGTTCTCTTCAGGCAGTCATCTTTATAAATCTCATTGGAACGGCACCAAACAAAAGTTCCAGCATCATTACCTTGCCCAATGCAGATTCGAGATTCATCACTGAATATGACATTCATCCAGTCATTCACAGTCCACTATTGCTTTTCCTTAGCCCATTGTAACCTTGTTTTTTTCTGTTTAGGTGTTAATGATGGCTTTCGTTTAGCTTTTCTGTATGTAAATCCCATTTCCTTTAGCCGGTTTCTTACAGTTCGGTCACAGACGTTGACTCCAGTTTCCTCCCATTCGTTCCTCATTTGTTTCGTTGTGCATTTTCGATTTTTGAGACATATTGCTTTAAGTTTTCTGTCTTGACGCTTTGATGTCTTCCTTGGTCTACCAGTATGTTTGCCTTTAACAACCTTCCCATGTTGTTTGTATTTGGTCCAGAGTTTAGACACAGCTGACTGTGAACAACCAACATCTTTTGCAACATTGCGTGATGATTTACCCTCTTTTAAGAGTTTGATAATCCTCTCCTTTGTTTCAATTGACATCTCTCATGTTGGAGCCATGATTCATGTCAGTCCACTTGGTGCAACAGCTCTCCAAGGTGTGATCACTCCTTTTTAGATGCAGACTAACGAGCAGATCTGATTTGATGCAGGTGTTAGTTTTGGGGATGAAAATTTACAGGGTGATTCCATAATTTATTCCTCAGAATTGAGTGATTCCATTTTTTTCCCCTCTGCTTGGTCTAAAAAAGTAACCGTTACTGACTGCCACAATTTTTTTTCCTGATTTCTTATCGTGTTTGTTAAAGCCAGAAAGTTGCCATTTGAAATGACTTTAGTTTTGTGTCATGTCTGTGATCTGCTTTTTTTCTACAAAATTAAACAACTGAATGAACATCCTCCGAGGCCGGTGATTCCATAATTATTGCCAGGGGTTGTACATGGCTTCCAGCACAAATGCAGCTGAGAGGAGCCATGAAGCTCAACTCTGTACTCAGTCACAATGCTGCCGTCAGGGGGTGGTCTTGGAAAATAAAGCAATGCTGACTTATGGTTTGGTGTAAATAAAATTAATATTGTTTTGTAACAAACACAGACAGATGGCATTCTGGGTAAAATGTGCCTCTGCTAACACTGACTACATTTACATGCAGCCAATAACCCTTTTATAACCGGAATATTAGCAATAACCCAGTTGCACACGGCCATGTAAACACCTGCAAAAAAACGAATATGCTCATATTCCGTTTTTTAAAAACCCGAATAAGACCCCTGGGTTACTCCTTTTCTAACCTGAATATCAGGTCATATAAACGCGCATCGGGATATCCCCATAGAAAGGAACATTATTTTGTGTTCTGCGCATGTCCTATCCGCAAGGAATCTTGGTCTTTTGGGTACAGCAACTACTTGTATGCGGCGTGCGCAACCCACCGGACACCACAGAAGCAGATCTAAACAGTGCATTGTGTTCTGCGTCCTTATCAGGTGGGCCGGTCGCGGCACCGGTCGGCATAACCGCGATTGCTCTGCCTCCGATGCGCTTACTGAGTCTGCGGGCTCGGTAAATGCCGCAGCGGGCCACTCACACCGCTCCCCTCTCTGCTGTGCAGAGCTGTGCAAACTCTGGCAACAGGTCCAGAGACTACGCTCGCATTTGATGCAGAAAAATCCACAACGCCCGCTACATGGTCTTGATAACCGCAGCCGCAGAGCTCCATGGCCATGTGCATTCTCTGCAGGTCCTGCATCCGTACCCCCGGAGGCAGTGAGTGAAGGGAGAGCATGCGCATTGTGTTCTGTGTGTAATTGTAAAAACTAACGCTGACTACTTCCCGGATTTCACCTATTGCAGGTTATTTTTAGAACGTAACTCCCGCAATAAACAAGGGATTACTGTACTTCATTGGTATCATGAAAGACATGAATATAATGTTTTTGTTGACGGTAGAAAGTACCAAGATAGCGACATTTACAAGAAGGTGGCCGAAAAGTTACTCGAAGCAGGATTTGCACGAACGCCAGACCAAATCAAGCATGGGTGGAAGACATTGTCGCTGTTTAGATGGGGATATTCCAAATGATACCAATGACCATGTATACAGGAGTAGCTCTGTCTGCTTAAGCATGTAAATGGGTTATTCCTAATGATTCAGAAACCGGAATATTGACCTTAACCCGAATATTAACGGCATGTAAACGTAGTTACTGATTGGTTGACTGTAAACCATCATGTTAATGTGAGGTGTGTCGTGTCTTGGTGTTTACAGATAAATGTGCTTTTGTAAAATATGCCATTTTTTTATTTGTAAAAAAAAGAAGCCATTTTTCAAAAAAAAAAAAAAAAATTAAATAGGGCTGGGCAACTTTAACACGCTAACGTTGCGTTAATTATTGAGGTCATTATCGCCGACAATTTTGTTCCTCCCCTTAACGCTGCGGGTTAACGACAGGAGGATCGAGAAAAGTACAGGCTATGCAATGCACAACAAAACAAAATGCAGAAAGACGCTGAACTTTTGAATAGACATTTTCGGTACAAAGTTCTACAGGATCAGGCCTGGATCCAGACCGGTTTGGACTGATGCACCTGCATTGGTCCAATTTTTTTTTACGCATCGTTCGTCATTGGTAAAAAAAAAAAAAAAAAATCTTGAATAATCTCGAATAGCCGAACGTGTCCCCGCGGTGAACACAGCTTTTTGGTGGTTTTCTTGTCAACCTATAGTCCGTAAATTATACGGATTTTTCGAGGTTCAGTCATACGGACGTACAAATAAAGTCCGATATTCAGTGTTTGGTCTATAATAAACTGTTTCTGCAGCGCGGCTCCACTTTGAAACCATGAACCATTGAAGCAATGCTTCGATCCAGTAGCTCGTTGGTTCTTTGATTCACTGCTCTTCAGAAACGGCAAGCCGCTTCTTAACCCCTCGCAAAGCCATTAAAATATCGTCAGTCACTTTTGTGTGGATTAAAGTCACTAACTGGGACTCTTGTCTTGTTGCTGTCAAGAAACGAGAATCGTCCTCTGTTCCGTTCACACAGCTCGAAACGCTGCACGGCTGAGACAGAGTCCGGTCGGAATTAATAACTTCAAAATGAATCGCCGCTTTAAAAAAAATGACACGTCTTTCCAAATGTAATACAGACAAGAAACTACAATCGACTAAAAGGTTTTTTTTTCCTCCCAAAATGAAACATGCTGTATTTTCTTTTCAAATTACATCCTGAAGTGAAGCACAGCAGCTGTAAGCTCAGCTCAGATATATGGAAACACATTCATGCCAATGTCTGAAAGGAAATGCTTTTGACAAAAACTACAGATTTTGTTTATTCCTATTTATGTCCAGAGATCAAGGATTCACCATGTAGAGTTCATTATGTACAAAGTTTAAGGATCCAGTGACCAAATTCATATTTATTTACTTTAAGACTCAATAAAATGTTCAATTTCAATTCAGTTTAATCGGCTTATAAAGTGCCAAATCACAACAAAATCTAAATATACTAAAACAAAAACATCACAATTGTACACATATCAAATTGTGGTATGTGTACAATTGTGATGTATTTGTTTTAGTACATTTAGTCATGGACATGAATATTGTTATTTTGATATGAAACAGGATAACAGATGACCTGCCAGTGGTTTTATATTTGATTTCATTAGTGTGTTTCAGTTGAAATTTACATTTTCAAATTTATGCAGTGTTTATTTACATTTTCAAATAAAACTGTGCTTTTAAGCAGCTTTTGAATTCATTTTTGGGTTTCACATATACCATGCAATTAATCATGATTAATCACAGAAAGTCATTGAGTTAATGTGATTAAGATTTTTTTATGTTTGCCCACCCCTAATATTAAAAAAACCCAAGTTGTAATTAGATAACCGTCTGATATAACCAGTGTCAAAATAAATAGAACACTGCCATGATCTACTGGTGCCAGTGCGAGTTTTGCCCCTTTTTCAGCTGATTTTTCATTCGTGCATGAATTTTTTGGATCACACTGAGTTTCAGGTTAATCGCACGTCCTGCATCATTTAGTATACATGGAATAATGAGCTGCGTTTAACATCACACGACCACCTCCTGATCGCCGATCGTATGGTCAGATGAAAATCAAACCTGTTTGATATTCTGGTCGGCCTTCGTGAGGGTATCCTGCTGCTGAAGCGCTACAAGCATCCAACCTCTCACACTGTGCATGTGCAAACACCACAGACCTGTCTTGTAATTTTTTTTGTTTTGCTGCTGTTGTTTTTTTTTTTTTAACTTTGATGTCTCCCATCGAGAGTTTTTGTAAATTAAATTTGAAAACAAACTTCTGTTTATGTTTTGCTTCTGGAAACACAAGTCCGACCTGTGGTTTTTGAACATACAATGTGTGTGAGAACGTAAATTGTGCGCTCTGAACTTTAACACCGTGCGGTTCTGTGATACAGTTTGAGCTGGAACTGAGTACAGTGATTGAAAATATCAGCCCAGCTTCAGGGCCAATACTGCCATGAACACTACTGGCCAGTAGATGGCAGTAGAGACCTTGAAAACTTGCCAAAACAAAATTCCAGATAATCTGTGTCTGCTACATTTAAGATGTGTGGAATTTAATAAACGCAAACACAATAACAATGTCTATAAACCCAGAGAATATATTCACGAGAGTTGTAGGCACTAGAGTTTAATGCTGTTGTCCGTGGAGCCTGATCAGAGTGTCTGAAATGCATTTCTCATGTCGTGAATGTACTCAGATACCCATAATGCACCTGGACACAGCATGTCCACACTAAAACCTTAAAAATTAGCGCATTACTTTAAAACTAAAACATATATCTGATATTTTCACTTTATAAAACTTCAGACGTGACGCTAATTTAAATAACTTGTCCAAAATTAGTTTGGTTAAAATTTGAACCATAAGTTAATATGCCTCTGGATGACTTGGGTGATATTGCCCACGTATTAGTATGGGGTTAAAAGAAATTAGGGTTTTTTTTTTTTTTGGCCAGTTCTCCTTTGCCTGCAGAGGATAGGGCGGTTTCTTCTAGAAGCAGCTCTCGTCTGTTTTTGCAGAGGATAGAACTACACATCTGCCACAAAACATTTAACAGGTAGGTGCTCAACTGATTTAAAATTTTATACATAAGTGTTTGTAGCTGTTCAGCTTTGTTTACCACGTTAACGGTTTAAACATTATCGGACAAAAATTTATCGGAAGATAATTAGTCTGATAATGGTTTTCAAAGTTATCTGAAATGATTGGAACTGTGCCCACCACTGGTAGCGTCTGATGTTCACACTTTTTCCTCCTCTCTCTCTCTCTCTCTCTCTCTCTCTCTCTCTCTCTCTCTCTCTCTCTCTCTCTCTCTCTCTCTCTCTCTCTCTCTCTCTCTCTCTCTCTCTCTCTCTCTCTCTCTCTCTGGCTTCTCCTCTGTGAGGGAACAAGAGACTTCACTCTCACACCGAATTTGAGCAAACTTTGGAAACATTAAGGCTTTCAGCTGTAAAATAAAGCGTATAAATGAATTTCAGGAGCTGTGCAAGCAGAAGGAGCTCTTTTTATCTGAAGACTTTGACTGAGGGAAATCATGTTTTTTGATTGTCCGCTGCGTGGAGAGTGGCGGGAAAAACCGAAGACGCTTTCTTGCGAGGTGCGAGACAAGACGTGATGTAAATAAGAAAACAAAAAGGCAGCGGTCAGGTATTTTGGTTCCAAGCGATGAAAATAAAGAATTTGAACGTTTTAAAACCCAAAAAAAATGCCACTTGTCCGGTCGGACAACAATTTAGAGCTATTGCTTGTCCGATCACATTTTACACTTGTTCCAGACAATCGGACAAGTGTTAACGTCGATGGTAGCAAACAACAAAACCAAGTTGTGATTATATTACCGGTGTCAAAATAAATAGAACACTGCCATCTACTGGTGCCCAGAAGCTTAGTACTTAGGGCGAATACTGCCATGAACACTACTGGCCATTAGATGGCAGTGGAGACCGTGAAAACTTTCCAAAACAAAATTTCAGACAATCCGTGTCTGCTACAGATGCGTGGAATTTAATAAACGCAAACTAAATTTCAGACATCTTATATACGAGGTCTGTCCATAAAGTAAGACCTTTTTATTTTTTTCAAAAACTATATGGATTTGAAGCACGTGTGATTGCATGAGCCAAGCTTGAACCTTCGTGCACATGCGTGAGTTTTTTCACGCCTGTCGGTTGCGTCATTCGCTTGTGGGCAGGCTTTGAGTGAGCACTGGTCCACCCCTCCCGTTGGATTTCTTTTGTCTGAGAACTTGCTGAGAGACTGCCGCTTTGCTCCCTGAAATTGTTTTCAGAAACTGTTAAAGACAGGCAGTTGGAAACCATTCGATAGATTCAGTTGGATATCGGTGAAGATTCTGTCGGTGTCACGCGGATTATGGACTGTTAAAACCTTTTTAAAAACGGCCCACAGCGGCGGAGGGCGCGCCGAGCGGCCATCGACAGACTGGATCGACCAGATCATTTCTAAACTGAACGCTGTGTTGATCCGGGACATCATGTGACTACCACAGAAATGGCAGGAGAGCTGGACATAGCACTTTTGCGGCACATTCCACTGTTACAGGAGATTTTGTAATGAAAGACATGCGGAGGATTTCGCGCGTCAGCACGAAGCAGCTCAGAACGCGCAGCAAAAAAACACCTCCGTGTTGGAAGTCTCACAGGACATGTTGGGGCATGTCCAGCTGTTACACAATTTCTCGGATACTCACTCGACTGAAAGCCATCGAAAGCTGTCTGAATCTTCTGAATGGTTTCCAACACGGAGGTGTTTTTTTTTTTTTGCTGCGCGTCCTGAGCTTCTTCGTGCCGACACGCAAAATCCTCCGCACGTCTTTCATTACAAAATCTCCTGTAACAGTGGAATGTGCCGCAAAAGTGCTATGTCCAGCTCTCCTGCCATTTCTGTGGTAGTCACATGATGTCCCTCATCATCACAGCGTTCAGTTTAGAAATTATCTGGTCGATCCAGCCTGTCGATGGCCGCTCGGCGCGCCGCGCGCCCTCCGCCGCTGTAGGGCTTCTTTAAAAAGGTTTCAACAGTCCATAATCCGCGTGACGCCGACAGAATCTTCACCGACATCTAACTGAATCTATCCAATGGTTTCCAACTGCCTGTCTCTAACAGTTTCTGAAAAAAAATTCATGGAGCAAAGCGGCAGTCTCTCAGCAAGTTCTCAGACAAAAGAAATCTGACGGGAGGGGTGGACCAGTGCTCACTCAAAGCCTGCCCACAGGCGAATGACGCAACCGACAGCCGTGGAAAAACTCACGCATGCGCACGAAGGTTCAAGCTTGGCTCATGCAGTCACACGTGATTCAAATCCATATAGTTTTTGAAAAAAATAAAAAGGTCCGTTACTTTATGGACAGACCTCGTATATATTACTCCGGAACAAAGACGATAGACAGTGTTTGACATAAGCAGGATTCTAAAGCGCAAACAGGCCTCAATTGCAATGATTCCAATTGAAAATAATGGAGAAGCACCCTGGGCTTCTTTTGGCATTTTTACATAAAACAAGCACAGTAACAGTCTATATAAACCCAGAGAATATATTCATGAGAGTTTTAGGCACAATATACAAAGAGTTTAATGCTGTTGTCCATGTAGAGCCTGATCAGAGCATCTCAGATGCATTTCTTCTGTCGTGAATGTACTGAGATATCCATAATGCTTCTGGACACAGCATGTCCACGCTAAAACCTTCAAAATTAGTGCATTACTTTAAAACTAAAACATATATTTGATATTTTCACTTTCTAAAACTTCGGCTGTGACGTTAATTTAAATGTCATCTCATCTTCAACTGCTTTTCCGGGTTGGGGTCGCAGGGGCAACAGCTCCAGCAGGGGACCCCAGACTTCCCTTTCCCATGCCACATTGACCACCTCTGACTGGGGCATCCTGAGGCGTTCCCAGGCCAGTGTGGAGATATAATCTCTCCACCTAGTCCTGGGTCTTCCCCGGGGTCTCCTCCCAGATGGACGTGCCTGGAACACCTCCCTTGGGAGGCACCCAGGAGGCATCCTTACCAGATGCCCGAACCACCTCAGCTGGCTCCTTTCAACGCGAAGGAGTAGTGACTCTACTCCGAGCCTCCCACGGATGACCGAACGTCTCACCCTATCTCTAAGGGAGACACCAGCCACCCTCCTGAGGAAGCCCATTTCGGCCGCTTGTACCCGCGATCTAGTTTTTTTGGTCATGACCATAGGTGAGAGTAGGAATGAAGACTGACCAGTAGATCGAGAGCTTCGGGAGAGCGAATGCAGTACTGCCCCTGCTGCGCCAGTTCTCCGGCCAATCTCACACTCCATCGTCCCCTCACTCGTGAACAAGACCCCGGGGTACTTGAACTCCTTCACTTGAGGCAAGGCCGTATTCCCTACCCGGAGTAGGCAATCCATTGGTTTCCTGCTGAGAACCATGGCGTCAGATTGAGAGGTGCTGATCCTCATCCCAGCCACTTCACACTTGGCTGCGAACCGATCCAGTGAGTCTTGGAGGTCAAGACTCACTGGATCCACTCACTGGTGATGGGTCCCCTCTCCAGGAACCATCACCTTATCTTGGTGGTAAGGTTTGTGTGCCGCTATGAACCTGAGAGCTGTGTTGTCTGGAGCCTTGTGCTCCTGGACGAGTCTCCCATGGCAAATTTGTCTCAGGCGAGAGGCCAGATTAAGAATGGTCCACAAGACACCATGAAAGAACGAGGCAGAGGAAACGTGACCCGGCCTGGAGAAACGTGGCCCTCATCTGGAGCCAGGCCTGGATGTAGGGCCCGTCAGCGAGTGCCTGGTGGCTGGACTTGCCACGGAGCCCAGTCGGGCACAGCCCGAAAAAGCAACATGGACTTTCCATCTCCACCCTGTGGGCTCACCACCTGCAGAGGGAACCGCAGGTGTCGGGTGCACTGTCCTTTGGGAGCATTGGAAGTCGAGGGCCTCGACGGACCAGACCCGGGCGGCAGGGACTAGCTCTGGGGGTGTGGAACGTCACCTTGCTGTGGGGGAAGGAGCTGGAGCTTGTGCGGGAGGTGGAGCGTTACCAGTTAGATCTAGTGGGTCTCGCCTCCACGCACAGCCTCGGCTCCAGAACCACTCTCCTTGATAAGGGGTTAATTTAAATAACGTTTGAAATTACTTTGGTTACAGTTTTAACCATAAGTTAAAACTGTATGCCTCTGGATGACTTGGGTGATATTGCCAGCGTATCAGTATGGGGTCAAAAGAAGTGAGTTTTTTTTTTTTTTTTTCTTTTTTGTGACCAGTTCTCCTTTGCCTGCAGAGGACAGAGCGGTTTCTTCAGGAACCAGCTCTCCTGTGTTTGTAGAGGATAGAACTGCGCATCTACTATAAAACATTTAACAGGTAGGTACTCAATTAATTTTAGACTTAATAAATGTTTGTAACTGTTAAACTTTGTTCACCATGCCTGCAAAACTACATTAACCGTCTGAAAATTATCAGACCAAAACTTTTTGGAAGATAATTGGTCCGATGACGGTTTTCAAAGTTCTAATCCGATAATGAAAACATTAGCTTCGATAATTGGCGGTTAGCGGATTAGCGGAACTGTGCCCACCACTGATATTGTGACATATATAACTTGTTAAAGGCTTATCATTTTAATTTTCAAAGAGAAATGAATGGACATTACATGTGTTTCTTTAGCATTTTGTGAAAATATCAAGCTGCAGATTCTGATAAATGTATATTTGCATAATATTCCTATCTTTCAAAACGGCCACTTGCTGAATATTTTACGTGTAGCTCTTTTTGTGAGTTTAAAGCTGTTCAAATATGATTTGTCTGTTTGTCTGATGAATAGCCAGTTGATGATTGTCACACAAGTAGATTCATGCAGATGTATAGGGGAAATGACTTGATAACACCAAACATTTACAGACATTAACATGATAATCATAATTAGTTATGTTTATCACCACACAGATGATCTTATTCTATTCCAGCATATTATTATTGGCAGTAACACCTTTTTTGTTACTTCTTTTAAGCGTGCTTAGCATACAAATGTAACAAATGACCAAACGTAAATTTTGGTTATTGATGCCATTGCATATGATTTGCCATTGCATATGATTATATAAAATTTGTTCAGTTTTTACTGTTACAATTGCCTGCCACGCCTATTTAATTTGCATATTTCAGTGGTGTCCACCTCTTACATTGTTAATTATAACATAAAGATTGAGTGAGAGAAGTTTCAACATTTTTCAGAATGTGAACAATTGGTCCATTTGTGGCACCGTAAAACCCATGCTAGTCTGTCTCTGTGGTCACCATAAGTCCAGTCCTATTACTGCCAGGGTCTACAAATTCACAGGGAGCATTCTTGGGACACAGACCTTGGACAAGTTCAAAGATGACTAAACGTGACCTATTTTAAGAGGTCAAAAGGTCGCATTCTGTTTTCTGTTTTGATGCTCATATGGCTGAGGGCATTTTAGCATTGTGTTATATTTAATTGTAGCAACCCTACTCAGCTCTTACAAAAGTCAAACCACAAACTGATGTGTGCTTTTTCCCCACACTTACAATTAACTTCGGTTCACAAGTTGAGTTGCCACACATTCATTCACCAAAATCAAGATTTTGTTCAGGGAACAGTACCACTCATATACCAAGAGAAATATAATTACTCATTTTGCTGCTTGATGATTCTTAGCTCTGACTTAAAATTATGTAAACTACAGTTCACAGGAAGACTATTGTAGAAGCAAGCATTACGCTTTATATCCCCAGTTGTGCAGGTGTGCTCCCATTGTTAGTTTTAGCACAAATTTGTTATTCCTTCCTAATTTTTCTTTTGTATCTTATTTCTCTCTCATACAGACTGTGTAGCCTCACTTTGAAAAAGCTGGTTGTCCTTAAAGAACTGGATAAAGAACTGAACTCTCTGTCCATAGCTGTCAAAATACAGGTAGGTGGTCATCTTTCATAGGAGCTAATAATATTTGGTTTCTTATCGTTTGCTGAAGATGTTCCGTGTTACATGTAATCATAATAAGAATACATAGAGTCCTCATCTTGTGGATTGATTAAAAACCTTCCATAACTATACTGGAGACTCTCATGAGTCACATCCAACCCAGTGCTTTAAATGGCACCCTATCCTTATGCCTCAAAGTAGGGAGATTGGCACTTAAAAATAGATTGAGCATCTTGCATTGAATACTAAAGAATGTTTTGACTATGGATGCATAGTGCTCATGTGTTAGTTGATCTTCTGTGCCTGTAATTTTTCAAAATATTTCTTTATAGCTTATACACCCACCTACAACTCAATGAGTTTGTTTCCAAATTTAGAATATGACACACCTAATGCTGGTTCGTCCACTGAGAGTAGTGACCAAGAAGAAACATCAATTTGCCATATTTTTCTCAAGCAAGTGGGAAAACATAATGGGGATGTGTTGAACACCGTGAATGGACCAAAAAATTAAAAAAAACTTTGCTTGGGTGCAGTGTATGCTGTTCGTTGTAGGGTAGTCTGCTCATCTGCAATAATGATAATGGGGCCGTGTCTTGACAGTGAGCGTGTAACATGTGGTGGAAATGTTTTGGGGGTATTGCCATCATATTGTTACTATGTAGCACTAAATCTCACCACAATCTGGGACAGGGTACACAAAGGGGCTGTATTATATGTCCCCATTCATAGGACTGTTGTGCCCATGTTATGGATATGTCAGAAATTCAACAATCAGAATGACACCTGTTGTCATTGCCTTTCAGCCAAAGTATTCCAAGTTCTAGTTTATTGTTATTAAGAGGGTGCACTGAGAAGTGCAGGTTTTCTGGTGGGGGAACAATATTGCTTGCAAAAGGCAAAATTCCAACCCTCCCTTCCCCCCCCAAAAATCTAGCAAGAACTGTGACTGTTTCGACAGTTGTATCAATTGTAGCATCCACTGTTATGTATTAAAATTGTTTTTGGCCAAGGTGTGGCTTTGCTGTGTGCTGGATGAAAGCTAGAGCTCTGAGGTTGACACTTTTGCCTATCCTCTCTGGACATTGTTAGATCTCTGCCTTTAATCTGCAGTCACCACATTTTTTTTAGCACAGCATCAGCTGTCGGCCTAGTGGTTTTAAATGTGATGTTCTGTTGCGTCTTTTAAGAAGAAAAAATAATTGGCTGCTGGGAAAGAAGTAGGCCAGTGATATGTTCATGTACAAAAGTAAAATGACTGAAGATTAATTTAAGCTTTCCAGAAAAACTAAGCAGAGATTGCTGGATGCGTAGGCGCGTCCAACTCTGTTTTTCATCACGTTTCTATTAATAGATCAGCGAGGGAATGTCACAGAAATTTTATGTGGCCACTTCCTGAAACTTCAGAGGGTCACCTCACATTTCAGTCTCTGTTGTAAACTATCTTTGCCTCACAGCCAAGCCTAGAGGCTGCAGAAGGTAACATGGCTCTCTCACTCTCACTTCAACTGGCTCATTGAGAGCGCACCATCGCTCTGTGCAAGAATCATTGATTCATGCTGCCACTAAAACCTCATAAATGAAAAATCTCCCAAATCTTATCACCAGCATATTTAAGTTTTGTACACTTTCAACAGCTGAAAAGTATAATGAAGCCAAGGAGGAGTGTCAGGTTGCAAAGTTTCATTGATTCATTCATTTTCTGTTGCTCATCTGTGTCCCAGTCGCAATGGTAGTAGACCAAGCAGCTCATCCCACACTTACCTGTCCTCTGTCAAGTTCTTTTACTCTTCCTGGGGGATCCTGAGGCATTCCCAAACCAGCTGGAAGATATTATCCCTCCCAAGTGTTGTGGGTCTTCCCAGTGCCTCCTCTCAGTTGGACGTGCCTGGAAAACTGTCCGATACAGCGTCTGAAAAATAGTCGATTAATCTTGCGCTTCACTGTACCCCCACTCGTGAACCAGACCCTGAGATACTTAAACTCCTCCCCTTGGGGCAGTAACTCTCCTCTGATCCATCAGGGACAATCTACCCTTTTTGACAGAGGACCATTGTCTTGCATTTGGAAGTGCTGATCTTCATTCCAATTACTTCAGTCTCTGCTGCAGACTGTGACCTCCGATGTACATTTGGCAGGCTTGAGGCCAACAACTATATCATCTGCAAAAAGCATAGATCTAATTCTGATGTCACGAAACTGGATGCCCTTTAGTCTTGGAGTCCAACACCCACTGGGAACAGGTGTGATGTGATACAGAAAATGCGGACACACCTCCTCTTTAGTACCTTGACGTAGGGTTTCCCATGGAGGCTGAGAAGTGTGATTCCTCTATAATCGGGACACCCTGTCCGGCTCCCTTTTTTAATGTTGGGGACCACCAAACCAGTTTGCCAATCCAGAAGTACTGCTCCAGTCTTCTACACAACATTGTTCAGCCATGACAGCCAAAGAACATCCAGAGACTGCAGCATCTCGAGGTCGAATCTCGTCTGCTCCCGGGGACTTGCCATTGAGGATTTTTTTTTTTTTTTACTACCTCAGTGACGCACACTAGAGAGATGGCACCAAATCTGCATAAGTCTTCCCTTCCTGCCTCCTCAAAGGAGGACATGTCAGTGGGGTTGAAGAGATCATCGACGTGTTCTTTCCACTGCCTGACTAAATCCTCAGTCCAGGTTAGCAGCTCTCCACCTTTACTGAACACAGCCTGGGCTAGGAACTGCTTCTTTTTCCTGAGTCACCTCACAGTTTGCCAGAACCATTTTGAGGCTGACCAAAAGTTATTCTCCATAGCGTTTCCAAACTCCTCCCATGCCTGCATTTTTGCCTCAGCAACCACTGAGGCTGCAGTCCCTCTGGCCTGGTTGCAAAGATGTCATTTTGAATATAGAGCCGTTCATAATTTCCCTCTCAAGTCATCTTTGCTTGCATTCACCGTGACATTCCCAGTGGAACGTTGCCTCTTGCTGCTACATCCTGCTTAGTCTGCATTTTTGGTTCCGTTTATGCCAGCTCTTAATTTCTTTTACCAATAATGGTGAAACTAGGCTTTTTCCACACCCATCACATTGGCACTGATGCTGATACCAAAGTCCTATTTACTTTTACTGAGCATTGCTACAGAAACAAGTAAAGAGAACCTCGAAGGCAGATGAAATGCAAACAAAATTTTCATTGGGAGGTAGAAAACATTTTCAGGGTTCCCACAAAGATTTGTAATGAACAGGTTTAAGTAAAGGTGAGCGTGAGCCGCCTACCAAGCACGAAGTGTGAAGCATTAAGTAATGTAGCATAATGAATGATGTATTCATACAGGAACTCTTGACTGCGGAGAGAAAAATAAAACTACTGGTAGACAAACAAAATTTGTCTTAAGGTGATTTCATTCTGTAAAAATACTGAGGGTCCTCAGTGAATACTGCCGATGTCACTGACCAAACGGTCCCCCTTAAAAATAGGTCCGGCCTGCCTTCATTGCGCATGTGGCATTTCAGAGCTCATTGGCGTCAGTTCTGAGTGTCACTAGCGATTCACTGATTATCACCTCGTTTCTGCTTAAAACTGCACTCCAGTCATCATCTATCTCAGTGACAGACATCTGAAGCTTTTGTACATAAAGCATTATTTCATCATAAAAGATGTCTGATCTATCAGGGCACGCAGCAGCTGCTGCTGCGCCTACGTCATTTCAGAACAACAGTAACGGCTCGCCAATTATTGCCTCGTTTCTGCTTAAAACTGACTTTAAATGATTTAAGAGGTTTTACCTTGTCATCTGTTGGTTAATAATCCCATTAATCCATTTGATGGCAAATGACACATGCACAGTGAACGCAGGGTGGACCAATTTTTTTGGGGGGGTGGGGTTTGGTCTGCGACAACGGAGCAACAAAGATTAGATGATGTTATTTAGCAGTAACAAGACACGGGCACTAATCAGGGCAACCACAGTGACAAGAAGGACATGTCCTCTTGTGGATTTTTAGAGACAACCCTGCAGTCAGTCCAGAAATCCAATATTCTTTTTTCTGTGGTTCTGTCAATTGACACTTTGGCTTCACATGCTCAAGACTTCAATCCCATAATTAGGAAATATAATTAAAATGATGTCCAATAATGGCCAATTTTGTTTTATGGTAAACTAACCATTCCCTTTCATTAATACCATGAATGGGTATGCAGCTGAAGAAGTATATGCTTATTGCTTAAACGATAAACTGTTTTCTCCAGTGCATGAAATCTCCATTTATGCTGAACAACTTGGAGAGCTGTGTTCACCATAGATTTGAGACTGTAGCATTAAATACACTTTGTTCTATGTTTACTTATGGTGAACAGAGATACTGAGGAAGACAGAAGAATAATACAGCTCTTTGACACATGCTCTGCAACCATGAGCTTATAGACATTACCTGGAGCAGCTGTATGTGGGAACACAGATGTCTTAACTTTAGCCTCACAGTTCCTTTATTACAATGTCTGTGTGATGTCAAATTCAGCCCGTGTGTATGAAGATCGTTGTAAGGAGGATTCACAGCGAGACAGTAGCTGTGTTTGTATCCTGTGACTTGTGCAAAACCAGAAGAGTACAAATATCTGAGGGTGAAGAAGTGCCATTTACACAAAGATGCCAATGAAAATAATTTCAAGGAATAGCAAGAACATTTTCCAAAGCTTACTTTTTGTCTCATCACATGTCACATGAATGCCACACCTGCCCAGGAACCACCCCTCACCTAATCCAAAATAAGTATTTCACGTTTGTAAGTATGTGTTTGACAAGGACAATCTCCTGATGTGTGCTACATGTGTGAAAGGGTTTAGGTTCCAGATAGTGAATGGCAAAGCCTCATGACCGCATGTCATCCATTCTTTCAGTATACACTGGCCATCTTTTTCTATCTGGGTCTCATCAGGTTAAGTGGCTTGCTTGCACTCACAATGACTAACCATTTGGATAGTCTTCCAAAGCCACAGCGGTAGGGTTGATGAGATTGCAGTTTGATGTCCAGGACGCTCTGTGCTCCCTGAGAGCTTTTCTTCTATCTCACAATGAAGCCACCAAGCAGCTTAGCCCTTCTCAAAAACCAGTCCTACATTTTTTTTCTTTTTTTTTTTTTTTTTGCACATTGGATTATAAAGGGAATTGGTGCTTGGGAGAACATGCCTATGCATTTAATGTTCTGGTTTCCTTTCTCAGCCATTGCTTGGGGCTGTAGTCAGATATTGTCAGATGGATTATGATCAGAAATGCTTACAGTCCTCAATTATGTTCAACATGCTGTGCAATGTATTTACATTTTCAGAACATGTGGACCCACATGCACAACCCCTTGACCAGCCTGTTGCCTAGCAACTATAACCGCGGCATCCCCCTCCTACACACACACAAATAACACACACACACACGCTTGAAGAGCAACACTCTGCACACCCAGTACTGCTGCTGTGCATTATAAAAATGTACACATGCCACATACTCCATTAACCCTCATCAGTACATGTTGGGAAATGCATTCATCTATGCACTTGAGGTCCATCTGGACTAGGGCTGCAGCTATAGAATACTTTTGAAATCGAGTATTCTAGCAATTATTCAATCGATTAATCAACTAATTGGATAAAAAGCACTTTTGCGTTTTAAAACAACATCAACAGTCCAGGGCTCTTCTTAAGCAGTGGCACAATGTCACTGTGCCACTACGCAAATTGTCAAATTTATTGTATCCCTTTATGTTTTCCTGGGTAATTATTTATTTTCACGTCTTTACAAGTTTTGGATCTTTCCCAGTGTCAGGAGCTCAGCACTCCCCTGACACTGGACTGTAAGCGCAGGTGGTCGGTGTAATCTAGTCAGTCAGGGTGAACGTGAGCACATACTGTAAAAAACTGGGCTCTGGAGTGCAGCTTTTCCACAAAAGTCGCATTGATAAAGCCACTCTGAACCCTGTCAATGAAAACTCTGATCAAATCCAAATAAAGGCAAGTTTTTGAATAAACTTGATTGACTTAAAGCATGGGTTAAAGTTCTCCGTCACCATGACGGATTTCTGTCATTTGGCAAATTTAATCACACATACGTGTGCTTACGTGGTGTCATGCGTGTTTTGGGGCCGGAATATGATACTCTCACTGTCAAAACATCATCTCATTCTGTGCTAATCAAAGCAGCAGCAATGTCAGCGTGGATGGCACTGCGGAGGAAGGGACTGTGTGAATTTTCACTCCTCTCCGCTCTGTTTACTGCTTGCCATGATCCATGGTCCTTCTCCTCCCTGTCTTCATGGGAACATTAGAGTGGTGTGTGGCTTTGCTTTGAACCAATGAAGCAGTGCTTTGTTGGTTCTTTGTTTTATTTCGCTTTATCTTAATTTTTCCCCACTAAAACCCTAAAGTGCATATGTCTGTGAGTAATATTTACCTTTTTTATGTTAAAGTGACCTGTTATGGTCTTCTGGAACAGTTGATAGATATATTTTATAACTTAAAAACGGGACTGATGCTAACGCGTTAGCATGTTTATGGTGCTTTCAATGTTAAAGTTAGCATTAAGCTATTCACGTCTCAGCACGTTTGTGTGCATTTGTTTTCTGTATAATTAATGGCTCAGCGTTTGCTGTCGGAAAAGTCAAATGTATTACAAATTGTAATTTTTTTTTATTTTTTTTTTATTTATGTATTAATAATAACAATAGCAACAACAACAATAATAGTAATAGCTATTAATGCTACAATACAGTTTTAAAGAAACAGACAAAAAGAACCTGATAAAACAAAACAACAGAAAAGATCAAACCAACTAACAATGAACAAAATAAATTATTATAGAAATAAATAACTGTTTCCTGTGAACACCTAGTGACTCTTACACCTCCACTTCATCCCTGTTTTATTTAAGTTTAATGACAATTTGTTTCGGTCAAACCACATCTAAGCTGTGTTTTTATACAAGAAAAAAAATAAAATGCAGTAAACTGCACATTTGAGTCTTTTTCTCATAAAAATATCTTATTAAAGATCACATATTACACTTTAGTCGAGCCTTAAAGCCCCTTTCACACCGGGGCTGTTCCCAGTTGCTTCCTGTGGTGGCATGACTGCGTTAGGTACGCACAGCAGGGGGCAGAGAGGAGGTGAGAACACAGCCTGTGGGTTCTCTGCACAGAGAAGTCAGAGGGCACAGTTGGACTGCAGACAGACTGTGCACTCTGACTTCTCTTCTACTTTATATTTGTTCTTGTGCAGAGCTGCAGGGCTGCGCTCTGAGCTCTGTTATAGTTTATCTTTCCTCCTTTGACCGCGAGATGCGTGCACGAGTGAACCATCCTTAAGCAAATGTGGAGATGTCTGGAGTTCTACTTGATGTTGACATGTCCTGTCTCAGGACCTATATCCTTTTTTGTCTTTTTTTTTAACTGTGATGTGAGAGTTTGAGCAGAGAACAAGGAACTAATGCCTGCAGCCAGTTTTTTTTTTTTTTTTTTTCCATTTAATTGTTCACATGTGCGTGCGTGAACGAACGTCCATGAGTGGACTAGAGATGTCCGGACTTTTTACTGGATATTTCTGGCAATCTGTCTGTGAGGAGGACTTTTATGGATTTTATTTAAACACATTTGTGAGAGAAGAAGCTGCAGCTGCTTCTCAGTGCCTCTCTTCACCAGACAGCTCCACACAGAGAGGAGCTGAGCTGCAATCAGCATTTTTTTTCTGTGGTCTTTTTTCTTCAGCGTGTAGTTTTTACTGCATTAAGTACACAGTATAAAACAATCCTGCGTGATTTATACTGCAGGAACAATGGAACACACCAGGAATCATAAATTGGCTTCCGAGTCACGCCGGGTAACACGCCGGATGTATGTGTGTGCAAAATAAAACAAAACACTACTCCAGGTATGTTTTTGACAAGAATATAACATCAAAACTTTGTTACAAGGTCAAACGATGTTGCGTGATAAAGGCCTTTTAATAATAACTCACTTAAAGAATTAATGGAAAAACCCACATGTAAGTAAAAACAAAAACGATTAATCAAAAAAATAATTGACCAATTTATCGATTACTAAAATAATGGTTAGTTGCAGCCCTAGTTTGTCTTACGAGTGAGAGCATTTTACTGATTAAATGTGAATAAGCCAGTTTTGAGTTTCTCAGTGCGCATGCGTTTTCAAAACGGTGACAGTGTTACTTTGTGCACAGCAGAACAACGTTGGCAATGGCTTTAGGCCCTAATTTTGTATTTTATTAACTGTACAGCCAGCGACACAGCACCCTTTTGGCACATTTACCGGATTAGAACCAATCAAAATACTGCAGAAGACAAAGAATTTTTACTTGACAGTTTGAAGTGAGTTTTCTTTGTTTCAGAAGGCTTCATACCCATTAAAATTCACCACAATACACAAAATTTGACTTGCTCTTTTAAAAATGTTCTGGGGAGCACCCCCAGACCCCCAGAATCAAGACTACATGCCGCCCCCCACTACCCTTTTATGTACCTTTATGTTCAGGTTTTGCATTCTTTTTATGCTTTCTCTGTCTCTCCTTAGAGGCTATTTAGAATAGATTTGTATACTGTATAATGTGTTTATTGTATTTATTGAGAAAAAAGAGTGTGTGCCCCCACTACACCACATGATGATCAGTGTGGACCCTCTTTCTTAAAAGGATTTATTTTACTCTGTCACGTTGGAAACTTGTAGCTTCTGGTGCTAAATGATTAGCTCTTACATGGCTTATCTGCATGCTCTAGTCTTCTGTTTTTTTTCTAGGGACATTGCAGCGCCACCACATTTTGTGTAATTGAATTATTCAAGTAACTTGACTAATCGTTTCAGCTCTAATCTGGACCCCACCAGTACTTATTGTTTTTAATTCAGATTACATTTTTAGAGCTTTAATTTCAATAGATAGGGTTACTTTGCAAATGTTTTGGAAAAAAAACCTGTGTATATGGCTAATATGTATGGTTTATCACATGTCTGTTTATGTATCACACTCCAATGTATCTGTCAATGTATCCTTTGGATTCGGGCTGATACAGATACGAGGGCCATGATACAGGGCGTGATACATAAACAGACATGTAGTAAGATAGTTATCACATATTACAACAAAAATAAAGAACAACAAACAGACAGTATAAACATAGCCAGATATTTGTCAAGTTTCACCGGAGAAAGAACAAGGAGCCCTCTCTTCTCCTTCTTGGTTCCAATCAGCCATTCAGTGAACAAGTTCACATCACTCTGCATTTTCTTTGTGGTGTTCGTGTTCTTATGTCTCTCTATAAAGTTAGGAGTGTCCTCTTCACTTACTTCTTGATGTCTCACAACTTCAGTATGAGACTCAAGTTGTAGAATTCTCCCTGCTAGGGAGACTAAAACTCTCTCACCTTAATCAGACATCTTGGTTGAATAAAATGATCTGGATTCTGTATCAGGATCCTGCACTTGTCACCAGGGTAACACAAAATAGGCGTGTGTCATTGGTGGGGCTGAGAAATGGGTGCTTCTGATTGTATGAAAAGCAGGGTGATACAAAGTCTGGTATTTTCAATGTCTTTTTTGTATCGCCCAATTTTAAGATTTGTATTGCCTTGATTTTACTGCCACAGTTTCCAGGGCAGTAAAATTGACAGGACAAGTATATGATTTATCATCCCTATTTTTTTTTCTTGTATCTCATGAGGCCTGGTTTATGAGTATAGGGCAGATTTTTGTTGTAATATGTGATAAACCAAATTTAATTTTGAAAGAACTTTGAGAATTTTGTCTTTTTTCAAACACAACTTAATCCACAGTTAACATGATTACATTTATTCTAACTACAAAAACAATTTAAAGGTTTTCATTAAGTGATTAAACGAAGATTTGCGTTAAAGTTGTAACTTTCAAGAAACCAATTTGGAATTGAAAATATATTTTTTAAAAACCTTGATCAAAACTAACCTGTCAGGATGTTTAATTAAGTTGCCCTTAAATATGAACGGCACCCTTGCATGTAAGATTGTAGTCTCACTAGGATCTAGTCCCTGCATTGGAAAAGGACCTTGTAATATTTGCAGTGTAGAGAGAGGAAGACAAACTGGGGCCAAAGGACATTCAGTCTAAGCCTGCCTTGCCAAAGCTTTGTGCTATTAATGCATGTCAGACAGTTTGAGTGGCTCACATTTGTGTCTTGATTTATTGTACCAGCCAATGAGGATCCCGAAGAAGTACATACAAGGCCTCTTTGTGGGTTTCAGGAAAAAGACAAGGACAGGCTAAAATAACTGCGATCCTCCCCCCCCCCCCCCCCCCCCCATTTGAGGTAAAACAACTTCTGTAGTTACTGTGAAGACACTGCCAGCATGTCCATTGTGACATAGTGAATCATGATTTTGGCAAGAAATCTGCAAATGTCATTTGAATAATTTGGAAATTTTGTTGTTTGTTTTAGTCTAGATGTTATTACCTGAGGAACCATCGCCTCATTCATGCAAATAGCGTGAACAGATGTGTAATTAATCTGGATTTGAATGTTTCCAGAGAATCAGACTCTTTTATCTCAGCAGGCAGATTGTTTCATAGAACAAACGCATGGTAAAACCCCCATTACACAGGGACGTAGTCTGTTCAGCTGTTTTTCTGCAGTCATGAAATTGTAGAGAATGCTGTAGGATGTCGAAGATCGGTACATGTGCCACCAGGACCTTACAAGGCCCAGCTGGTATCTGCTCACATCCCACCATGGTTGCCACGGCTGCCATGAAATATGAAGCTTCAAGGCCGCACTGCATCGACCACTCCATGACTGCCCAACTGTGTTCCATGATTTTTATGAATAAAGTTAAATATATAAAGTAGTTAAACACACAGTAATCCTGCCACTTAAGAATGCAGAATACAGGCTGGTACATAAGGTTTAATTATCATCCATATAGGTAGGCAGTAATCCCTGGAGGATTTTGTATGTTTGTAACAATACCATAACATCTGCCCTCACACAGAAAGGAAACCAGTGAAGGGAGGCCAAAGTAGGGTAATATGGTCAAACTTTCTTCTCCTAATCAGATCTCTAGCAGCAGTATTCTGAACCAATTGGAGAATTCTGATGCTGGACTGCAGTAAGCCAAAAAGTACGATATTGCAGTAATCCAATCTGGAAGAGATAGAGATGTGCATCAGTGTCTCTCTGTCAGCCATAGATGGAACAAGTTACATCTTTACAGTGTAACGGGGGTGATAGAAAGCATTCTGAGTTACTTTTCAAATGTGTAGACCAAAGGATAGTGTGGGATCAAAGGTCACCCTGAGATTTTTTTACTTTATTACTGTGATGATTAACACACCAGTCTAAGGTTAGATGGTCAGACTGATGCCTGTCTCTCACAGGACCAGTAATCCATATTCTCGGTCTTGTCAGAGTTTAAAAGAAGTTGTTTGGCATGCATCTAGTTTTTCACTGAAGCCAGGCAGTCCTCTAAAGTCCTTGTATGGGTGAAATTATTTGCAGTTATTAACATGTACAACTGGTGTCATAGCAAATAAAAGTAAGTCCAAATTGTCACAATATCTGACCCAAACATGCTATATAGAGAGATATTAGCAGAGGGCCTAATGCAGACCTCTGCAGTACCCCATATTTTACTGGAATGAGATTTGATGTAACACTGTTATACAAGACACACTGAGAGTGACTAGATAAGTGAGAGATCATTTAAATGACAACAGTATACGATGATCGACTGTCAAATGCAGCACAGTGGTGGTATCAGAGTCCATTGCAAGCAAAAGATCATTAACCACTTTAGTAAGTGCTGTCTCTGTGGAGAGATGCATTCTAAATGTCTCAAAGAGGCTATTTTCAGCAAGATAATCCCCAAGTTGCTTTGAAACCACATTTTCAAGCGTTTCAGAGCAAAAGGGGAGCAATATCTGTAATTTTTCAATGAACAAATATCTAATTATGTTTAAGAATAAGTTTGATCACAGCAGATTTCAAACTTGAACCTGAGGTTAGTGACAGGTTAATAATTGTCAGCATAGTGGGCCCAAGTGTTGCCCCCAAGACCTTAAACAGTTTAATTGATATTGGGCCAAAAACACAGCTCATGCTTTTAGCAGAGGTCAGGAGTTGCAACCGCATACCAAGTGAAATAGGATCTAATTTGGTAGGTATTGGCATACTAGTAGAGATGGCACATACATCAACAATAGGATCTAGTAGTGAGACGAGAGCATGCTGAGGTGTTCTTTACCTAATGTCCTCTGTTTCTCTTCAAAATAATGTAAGAATTCCTGAGCAGTAAATGGTGAGTGACTTACAGGTCATGGAAATCAGCCTTTGAATAACTGTAGCTACAGTGTCAAACAAGAACTTTGTATTATGCTTAACCCCCCCCCCCCCAGTATAGGCTTTGCCATAAAATATTCACACCTTGTCACAGTTTGACATATAACCATGAGCCCAGAGACTTTCCAACCTGTTTCTCTTCACGTTCTCGCCCTGCTGGGATGTTCCAGAATTACAAGAGGTAGAAAAAGAAGGTTGGCGAAAGGCTGTAACATGATAAGGAACGTAACAATCTTTAATCCAGAGGCATGCAAGAGAAACATGCTTGCAGCTGAGGAGAGGTTTCCTGAGGACATGCTGTATGTTGTACATGGAACAACACTGCCAGAAGTCTTGGTGTTTAAAACCTTTGCTTGTTTGCTTGTTTTTGCAATGTGTTTAATTCACAGGACACCCACCAAGTTGCTGGACATAAGAATAAGATGAACTTTAGTATCCTGAAGGAAATTGTTTTGCCAGAGTACCGAACAGTAAACGGTGAACATTTTTTTATACAATAGGTATAATAAATTTATGCAAAATGACTGAAGACATTTTCACAATATGTTCGCCAATATTGCTCATAACGTAGTAACACTTACTCAGTTGTGTGTTCCTAGAGTGGAAGTAGAAAAAAGAAAGAAGTAAGTCCTTATAGGCCCTTAGTCCCATCAAGCCAGTGCTTATCTCCAGTTTCCATGGTGTGAAAGGCAGAAGAGTCCACCACACACCGTGGACAGAATGGTAGTCCACTGCAGATTGCTTCCCAGCCAAGGCTGGTACCCATTTTACAGCTGGTGAACTGAGAAAGTACAGATTAAATGGCTTGTTCAAGGACACAGATGAGTAGTACAAGTGGGATTCAAACCCAGCTCTACATATTGGCAGGGCAGCTCTTTATCCACTGAGCTATCTACTCTGCAGAGTGGGAAGCAGAGTCTTTGACTTTTTCCCCTGTGAATTCTTTGGTCCATTTTGAATGTCAGTGCTTGGTAAGGTTGTGGTGTCTAATGGCTTGAGTGCATATACTGTTGAGGAAAGGTTCACTGACCTTTAAACACTAACGAACGGTGTGATCTTTGTTGAATCAATAGTTAATTTGATTGCAGCACATGAAAAACTGAGTGAGGAGCCTGAGTGTCTTGGTTTCTTTTTCTTGAGAGAGACAAATACCTTGTTGATGACAGTCATATCTCTGGAAATATTTCTAGAGACATCTCTCAACAGCTTATGGTGTCAGAAGGTCACTGGACCTATGTGGCCTTATTTAGCAATCATTCACACACAGAGATTTGTCCTTAAACCCTGCATGCAGACATTTCTATGCAAAGTATGGAATTTACCTACTTGTATTTGGAAACACAGCTCTGATCATGTGTGCGCACAGCATCTAGTGGTGGAATAGGGAAAATGCAATTAGAACACATTGCTGCTGTCACAGCATGTTTAGTTCCTCAAATTAATAAATACGCAATTACAGGTGGTTAGAAACAGACATGTAGCCTCATTGTGTCAAAACCTACAAAAGACACATGTGAACTAAACAGTAGCTTTTGACATCACCAACAAGCACATCAGTCTCAGCCTGTGACTTCTGTAACTGTTAGAATGGCCTAAACAGTGGGTCACCCCTTTGAGTCTGGTCTGCTTGAGGTTTCTTCCTCAATATCATCGCAGGGAGTTTTTCCTTACCAGTCGCCTGTATGCTTGCTCTAGGGCAGGTGTATTCAACTCCAGTCCAGAAATTTACAGTGTCGCTTGGCGCATTCCAATACAGGGACGCTCTACGGAGACACAAGTGACCTGAGGTGATGTCACCAAAATTCATATTTCTTACAGCTTGAGGTTTCTGAGCATTTATCAGGCAGGTGAATTGTTTATCAGGCAGCCATGTTTATGACTTAATTTCTCTGGGCATATAGCACCAAAAATAAAACAAAATATGTCAATATTTACATAATTCTTTATTTATTCTTTATTTTCTTTATCAGATCATTTAACATTTTATTTACTAGTGATATGTACTTTGAGTTTAACCCAAGTAAATCATCACTTTTACAGTTGGTTTTCTTTAGACAAGTCAGGTTGATGGATACATTAACATTTTCAAGTCACTGAATATTTGCTGAACTTCATTTACATCAGTCTTTAAGAAATACAAACAGTATGGTACTGTAAGGTAAATCTGTCTGGAGATAGCCATTCTCCAAAACTACAAGAAGGAGATCAATGATGAAAGCCAACAAGACACCCGTGACAACCCTGTAGGACTTATCAGCTTCTGTTGCTGTGATTGGAGAAATTGTGCACAATGTAGCTTTGTCTGTTGCATCGTCACTCACAGGTTCATACCGTAGTGGAGCAGAGATGGATTTTCATACAACAGAATGGATCGAATCTAGGCTTCACCTCCCTTGCAATATCTGGTAAACAGTAGCTGAAATTTCACATCTTTTTGCTTGCTTTTTTTTTTTAAATAAAGAAAATCCTTCCCTGGGCCAGTTCACCGTGAAGCGATTTAACTGGTGATGCAACAGTTAAGCTCCAGTTTTTTGTCTTACCTCACTTTCATCAGTGGTTTTGTATTCCCTTGATCTGTGTTGACTTCTCACAGTCACAGTTATCTCATAAGAATTAAAAAATTCTAAGACAAGATCATGATTGATAATCACTTGTCAAATTAATGACAGCACTTAATATTCTAGATTGGAAAGTTTAAGGTGATCTGTGGATCACCTGTTTTTTTCCTTAACAGCACAAATTCCAACAAACATCTTCTGTCCTCTTGACCAAAACTGAAAGAACCTTTTTTGTCCTTAAAAATGAAAACTTCCTTGGTCTTCCAGGGTTCGAAGCGTCTTCTGAGATCGAATGAATACCTCCTCCCACCCAGTGGCCTGATGGAGACAGATTTGGAGCTCACATTCTCACTGCAGGCAAGAGTTCTGTGATTACGCTGTGAAATATCACACTGTTATGGCAGGTACTTGACAGGCAGGGTTGTGTTAAAGTCATGTGAAATGCATTTGTACTCCCTCTTAAGGTACTGTGGTTTTTGGAATTTTAATGAGTGAAAAAAGAAAAAAAAAACAGAAAATGTTCAGAATATTATGCATTTGAACAATTTTTTGTGGTTATCTTTTCAGAAGATGCAATTGCCTGACAAAGTTAATTAAATAATGCACACTCCAGATACTTTCTGTGATGAGAAGAATGAATGATTTGGATCTGACATAAGGCATACAGTAGTGTTCAGAATAATAGTAGTGCTATGTGACTAAAAAGATTAATCCAGGTTTTGAGTATATTTGTTATTGTTACATGGGAAACAAGGTACCAGTAGATTCTCATAAATCCAACAAGACCAAGCATTCATGATATGCACACTCTTATGCCGCGTTCACACCGGGCGCGATCAGACGCTACAAATTCGCGGGGGTCGTGTGGCGACGGACGCGCCTCCTTTGCCCGGTGTGTCGCTCTGCTTGGGTGGACTTTTGCTGCGAAAATTCGCCCCGGTGCGTCATCAAATAGGAGGAGCTTCCATTCCGCTCGGCGTCAAGTCATCATGACGGACCTTGATCACACGGAGCGAGTTGTTGTGAAAAGCTCCCAATACAGAGAGTATCATTATTTGCTGCAGGAGCTGCGTCTGGATGACGGCCGCTTTCAGTGGTCCTTCCGCCTCTGCAGGACCCAATTTGAGGACCAACTGTCCCGTTCACACGCGCACATGTAAACAATAAAAAAAAGAAACTCTGCTGCTTGCTGCAGCTCGCTCTTCCCCCCAAAAAACTGTCATAACTGTGTTTAGAAACCAGTCACCATTTGTTTTATTATACATCTGTGTAGTTAATTAATAAAATATTCTCTACACACACGATTCGCTCCCGCGCGCATGTAGAAAAAAAAAAGAAAGAAAGAACGAAACTCCACTGCTTGCTATGGGGCTGCTCCTCGCTCTTTCCCAAAAAAAACTGTCATAATTGTCTTTAGAAACCAGTCACCATTTGCTTTATTATACATCTGTGTAGTTAATAAGTAAAATAATCTCCATGGACGATTCCCTTGCGCACGCACGTAAAAAAAAAGAAAAAAGAAAAAGAAACTCCGCTTCCGCTGCTGTGGGGCTGCTGCTCGCTCCAAAATCTGTCATGATTGTGAAATAAAGGACAAAAGAGAGATAAGTCCTGCTCACAGGCTGCTACCAGATACAGGACATGTTCACATCCTCAGTCAAACTCCAGACATCTCCACGTCACTACATATTCAGTCCCTGATTGGTCATTGTGGCGCGTCGAGACGAAAAAGTTCAGATTTTTCAACTTGGGGAGGAGGGCAACACGACGTGAGGCGACGCAATATTGCGCCACAAACGCGCAAAACGCTCAAAATCACTTCACTCGCGACACGCTGCGCGGTTTGGCGCCAAAACGCATCCTTACATAGGGATTACATGGAAACCTGTGGCTGCAGTCACTCGCGTCGCGCCCAGTGTGAACGCGGCATTAAGGCTATGAAATTGGGCTATTAGTAAAAAAAAAAAAAAAAAAAAAAGTAGAAAAGGGGGTGTTCACAATAATAGTAGCATCTGCTGTTGGTGCTACAAACTCAAAACTATTATGTTCAAACTGCTTTTTTAGCAATCCTGTGAATCACTAAACTTATATTTAGTTGTATAACCACAGTTTTTCATGATTTCTTCACATCTGCGAGGCATTCATTTTGTGATTTGGAACCAAGATTTTGCTCGTTTACTAGTGTGCTTGGGGTCATTGTCTTGTTGAAACACCCATTTCAAGGGCATGTCCTCTTCAGCATAAGGCAACATGACCTCTTCAAGTATTGTGACATATCCAAACTGATCCATGATACCTGGTATGCAATATATAGGCCCAACACCATAGTAGGAGAAACATGCTCATATCATGATGCTTGCACCACCATGCTTCACTGTCTTCACTGTGAACTGTGGCTTGAATTCAGAGTTTGGGTGTTGTCTCACAAACCTTCTGCGGCCCTTGGACCCAAAAAGAACAATTTTACTCTCATCAGACCACAAAATATTCCTCCATTTCTCTTTAGGCCAGTTGATGTGTTCTTTGGCAGATTGTAACCTCTTCTGCACATGTCTTTTATTTAACAGAGGGACTTTGCGGGGGATTCTTGCAAATCAATTAGCTTCACACAGGCGTCTTCTAACTGTCACAGCACTTACAGGTAACTCCAGACTGTCTTTGATCATCCTGGAGCTAATCAATGGGTGAGCCTTTGCCATTCTGGTTATTCTTCTATCCATTTTGATGGTTGGTTTCCGTTTTCTTCCACGCGTCTTTTGTTTTTTTTTTTTTCTGTCCATTTTAAAGCATTGGAGATCATTGTAGATGGACAGCCCGTAATTTTTTGCACCTGCATATAAGTTTTTCCCTCTCCAATCAACTTTTTAATCAAACTACGCTGTTCTTCTGAACAATGTCTTGAATGTCCCATTTTCCTCAGGTTTTCAAAGAGAAAAGCATGTTCAACAGGTGCTGGCTTCAGCCTTAAATAGGGGACACCTGATTCACACCTGTTTGTTCCACAAAATTGACACACTCACTGACTGAATGCCACACTACTATTATTGTGAACACCCCCTTTTCTACTTTTTTTTACTAAAAGCCCAATTTCATAG
Organism: Thalassophryne amazonica; assembly: GCF_902500255.1. Taxonomy (NCBI): domain Eukaryota; kingdom Metazoa; phylum Chordata; class Actinopteri; order Batrachoidiformes; family Batrachoididae; genus Thalassophryne; species Thalassophryne amazonica. Next base: position 61,702,598 of record NC_047115.1, read on the forward strand.
CCTTAAGAGTGTGCATATCATGAATGCTTGGTCTTGTTGGATTTGTAAGAATCTACTGAATCTACTGGTACCTTGTATCCCATGTAACAATAAGAAATATCCTCAAAACCTGGATTAATGTTTTTAGTCACATAGCACTAGTATTTTTCTGAACACTACTGTATGTGTGCACTTAGTTTGTGAGAGCTACAGAGCCAAAACATTATATTTTCTCAAAGAAATCCAAAATCGAACAGTTTTGCCATCTGTTACCTTGTATGCAAGTGACAGTAGAGTTTTGAACTACTTTGGTATGATAAGCAACAGAAGAGGGATATTCAACCAACCTGTGACACATGATCTTGCCAGTTCTAGCTATTATGGTGTGAACATTGTAGGGCTTTTTCCAACATAAAAGTCTGAAACAAGGTTCATGTTTGTACGAGGTCTGTCCATAAAGTATTGTACCTTTTTATTTTTTTTTAAACTATATGGATTTGATTCATATGTTTTCGCGTCAGACAAGCTTGAACCCTTGTGCGCATGCATGAGTTTTTCCACGCCTGTCGGTGACGTCATTCGCCTGTGAGCACGCCTTGTGGAAGGAGTGGTCCCGCCCCGTCGTCGGATTTTCATTGTCTGGAAATGGCGGAATGATTTGGGGTTTTTTCCATCAGAATTTTTTCAGAAGCTGTTAGAGACTGGCACCTGGAAACCATTCGAAAAATTTATCTGGCTTTCGGTGAAAATTTTACAGGCTTCACAGAGAATAAGGTCTGGTAGTACAGCTTTAAGGACCCCTTTAAGGGCCCCTTTAAGGACGCTCAGCGCGCCGCGCTCCGAGCTGCGACGACACAGCACAAGCCACCGTACCATGGAGAGCTGGACATGTCCAGCTCTCCACAATTTCACTGATACTTACTGGACTGGTAAGCATTGAAAGCCGAGATAGACATGTCCAAACTTGTCCTCTGACACGCCGAAACGGAGGTGTTCCTTTGTCTCGCTTCCAAAGCGAATTGGTCGTGACGCGCGAAGCCTCCACGCAGCTTTCCATGACAAAATCTCTTGTTAAAAGTGAAATCTGCTGGAAATGGCTGATGTCCAGCTCTTGTGATAAAGAAAGAGCACACGACGGTCTCGTATCCACAGAGCCATCAGCTCAGAAATGGTCCGGTGGCTTGTGCCGTGTCGTCGCAGCTCGGAGCGCGGCACGCTGAGCGTCCTTAAAGGGGTCCATAAAGCTGTACTGACAGACCTTATTCTCTGTGAAGCCCGTAAAATTTTCACCGAAAGCCAGATAAATTTTTCGAATAGTTTCCAGGTGCCAGTCTCTAACAGCTTCTAAAAAACATTCTGATGGGAAAAAAAAACAAATTATTCCGCCATTTCCAGACAATGAAAATCCGACGACGGGGCGGGAGCACTCCTTCCACAAGGCGTGCTCACAGGCGAATGACGTCACCGACAGGCGTGGAAAAACTCACGCATGTGCACAAGGGTTCAAGCTTGTCTGACGTGAAAACATATGAATCAAATCCATATAGTTTAAAAAAAAAATAAATAAAAAGGTACGATGCTTTATGGACAGACCTCGTATAAGTTTGGTCCGATTGGTTTCATGTTGCAATATTGCACTCAAACTAAAGAAATTTCCATGACGTACTTTCATCCTGACATTTTAATCTGTGTAGACTGCGTCTCTCCAAACTTGATTAACGTTGACTGGCTTGTAGTCCTGTGTGCATCTGACGTTTGCTTGTTAGTTTGGTGTGTAGTTCCATTTGAGAAAAAAAATGAACGAAGAGTTTCTTTCATTGCAGCTACACTGTTATTGTTAAGGTATTTTTTTTGACCAGCACCACTTCAGTGGCACTTGCTGTCAACAGAAAAGACAGTGCAGACAGTCACCCAGTTTTAATTAGCAAATTAATACAGTTATTAATAGTTTCTTTTTCTACTGTTTGTTGAGTGGGGTTGACCTGCGCCAACTTCCTGTAATTTTTCAGAATCATACAAAAAGTGTTTTCTTAATGCAGATACACCCAACTATGGTTCAGTTTAGTTAGACCAAATTCTGGTCCTTTAGGCTGGACCGTGGTACGAACCAGTTTTCACTTCTGCCTTTATTTATTCATATATTTTTTTTCCCCTCGGACCAAAGTGAAAAGTCCGAAGGTCCGGACCAAAAGAGGTACACTAAAACTCACAAATAAAAAAAAAAAAAAAAAATGGATTGAGGTGGCCCAGCACATTTTGCCAATTATAATTTAAATCCATTATATGTGTAAAATGGATAAAATCTGTTACATGTGTAAAACGAACAAAATCCATTATATGTCTAAAATGGACAAAATCCATTATATTTATGTAATAGGATTATTTACAGTCAGGAGGTGCCAAACATTCTATGGGGAATCCTGAATCGGTACCTGCTTAATTTAATGACTGGGTCAAAAATTCCTCTGAAAAAAATAAAGGCCTGCCTTAATGGCAGGCATTATGTACCTTAAAATCCTGTGCAGCTCTGTAACTCTGTGCCATGCGATGACGTTGACATGTGTGACAGTTTTAAAGTTCTCCGTCGTGTCTTTATGCAATTTTTCTGGATTGTGCTTTTTCTGGATTTGTCCCTCAATGAGCTCTTTGCTCTACAATCATCTACTCTGCCGCCAAATCAAAGGTAAGGTGTACAATTTCCTCCATTTATTGCAGGTCATTTGTGCGTCATTTCTTGACTTCATGTTGTCTTATTTGCGGACTTTTTCAAATGTGTTTGATCCAAACCGTCGTACTGCGCACTGCACAACCTTTTAAAATATGACTGGAGATGAGGGAGTAAAAAGTGACAAATCACTGCCTTTGCGTCTCTAATTTAGCTGGTGCCCATCAGGCTGCGGGTCCCAGGTCTTAACACGGTTTGAAAAAAAATAAGCAGCCGGTCTTTTAATCACGGAAATACGGTACCCACTTTCCTCTATTCGGTGAATGTCAGTGTTGAACTTAATTTCGTACCTCTGTTACTAGGCAATCCAGATGGCTTTGTCTGTTACATGTGAGGGGTTTTCATTGAAAATGCATTCTGGTCAGACAGGATGTGTTTATTACATGAAAAACCATACAAAACATTTTGTCCAGTGAGTGGGGTTTAGAGGATGACAGTTTAGATGAGTTTTACTGTATATGTAAAACCACCCATTTAACTACACAGGTGTGAAAATGATATAGAGTTGCAAACTATGAAGTATTTGTGGCACATTAAGTAATTCAAGTGCTTGCAGTTTTTCTTTCTGTCTTTGTTTATTTGACAGGTACCTATCTTGCCACTTTCTGTTGTTTGTAAATGCAGTTTGTTTTCCCTGAATGCTGTTAGTCTGTGTTTTTTCAGTGAAGCGTGAATGCCTAATGTTGAATCTGCATTATTTGTATAACATAGTCTTTTATCTTTTAGTACCCCCATTTTCTGAAGAGGGATGCCAACAGACTCCAGATTATGCTACAAAGGAGGAAACGCTACAAGAATCGAACCATTCTGGGATATAAAACTTTGGCTGTTGGAGTTATTAATATGGCCGAGGTGAAGTATAGTGCCTCAGTATTTTTTTTATTTTTTTTTTTTATTTTTTATAATTTATTGTGTTGTTGTATTTTAGTGTTCCGCCATCTCATTTTTCGAACATTATTTTGCCATAAGCCCATGATTGTAATGGGTTCTTCTGACAGTGATTGACCTGTTTATTAGTGTCTGTATATCAAAATTGTCTTGCTAGAAAGAGGCTCCCCTGTGCCTCTCCATTTTAGATGATTCATATTCATCACATACTGTGCTGGAGCTAGTTTGTATTGTCTCTGAAAAATGTACATTAAGCAATACTACACAAATGGATTACAGGCTGATATAATTCCCATTTTGGATGTTTGAATGTAGAAATGTGCACTCTAGTTTTGTTTTTTGTTCTTTTTTTTGGGGGGGGGGGGGGGGGGGGCATTGATCCTGATAGATTTAATATTGAATATCTGTCAGTGGAGATATGATGCAATGTGAATATGTGTGTACATACAGTATTGCAGCTGCACAATAGAAACAGTGACATGTAAAACAGAATGGAAAAACACCCCACATAAATTTCTAAATAAGCAGCTCTGCTTAATGACAGATGCTGTCAGTGTGGGTATCACTGCTTGAAATTGTAGGCTGGTGTAATTGTGCCGCGTGTGGTTTATTTGCTCACAGTGCTGTGCAGAACAAATGGATTCCACTGTTGAAATGTAGTGTAATGATTTAGTTATATGTAGTGTCAGGCAGGGAAGGCCGGTCACCAGACTGTGCCAAGGTGCTGCCCCCTCAAAATATTGAAAAAGGAAAATATACTATAACATAATTAAGAAGTATGATTTGCTCAGTCAGAGTATGCAAGTGTCTGTCAGTGTCAGCATGCATTTAAATGTGCTCCAATACTTCATTTCAGTATTTTCATTTTATTTAATTTCATTCTGGGTAGTGAGAGTAAAGGTCACTTCCTGGTTAGGTCACTGGTCATAGGAAAGTCTCTGGAAGGTTGTAAGCATTTTACCATCATATGAGCTGAGGCTGTTTTAATTTGATCATCAAACTTTCCCCAGTGGACACAGCTCAGTTTATTCATCTTATTTAATTGGACAATGGACAAATCACTCACACTCAGTGCAGGAGTTTCACTCACCTGCTGTCACTCTGGCCGTAATACCCTAAAACATTATTGGTATGCCAACAACTCCCATGGTCTTTGTGTTCCAAGTTTAGGGCCCTGTCCCACTGGCGTTTAGGAGGATTTGCGCATGAAATGAGGAGACAAAAGCTGAGCGTCCGCAACAAAGGTGGGCGGAAATGACAAATGTCCCCGGGGTGGATCAGCGAATACATGAGAAAGAAAAGCGGATACAACCCCTGGCAAAAATTATGGAATCACCGGCCTCAGAGGATGTTCATTCAGTTGTTTAATTTTGTGGAAAAAAAGCAGATCACAGACATGACACAAAACTAAAGTCATTTCAAATGGCAACTTTCTGGCTTTAAGAAACACTATAAGAAATCAAGAAAAAAGATTGTGACAGTCAGTAACGGTTACTTTTTTAGACCAAGCAGAGGAAAAAAATATGGAATCACTCAATTCTGAGGAATAAGTTATGGAATTACCCTGTAAATTTCCATCCCCCAAACTAAAACCTGCATCAAATCAGATCTGCTAGTTGACATTGACCCTATGCCATGACATTGATCCTATGTGTCTTTTTGCAAGGAACGTTTTCACAGTTTTTGCTCTATGGCAAGATGCATTATCATCTTGAAAAATGATTTCATCATCCCCAAACATCCTTTCAATTGTCCAAAATATCAACGTAAACTTGTGCATTTATTGATGATGTAATGACAGCCATCTCCCCAGTGCCTTTACCTGACATGCAGCCCCATATCATCAATGACTGTGGAAATTTACATGTTCTCTTCAGGCAGTCATCTTTATAAATCTCATTGGAATGGCACCAAACAAAACTTCCAGCATCATCACCTTCCCCAATGCAGATTTGAGATTCATCACTGAATATCACTTTCATCCAGTCATCCACAGTCCACGATTGCTTTTCCTTAGCCCATTGTAACCTTGTTTATTCTGTTTAGGTGTTAATGATGGCTTTCGTTTAGCTTTTCTGTATGTAAATCCCATTTCCTTTAGGCGGTTTCTTACAGTTCAGTCATAGACGTTGACTCCAGTTTCCTCCCATTCGTTCCTCATTTGTTTTGTTGTGCATTTTTGGATTTTTGAGACATATTGCTTTAAGTTTTCTGTCTTGACGCTTTGATGTCTTCCTTGGTCTACCAGTATGTTTGCCTTTAACAACCTTCCCATGTTTTTTGTATTTGGTCCTGAGTTTAGACACAGCTGACTGTGAACAACCAACATCTTTTGCAACATTGCATGATGATTTACTCTCTTTTAAGAGTTTGATAATCCTCTCCTTTGTTTCAACTGACATCTCTTGTGTTGGAGCCATGATTCATGTCAGTCCACTTGGTGCAACAGCTCTCCAAGGTGTGATCACTCCTTTTTAGATGCAGACTAATGAGCAGATCTGATATGATGCAGGTGTTAGTTTTGGGAATGAAAATTTACAGGGTGATTCCATAATTTCTTCCTCAGAATTGAGTGATTCCATATTTTTTTCCTCTGCTTGGTCTAAAAAAGTAACCGTTACTGACTGCCACAATCTTTTTTTCTTGATTTCTTATAGTGTTTCTTAAAGCCAGAAAGTTGCCATTTGAAATGACTTTAGTTTTGTGTCATGTGTGTGATCTGCTTTTTTTCTACAAAATTAAACAACTGAATGAACATCCTCCGAGGCCGGTGATTCCATAATTTTTGCCAGGGGTTGTATAACAGGGAACAGAAGCGAAGGCGACCGCGGAGGCGCCCCCATGAGGGGCACAGCGGCCGTGATGCACTTGCTTCATCCGTGCCCACTCTGTCTGCATTAGAGGATGACATTTTTTGGGAATTCCCGTGGGTCACGTGATTCCTGCGGGATGGGAGTCAAAATTTAATCAATCCTGTGATTGGGATGGGACGGGAATAAAAATGAACGGGAGCGGGCAGGAGCGGGAATGCCACAAATCGATGATGATTTTCATCTATTTAATGCCGCGTTCACACCGGGTGCGATCAGACGCTACAAATTTGCGGGGGTCGCGTGGCGACGAACGCGCCTTCTTCGCCCCCGGTGTGTCGCTCTGCTTTTGCTGCGAAAATTCACCCCAGTGCGTCATCGAATAGGAGGAGCTTCCATTCCGCTCGCTGGCTCTGGTTGTCAGTCAAGTTAACATGACGGACCTTGATCACACAGAGCGAGTTGTTATGAAAAGCTCCCAATACAGAGTATCATTATTTGCTGCAGGAGCTGAGTCTGGATGACGGCTGCTTTCAGCGGTCCTTCCGCCTCTGCAGGACCCAGTTTGAGGACCAACTGTCCCGTTCACGCGCGCACATGTAAACAATTAAAAAAAAAAAAAAAAAGAAAGAAACTCCGCTGCTTGCTGCAGCTCGCTCTTCCACCAAAAACTCTGTCATAATTGTGTTTAGAAACCAGTCACCATTTGTTCTGTTATACATCTGTGTAGTTAATAAGTAAAATAATCTCCATTCGCTTGCGCGCGCACGTAACATAAAAAGAAACTCCGCTCCTGCTGCTGCGGGGCTGCTGCTTGCTCCAAAAACTCTGTCATAATTGTGAAATAAAGGACAAAAGAGACATAAGTCCTGCTCACAGGCTGCTACCAGCGACAGGACATGTTCACATCTTCAGTCAAACTCCAGACATCTCCACGTCACTACATGTTCAGTCCCTGATTGATCATCACGGCGCGAGACATACGGGAGTGGGATGGGAGAGGGACTGATTTTGAGTGGGAGCGGGATGGGGTTGGGAGTCATCTTTACAGGAGTGGTACAGGATGGGATTTATTTTTTTACTCCAGTCCAGGATTGGGACAGGATGGGATTTTTTTTTCTGGGAGCGGGATGGGACGGGAGTGAAAATCCACTCCCGTGTCATGCTCTAGTCTGCATGCGCGACATACCATTTACGACCGTGATGTGGCCGTGCTGGGCACGCGTCATATCGGTTTTGCACGCTGTCCCGGTCCGCCGCCAAGCCGCACCAACCCGTCGGTTGCGGATATCAGCGGATGACAGAGGATATGCGGCGCATTGGTTGTGTGTGTCCTGCGTATGTCTTCAGTATGTGTTCAGGCAGTGATGCGGATCTCATCCGCAGCAGTATTTATGAGCCACTCAAAAATCCTGGCTGCGGACATGCGTGCCTCTGAGGATGATCACGTCTGTTTTAGTCTTGTATGTTTTTCTCTTTTATTTGTGACATTATGTCTAAGAAAAGTACTGTACTATATAAGTGAACTTTATTTACTTTAATACTTCATTACATTCAAGTACCCCCTTACCAGTGTTTAGGAAAAATGAGCCCTTTCCCTTTGTAACTGTTCATCAAGTACATCGAAGATATCCCCAAATGGGGCTTACATTGATCTTTTCTCATCAGATTCGGAACCGTTTAGTATATTGTTGGACTTGATGGGCACATTGTTGTGGCTCTTGACATTCAGAATGGAAAACGGCATTGAGCTGATGATTTATTTGCAAATAAAAAGCAGGGAGTCTCTGCTGCATTTGTATCTTTTGATGTGTTTTTCCCCCCTATTGAAAGAAATTTGTGCTCTGTTCTGCTTTAGCATGTCTGCTCAACGACTGATAAACACAAGAATGGCCGACAACCTGACAAATTCTATGTTCTAAATAGCCTGTTGATAAAACACATTCAGTTTGTGTATAAAAGCATGGGGTGTATTTATTCAAGAAGGTTAGTGTTGTTGACTTTTTGCAGAAGAATGTTGCAATAAAACAAAATCTGATTTTTATTTGAATTAACTCATTAAATCTTTAGTGAGCTTTAAATGCTGATCTTTCTATGACCAGGTGATGCAACACCCAACAGACGGAGGACAGATTCTAGGTCTCCATAGCAACGTGAAGGAGGCGCCAGTGCGTGTGGCGGAGATCACCGTGTACTCTCTGTCCAGTCAGCCCATTGACCACGAGGATGGTAGTGGTCAGGCTGGCCGCAAGACTAAAACCTCAGGTGGGCACAGCTTTCTCCTGTTGCCCTACATGGATCTGTTAGTCTGGCCGGTACCCATGTGGCCACCCACATTTTATCTGTAATTTCAGACTCTGACATTGAGCCAGCAGTGCCTACCCAGGCCCCTCTCTTCCCTGTTTTCATATGGCTCCTATTTCCCTACCACAGACCGAATAAACTCTATTAATCCCAGACCAGCTGATGGCCAAGGATATATTATTCTCTTCAGCTATGGGTGTAATGTGAGTTGAACAGATATAGCCCCTATTACCTTACACCACTCTAATTCTGGACACGGGAAATATTGGGCCCTGATCGGACCGACCCATTGCCTTCGTCAAGCTATGCTGATCCCTTGCTGTTCTGGATGTTATTAAGAAGGCCGCTCAAACATAACAGATGAGCTCATGCACCAAGTATTAAACTAGTGTCCCTCTGAGAAAACAGAAAATGTTTCTTTCTCCTCTGTGCAGCACTCCATAACATCCACCCCATCTACAACCCCTGGCAAAAATTATGGAATCACCGGGCTCAGAGGATGTTCATTCAGTTGTTTAATTTTGTAGAAAAAAAGCAGATCACAGACATGACACAAAACTAAAGTCATTTCAAATGGCAACTTTCTGGCTTTAAGAAACACTATAAGAAATCAAGAAAAAAAGATTGTGGCAGTCAGTAACAGTTACTTTTTTAGACCAAGCAGAGGAACAAAATATCGAATCACTCAATTCTGAGGAAAAAAATATGGTATCACCCTGTAAATTTTCATCCCCCAAATTAGCACCTGCATCAAATCAGATCTGCTCATTGACATTGACCCTATGCCATGACATTGACACTATGTGTCTTTTTGCAAGGAATGTTTTTGCAGTTTTTGCTCTATGGCACAATGCATTATCATCTTGAAAAATGATTTCATCATCCCCAAACATCCTTTCAATTGTCCAAAATATCAACATAAACTTGTGCATTTATTGATGATGTAATGACAGCCATCTCCCCAGTGCCTTTATCTGACATGCAGCCCCATATCATCAATGACTGTGGAAATTTACATGTTCTCTTCAGGCAGTCATCTTTATAAATCTCATTGGAAAGGCACCAAACAAAAGTTCCAGCATCATCACCTTGCCCAATGCAGATTCGAGATTCATCACTGAATATGACTTTCATCCAGTCATCCACAGTCCACAATTGCTTTTCCTTAGCCCATTGTAACCTTGTTTTTTTCTGTTTAGGTGTTAATGATGCCTTTCGTTTAGCTTTTCTGTATGTAAATCCCATTTCCTTTAGGCGGTTTCTTACAGTTCAGTCATAGACGTTGACTCCAGTTTCCTCCCATTCGTTCCTCATTTGTTTTGTTGTACATTTTTCGATTTTTGAGACATATTGCTTTAAGTTTTCTGTCTTGACGCTTTGTCTTCCTTGGTCTACCAGTATGTTTGCCTTTAACAACCTTCCCATGTTGTTTGTATTTGGTCCAGAGTTTAGACACAGCCAGTGGTGTCAAAAGTATACACATTTGTTACTTAAGTAGAAGTATAGATACTGCAGTTTAAAAACACTGGTAAAAGTTGAAGTATCAACTTGACTTCTTTACTCAAGTAAAAGTGAAAAAGTATGTGCTCCAAAACCTACTTAAAGTATAAAAATATAAAGTAACCTTTAAAAAAAAAAAAAAAATAGATGCCACTGTATGAATTGAAAGCTTAATTTAAAAACTGATTCGTTCTACATGTGGCCCAAGACCCAAAACCCAAAATTGCCCCCCAACACCACCCGCATGAAAATGTTTCAATTCTAGAAGCTCTGAAATGCAATCTGGGACTATTCCAGACGATAAACTGCAGTGAGTGCAGCATCCATTTAGTGAAGGAAAAAAAAAAACAAAAAAAAAACACAACTTTCCTTATTCAAATTCATTCCAGTAGTATTCTGCTCTTACTAGGATGCACCATTTGTCTAATTTGGCAGATAGTTCTGGAAGAAATCACTGAAGAAATTAACAAATTGAAAATATGGTTTGGTAACAAACTGTCATTAAATAAGACAAGGATGAAGTGGAGGTGTAAGAGTCACTAGGTGTTCACAGGAAACACTTATTTATTTATGTATGTATGTATTTATTTGTTTATGTTCATTGTTAGTTGCTTTTATATTTTCTGTTGTGTTTCTATTCAGGTTCTTTTTGCCTCTTTATCTAAAATTGTATATAATAATCATTAGATTATTAATATATAAACAAAAATAAATTTAAGAAATATTACAATTTGAAAACAAATGCACCCGAACGTGATGAGAGCTGCAATTGCTTAATGCTAAGTTTTAACATTGAAAATGCCATAGACATGCTATGTTAGCGTCGCTCCCGTTTTTAAGTTATAAAATACATCTATCAACTCTTTCAGAAGACCATAACAGGTCGGTTTAACATAGAAAAGGTAAATAATACTCACAGAAGTATGCTCTTTAGGGTTTTAGCGGGGGAAAATTAAGCGAAAGAAAGAAAATAAACAAAGCAATAGGTCGAAGCATTGCTTCAGTCTGCGAACCACTGCTTCGATTGGTTCACGGTTCAAAGCAAAGCCGTGCTGCAGAAAAGTTGATTACAGGCGCACATGACGTGAAATATATATATATATATGAACATTAAACTGAATCCAAGAGTAACGAGGCTGTTTGTTTTAAAAATGTAAGGAATAGAAAGTACAGATACTTGTGTGAAAATGTAATGAGTAGAAGTCAGAAGTAGGCAGAAAAATAAGTAATGGAGTAAAGTATAGATACCTAAAAAGTGTACTTAAGTACAGTAACGAAGTATTTGTACTTCGTTACTTGACACCTCTGGACACAGCTGACTGTGAACAACCAACACCTTTTGCAACATTGCGTGATGATTTACTCTCTTTTAAGAGTTTGATAATCCTTTCCTTTGTTTCAATTGACGTCTCTCGTGTTGGAGCCATGATTCATGTCAGTCCACTTGGTGCAACAGCTCTCCAAGGTGTGTTCACTCCTTTTTAGATGCAGACTAACGAGCAGATCTGATTTGATGCAGGTGTTAGTTTTGGGGATGAAAATTTACAGGGTGATTCCATAATTGTTTCCTCAGAATTGAGTGATTCCATATTTTTTTCCTCTGCTTGGTCTAAAAAAGTAACCGTTACTGACTGCCACAATCTTTTTTTTTCTTGATTTCCTATAGTGTTTCTTTTTTCCTTTTTTTTCTTTTTTTATACTTTATTTTTATTTTTGGATGTTGAACCATTTTCCTATATATTTAACAAATGCAAATGGAACAATGGTAATAACAAGCAGACCTCTTGGAAGAAAAAAAAAAAAAAGAAGAGAGAAAGAAAATAAAATTGGGCATCAACTATATGAACATATAGTGATAATGTATAACACACTATATAGTACGTCATCTTTTAAAGATTCAGTGAACGAGTGAATCGTTCCCATTTCTCCCAATATCTGTTACATTTCTCGACAGACAATCTCAGTGAAAAAGTCATCCTCTCCATTTCTTGAATTTCGTTAACCACATTAACCCAATCGTGGAGTGAAGGTACATCTTTACTCAGCCATTTCCTAGTAATCGCTTTTTTTGCTCCAGCCAGCAAGATAGACAAAAGATATTTTTGTGATTTAGGCAATTCACAAGAGATATATCCCAAAAATATTTCAATAAATCCATTTGACACAGTTAATCCAATAATGTTTTGAATTGTTGTTATCACCGTTGTCCAATAGGGCGCGATCTTCACACAGTCCCAGAGTATGTGAAAATGTCCTGCTTTGGTATGTCCACATTCTCTCCAACAATAGGCTTTTACGGGGTCGTTACACTGCTTACTTTTGATATGTGGTGTGACAAAAAAACGTGTTACAGTCTTCCATGCAAATTCCCTCCAAAAACCAGAACAGGTAGTAATCATAACAGTTTTGCATATACCAAGCCACTCTTTCTCTGTTATTATGATATTGGCTTCATTTTCCCATGCTTCTTTAATATACATAGTAGAAATATTCTTAAGTGCTTGTACACCTTTATATATTGTTGTTATTTGTTTCTTTGGTGCGTTACCTTTACAAGCCGCAAGGAAATGTTTCACCAAATACTCCTCTTCTCCTTCATATTTAATTTTCTTATTAAAGTAATGTCTTAGTTGAAAATATCTAAAAAGGTCATGTCTATTCAGATTATGTTTATCTAAAAGCTCCGAGAAACCTTTCAGTGTACCTTTTGTTGTTATGACCCAATAGCTCGTTATGCCCTCTTGTGGCCATTGTTGAAACCTGCTATCAATTTTGGCTGGCAAAAATTCGGAATCATAAGCTGGCCAGCGTAATATCTTAGCTTTGAATTCAACGTTCTTATTTTTAAGTATTTTAATCCATTCGTTCATTGGAGATTTTATCCAAGGAGGGATCAAACAAGATTTTGAATATGTTTTCAATAGTGGTTTGTCACCAACCATAGCTTGTAGTGGTATATCAAAATATATTTGATCTATCTTTTTCCATTTAGCTTCATATCTAAGGTCACACCAGTTCAACAATATTCGTATTTGCGCAGCTTTATTGTAACTTTCTAAACATGGTAAGGCTAAACCACCCTGTTCTTTCTGTAATTGTAAAGTCTGCAGTCGTATTCTTGGTTTTTTGTTTCCCCATATGAAGTTTGATAACATTTTGTTCCACTCCTTAAATTGTGTGAAAGTTATTTCAATTGGCAACGCTTGAAATAGGTAAAGGAACCTTGGTAATAAATTCATTTTAACTGTCTCAATCCTATCGTACATATTCATTGGTTTTAATGCCCATCGTTGTAGGTCTACTTTAATATTAGCTGTGTATTTTCTATAATTTTCATCATAAAGTGAAGATATATCCTTTGGTATCGATATTCCAAGGTATTTAATAATGTTGCCTTTCCAGTTGATATTTATCTCTTTAGAAATTTCTATGGGTGGTTGATAATTAAAGGTAATAATTTGTGTTTTCTGTAAATTTAATTTATACCCAGAGTATGAACCGTATTCAGACAATAGTGTCAACAGATTGGATAAACTAGTCGTCGGATTGGTTAATGTCAAGAGGATGTCATCTGCATATAAACAAATTTTGTATGTAGTGTCTCCTATTTTGATACCTGAGATGTCTTTATGTTCTCTGATAGCCTGAGCCAGGGGTTCAATAAAAAGTGCAAATAGACTAGCGCTAAGGGGGCAACCTTGACAACAGCCCCTTTCCAAATATACAGTATCTGAAAGGTCCCCATTTATCTTAATTCTGGCCGAAGGTAGTTCATATAATGATTTTAAACAGTTAATTATATTTGTATTGAAACCAAATCTGTTAAGGGTTAGGTAAAGATATTCCCAACTGACAGAGTCAAATGCTTTTTCAGCGTCGAAACTAACTGCAACAGATTCTAATCTTTTCATGTTATAAATGAGGTGAAGAGCCCGTCTAATATTATCGTGTGTTTGTCTGCCATGTACAAAACCACATTGATCAGCGTCTGTCAGTTCTGGAATCAGAACTTCAAGTCTTTTAGCCATTATTGTCGCAAATATGCGGTAATCAATGTTTAAAACGGATATTGGTCGATAAGAACCGCATTGTGTTTTGTCTTTACCAGGTTTGTGAATTACAGATATAACTGCTCTTCTCCAAGAAGGTGGAATCTTTCCACCTTTTAGAATATAATTAAAACATTTTTTGAGACAAGGGGTTATTTGATCTCTGAAGTATTTATACCATTCTGCTGGGTAACCATCTTCTCCAGCCATTTTATTTCCTTTTAATTTAGAAATAACTTTGTTGATTTCTTCCTCTGTTATTTCACTATTTAAAATGGCATTTTGTTCAGTTCCTATAGATGGTAAATCCAGCTGTGAAAGAAAACAATTTATAAGTTGTGGGTTCTGTAGATGTGGCTGAGCATTCAGCTGTCGGTAGTATGCTACAAAAGACTTTTGAATACTCTTCAAATCATAGCACATTTTATTATCAGTAGGGCTCCTCACCCCGTTCACAAATCTATCCATCTGTTGTTTACGTATTCTCCATGCAAGAAGTTTCTTTGATTTTGGGCCTCCTATAGTGTTTCTTAAAGCCAGAAAGTTGTCATTTGAAATGACTTTAGTTTTGTGTCATGTCTGTGATCTGCTTTTTTTCTACAAAATTAAACAACTGAATGAACATCCTCCGAGGCCGGTGATTCCATAATTTTTGCCAGGGGTTATAGCAGCAGAGAATACGATGTGTAAAACTGAAAACTGAAGTAGCTGTCAAAAAATAAAAGATCTTTCATCACCTGCTCTGACCAAAGCAATCACATGTAACAATAATAATGTATGTGGCTGTTTAAATCAGAAATATTTGCTTATAAATAAAAGAACAGCAAGCTGTTATAGCACCTGAAATGTGATTTAAAACATAATCAGAAACAGTCTTTGCAGTCTAAATAGTTATTTATTTGAACAAAATCCTATTTAATACATGTGCACAGAAAGAGTTTTTCATCATAGAATTGAATTACTTTTATTATTATGATGATAATATTCTAAAATGTCAAAGACTTCAGTGGTGATGAATAGGATGAGATATAATCTACGGTACTTTATCTGAACATGTTGAAAGATTGTGGTTCTCACCCAGACATTTGTGAATGTATCATTATACTGATAGATTTAATTATAAAGGAATTAATTATGCAGCACTCTGTATTTTGACTCTTTGTTTTCCAGTGTAAATACATTTATATAAGCAGACAGTAATCCATTTTAGGAAGTTTGGTTTATGTTTGGAAAAAAATTACTTTCTTCACTTTGTCATTCTTGTTTTGGCAGACAGAGAATTGTGCTGGCTTTTTATCAGTCACAAACCCCTTTTTTCTCTCTAAGTTTTCGACTGTTTTTGAAATGTAGTGATTTCAATATGTGCACATGTAATTTTGCATGATTGTACTATCAGACGTGCTGATAACTAGATTTACAGTGTATCCAGAAACTATTCACAGAGCTTCACTTTTTCCACATTATGTTAGTCTTATTCCAAAATGGATGAAATTTATTTATTTCCTCAAAATTCTCCTCGCAACACCCCATATTGACGATGTGAAAAAAGTTTTGAGACTTTTGCAAATTTATTAAAAACAAATATACTAAGAAATCACATGTACGTAAGTATTCACAGCCTTTGCCGTGAAGTTCAAAATTAAGCTCAGGTGCATCCTGTTTCCACTGATCATCCTTGAGATGTTTCTACAGCTTAATTGGAGTCCACCTGAGGTAAATTCAGTTGATTGGACATGATTTGGAAAGGCAAGCACCTGTCTACATAATGTTCCACAGTTGACAGTGCATGTCAGAGCGCAAACCAAGCATAAAGTCAAAGTTATTGTCCGTTGACCTCTGAGACAGGATTGTCTCAAGGCACAAATCTGGGGAAGGGTACAGAAACATTTCTGCTGCTTTGAAGGTCCCAATGAGCACAGTGGCCTCCATCATCTGTAAATGGAAGAAGTTCAGATCCGCTTGGACTCCTCCTAGAGATGGCCGCCCAACTAAATTTACTGATCGGGGGAGAAGGGCCTTAGTCAGGGAGGTGACCAAGAACCTGATGGTCACTCTGTCAGAGCTCCAGCATTCCTATTTGGAGAGAGGCGAATCTTCCGGAAGGACAACCATCAGTGCAGCAATCCACCAGTCAGGCCTGTGTGGTAGAGTGGCCAGGTGGAAGCCAGTCCTTGCCTGGAGTTTGCCAAAAGGCACCTAAAAGACTTTCAGACCATGAGAAACAAAATTCTCTGGTCTGATGTGACAAAGATTGAACTCTTTGGTGTGAATGCCAGATGTCATGTTTGGAGGAAACTAGGCACCATCCGTACAGTGAAGCATGGTGGTGGCAGTATTATGCTGTGGGGATGTTTTCAGCGGCGGGAACTGGGAGACTGGTCAGGATTGAGGGAAAGATGAATACAGCAATGTATAGAGACATCCTGGATGAAAATCTGCTCCAGAGCGCGCTTGATCTCAGACTGGAGCGATGGTTCATCTTTCAGCAGGACAATGACCCTAAGCACACAGCCAAGATATCAAAGGCGTGACTTCAGGACAACTCTGTGAATGTGCTTGAGTGGCCCAACCAGAGCCCAGACCTGAATCCGTTTGAACATCTCTGTAAAAAATCTGAAAATGGATGTGCCCTGACGCTCCTCATCCAACCTGATGGAGCTTGAGAGATGCTGCAGAGGAATAGACAAAACTTCCAAAAGATAGGTGCGCCAAGCTTGTGGCATCATATTCAAGACTTCAGGATGCACCTTTGTTGTTGCCAAGGTGCATCAACAAAGTATTGAGCAAATGTTGTGAATACTTATGTATATGTGATTTCTTAGTTTTTATTTTTAATAAATTTGCAAAAAATAAAAAAAAACTTTTCATGTTATCATTATAGGGTGTTGCAAGTAGAATTTTGAGGGGAAAAAAATTAATTTACTCCATTTTGGAATAAGGCTGTAACACAATGAAATGTGGAAAAAAGTGACGCGTTGTGAATACTTTCCGGAAGCACAGTATGTTATTTGTGTTTGGTTTGCCTACCCCAGACCGGTCTCCAGACATGGATAACTATTCTGAGGAGGATGATGACAGCTACTCATCAGAACAGGAAGCAAGTGATGACGCAGTTCATGGTCAGGTCAGTGCCATAAAGTACTTTAGTGTAGACTGTACAAATGGCAAAGGGAAATGGAGCGAAATGTAAACATATACAGTGTGGTGAGAGAGAAGGCGAGCCTTGGAGCAAAGGTTACCCAGCTTAACCCTGGGGATGCTACAGACTGCATGTAGTGGTGTTTAGTCAGCATCTTAACACTTTAGCCACCAGTGTTCCCCAAAAAAGAAGTGTGAAACTCGGAGTAAAACCTCTTGTAATGTAACAGTAAGACTGCGCTGATACATTACTACATTTAGCTTGAATATATGAGAAGGATTTTAGGATCACCTTGATATTGATGTTTTCGATATTTCTTTCACACTCAGCACTGTTTCTATATCTCAGGATCTTTACGATGAAGATGAAGAGGTCAGGAAGCCAAAGAAGGCCCGGCGGAAAATGATCCGAACCACATCTATGACCAGGGTTGGCTGCCTTCTCTTCTGCCACGTGACATTTATAGCAGTCATTCACTATGAGAACTACGTAGGACTTGTTTGCTGTTGTGCAAGCTTTTAAGGGAAAGGACACAGTGTTTTCCATTTGTTCAAGCCATTACAGTGTGGATGAGCATGTAAATGAACATTGTGGGTTCACTGGACTGTGTATAATGGTCTTTATATAGAGTAGCTGTGAATGAGTAATCCGGTGAGCAGTTAGTGAAAGAACTGATAAGCCCGAGCACAGCTGTCATGTTTATTTAATCATAGTCTTTTGGAGCTGCTTGTTTTATCTTAATTGTATATTTCTTGTTGCCTTCCCCCCTAAACAGCAACCTAACTTCAAGCAGAAGTTTGTGGCTTTGCTGAAGAGGTTCAAGGTAACAGATGAGGTGAGTTTTGAAAAAGTAGAAATTGCCTTGTTTTGATTGACACCTAGAATAACATGAGACAAAGTGAATGTGTGCTAGGTTGTCTTTGCAGTGCACCTGCATCAGTGTTGGTGTCATTAAGCATTAAATTAGTCAGCTGTGAAACGTATAATAAGTAAAACTGTCCCAGACGTCATTTCAGCATTGACTGTTTAACAGCACATTGCTGCATCACTGCTAATGTGTTCCCAGCTGAAGAATAGTTACCCCATAAAGAAATCATTTCCATGGCAGAGGTACCAGCCTCATTGTGATGCTAGTGTGTGACACTATGATTCATACATTACCATTACCAGTAATTTGCATGCTGAATCCCTTACTGGCCTTTATCAAATGATGGATCTCACCTCATGTGCTCCATTCAGAGTCAAGTTTTCTTCTCTGTATACAAAATTAGTTGTTTTCTGTGGAATTATTTATAGAATATAGACATGTAATGCTTAAGGCTCTATCGTTTCTCAAACCTGTATACAATATGTGTCATTGGATATCCAAGACATGGTACATATTATCATATTTTTACATTCATGTGCTTAATACTGCTCATATAAATTTTTGTTAAATGCCTACATAAATTGTAGTGTGCGGTGTTGGTGTGTAGCCCAGCTTTTTAATACTTTAGTTATACAGCTGAATGTGTGTTGTATTACTATTTTTATTTTGCACATTTTCACTTTTTCTTTGCCTTTATCTCAAATTGACGTCACAATGTACATGTTGTGTGATAAGATTATTAACCTCAAAGAGCCTTAATCATTTTCATATTTATGGCTTTCATAACCCTAACTGGCCTGATTTTGCTTTTTAAAACTAGATATTGCTTCACATCCCACCTTAGTTATGCAGAAAAATGTAATTACTTAAACATATAAAAATATGTTTATTTAACTTTATATGTTTATATAGCTCATCAGTTTTACTTAGTGCAGAATTGTAGTAAAACGTAGACAGAGTAATACTCATAAACATTGTAGTTGTTAAACTAACAACTAAACATTTTAGTTGTTATTATTAGGATTAGTAGTAGTAGTATTATATGCACAAAAAAGGGGTGTGCCTTGGGCTGCATTCCATCCTCTTTCCCTCTGGCTAAGCCCCTGCCTTGCACAGTCTGATTAGAAAGAATGGAGAACTCTGGTATTTATGTGAAAACTATTACCTGATTGATGGGTGAGAAGATTTTATCTGTGCTTTTATCTTGTGTCATCCTCAGAAAGAGACTTTGTGTGTATTTGGAGAGGAAAAACAAAGCGTTCATTAGTTTTACTTTTTTCTCACTGCGGGTGTGCTGTGTTCAGCTGCTGTTGGCTCTGTGATAACACAGCCAGATGACACACACAGACTTTGATAGAAGACAAAGTGTAAATATGCTTTTAAAACTCACCGCGGTTGTGCTGCTCTTGTTTGTTGCATTACCACCGTGCTGTGAGACATAGCAGGGCCACGCAAACTGTTTTAAAATACTCTGAGCTACTGCACAAGACTACAGATGAAGGCCTTGCCACATTCATCGCCGATATACTGTATTAAAAATAGGGGGATGGGATTACTGGTATGCGTACCGAACGTCTTATACCAGTGCTTCGATAATACTGTGACCCTGTATAGACACAAAGGAATTGTATAGTAACACTAATTTTCCATTTAATATGCACGCTTTGTTTGTCCCTTATTATGACAGTTACAGGACTATGTGTTCTGTAAAATCAGTTGGCATGCCTGTTGTTTTCATTTTTGTGTTATTATGATGTAGGTTTGCTTAAATGGCTTTTAGTTTAGGAGACTTGTTGACAGGATTAGACTCACGGTCATAATGATTAATACACATGGGAGGTTGGTGGAGGTTCTAGGCTCCAATAAATGGCCATGGTTTGTGTCTGAAATGCAATCTTGCTCTAAAACCTTTCCAAGGACTGTAAATGAGAAGTTCAGTTTTAGAGGCAGGGCTGACTTGCTCATCAGCAGTTGTTATGTGACATCACAACGATTATGTAATATCAGGAAAAGACTACATTCAGAAGGCAGTTGAGATCTCAGAAATGGCAATGTTCCCTGATATTTTGGGGAAACGGAGCATTGGTGTTTTGTTTTCTTCTTCTGATTTATTTTTGCTCCATTCACTGAATATTTGTGTTATCATTCATAACCATTTTCTGTTACCAAAATTAAAACCTGATCAAGGATTCTCATAAAAGCACAGCCTGACCTCAATCACTGAGCAGACCAAGACAACCTATCTTTTTATGTTTATGTTTAATTGCAGCAATTGGGAACACATGGCCTGTGCATTTCAACCTACTGGTGCTTATAAGAGCTTGTAGGCTACCTGAATTGCACTTTGCTAGATGGTTCTGGAAGCTCCAGGTGGCTTAATGATCTTTTATCACATTCTTGTCTCTAATCCCTTCCTTGTGGCTGGTCACTCGCTTTGCAGGGCTACAGCTCTATAAATACATCGCCATAAGGAGGAGCAGGGACAGACTGTGTTTATCTGCTCCCTGCCAGCTCCTGCACTTATGGTGTGGCATTAACCACCTGATTAGTCCACAAGCCTTCTCTGTGTAGTTCCTACAATATACATCCCCACTGTGCGACTGGCAGATCATAGCTGTGCACCTTAGCTCTCCTCTAGCATTCACTTAACTTTTAATTGGCCTGCTTAGGACCTAAGCCAGGATGTGTTTATCGCATGCCTTTTCTCATTTACTTATTCACTGTTCTCACTTGTTTTTTATGCTCTTTGAGCAGATCTGTGGAAGTGCTTGTCTTGTGCACAGCAACAGTCACTCCTCACACTTCATAATTACAAGCCTCTTCTTATGACATGGTGATAATGAACCGGCTTTGTGTGACAGGTCTTGGACTCTGACCCAGTGGACCAGACCCAAGAAGTGGAGGAGGATCTGGATTTACTCTACGACAGTTTAGAGGTTTACAACCAGAGTGACAGCGGTCCAGAGGTGGAGGACAATGAGAGTGTCCTGAGCACACCTAAACCAAAACTTAAGTATGTGCTTACTTGACCAATTTCTTCACAGGGGGAAGTTAGACAATATGGTTTGAAAATAAACATTTATCCATTCAGCCCATCTTGTCAAATATGGCATGATGTTTTTGTATAAAGACTGTGAAATCAAAGCAAGTAAATGTTATATTTCTGTGTGAAATTAAAATAATTTTAGCTTTAATGAATTTTTAAAATTCATGCATTCATACTTGATGCTTGAAATTATTTGGACATTTTAAATTTAACTACCTAAATGAAAAACATTAACATATTTATACCTCTTGTTATTAGAACCCTTAAGCTATTGTTGTGAAATGGTGGTGTCAGTGAATCAGTGTTACTGGCTCATCTTTTGAAAAAATGCTAGGATTTTCAAATTGCTTAACCTTGCTGGCAAAAGTTCAAAAGAGGCAGGGTGTGTGTGTGTGTATGTGTGTGTGTATATATATATATATATATATATATATATTAGGGCTGGGCAACGCTAACGTTGCGTTAATTATTGAGGTCATTATCGCCGACAATTTTGTTCCTCCCCTTAACGCTGCGGGGTTTTTTTTTTAAGCCTTTTTTGACTTTGTTGCCTTTTATTTTGAAAGCGTCAGTCGGGAGCGAGTTTATGCTGCTGCTTCCTGCTGATAGCTGAGTTCACACAGAAAACAACACGAGGATCGAGAAAAGTACAGGCTATGCAATGCACAACAAAACAAAATGCAGAAAGACGCCGAACTTTTGAATGGACATTTTCGGTACAAAGTTCTACAGGGTCAGGCCCGGATCCAGACTGGTTTGGACAGATGCAGCTGCATCGGTCAAATTTTATTTACGCATCGTTCGTCATTGGTAAAAAAAAAAAAATCATGAATAATCCTGAATAGTGCTGAACGTGTCCCTGCCGTGAACACAGCTTTTCGGTGGTTTTCATCTCAACCTATAGTCCGTAAATTATACGGATTTTTTCCGAGTTTCAGAGTCATACGATGTACAAATAAAGTCGGATATTCAGTGTTTGGTCAGTAATCAACCGTTTCTGCAGCGCGGCTCCACTTTGAAACCACGAGCCATTGAAGCATTGCTTCGATCCAGTAGCTCTTTGGTTCTTTGATTCACTGCTCTTCGGCAAGTCCGCTTCTTAACCCCTCTCAAAGCAATTAAAATATCGTCAGTCACTTTTGTGTGGATTAAAGACACTAACTGGGACTCTTGTTGCTGTTAAGAAAAGAGAATCGCCCTACGTTCCGTTCACACAACACGAAACGCTGCGCGGCTGAGACAGAGTCCGATCGGAATTAATAACGTCAAAATGAATCGCCGCTTTAAATAAAATGACACCTCTTTCCAAACGTTGTAATACAGACAAGAAACTACAATCGACTAAAACGTTTTTTTCCTCCCAAAATGAAACATGCTGTATTTTCTTTTCAAATTACATCCTGAAGTGAAGCACAGCAGCTGTTAAGAGCTCAGCTCAGATATATGGAAAGACATTTATGCCAATAATGTCTGAAAGGAAATGCTTTTGACAAAAACTACAGATTGTGTTTATTCCTATTTATGTCCAGAGATCAAGGATTCACCATGTAGAGTTTATTATGTCCAAAGTTTAAGGATCCAGTGACCAATTTCATATTTATTTACTTTAAGACTCAATAAAATGTTCAATTTCAGTTCGATTTAATTGGCTTATAAAGTGCCAAATCACAACAAAATGTAAATATACTAAAACAAATACATCACAATTGTACACATATCAAATTGTGGTATGTGTACAATTGTGATGTATTTGTTTTAGTATATTTAGTCATGGACATGAATATTGTTACCTGCTGGACTGTTTCTAATTTTGATTGTATCAATGGAAAATGTCTTCTGTGAACTGTCTGTATCTCAATATATTATTAAGAATATATGCAGTCAAATTTTTATTGATTTTATCAATTGAAAAAAAAAATCATATATAGATTCAGGTATAATTGAAAGATTTGTGCAATAAATTTGATCCTGTTTACAGTCAATTTTTGTTATACTCGTAGTGTTATTTTTTTTAGGACACTATGGTCCATGAAGTATAATAAATACATAAAAACAAGTGTGACAGTGTATGTTGCACACGAATAAAAGAATGAAGATTGAATAACAAGACGCGTATGATTTTTATTTTGTTATTGGGCAAAAATGCATCTGTCAGATTTTCACTCTGGATTCAGCCCTGAGGATGGCGCATTGGAGAAAAGCAAAGTTATCTGTAATCATTGCAATGCAGAATTTGCGTTTCACCAAAGCTATACAAGTCTCAGGTACCACCTCAGTGGTTACTGTTTTTTTATTTACAGATTCTCATTTTGATATGAAACAGGATAACAAATGACCTGCCAGTGGTTTTATATTTGATTTCATTAGAGTGTTTCAGTTGAAATTTACATTTTCAAATGCAACGTTCATTTACATTTTCAAATAAAACTGTGCTTTTAAGCGGCTTTTGAATTCATTTTTGCGCTTCACATATACCATGCGATTAATCATGATTAATCACAGAAAGTCATTGAGTTAATGCGATTAAGATTTTTTTATGTTTGCCCACCCCTTATATATATATATATATATATAGTGAGGAAAATAAGTATTAAAGTACCCTGCATAAGTAATAAGTACCCTGCAGTTTTGTGAGTTCTCCCACTTAGAAATCATGGAGGGGTCTGAAATTTTCACCTTAGGTGCAAGTCCACTGTGAGAGACATAATCTAAAACAAAAAAATCTGGAAATCACAATGTATGATTTTTTTTTAAATAATTTATTTGTATGTTACTGCTGCAAATAAGTATTTGAACACCTACCAACCAGCAAGAATTCTGGCTCTCACAGACCTGTTAATTTTTCTTTAAGAAACCCTCTTATTCTGCACTCTTTACCTGTATTAATTGCACCTGTTTGAACTTATATATATATATATATATATATATATACACGAGGGCTGTCCATAAAGTATAGGTCCTTTTTATTTTTTTCAAAAACTATATGGATTTCATTCATATGTTTTTACGTCAGACATGCTTGAACCCTCGTGCGCATGTGTGAGTTTTTCCACGCCTGTCGGTGACGTCATTCGCCTGTGAGCACTCCTTGTGGGAGGAGTCGTCCAGCCCCTCGTCGGAATTCCTTTGTCTGAGAAGTTGCTGAGAGACTGGCGCTTTGTTTGATCAAAATTTTTTCTAAACCTGTGAGACACATCGAAGTGGACACGGTTCGAAAAATTAAGCTGGTTTTCTGTGAAAATTTTAACGGCTGATGAGAGATTTTGAGGTGATACTGTCGCTTTAAGGACTTCCCACGGAGCGAGACGTCGTGCAGCACTCCCAGGCGCCGTCGTCAGCCTGTTTCAAGCTGAAAACCTCCACATTTCAAGCTCTATTGATCCAGGACATCGTGAGAGAACAGAGAAGTTTCAGAAGAAGTCGGTTTCAGCATTTTATCCGGATATTCCACTGTTAAAGGAGATTTTTTTAATGAAAGACGTGCGGGCGGATTGCAGCGTCGGCTCGCAGCCGCCGCGACGCTCCGCCACAGGAAAAACACCTCCGTTGGAAGCCTTAAGGACAAGTTGGAACATGTCCAGCTGTTAAACAATTTCTCATATACTCACTCCACTGAAAGCCATCAAAAGCCGCCTGGATTTTACAAATGGTTATCAACACGGAGGTGTTTTTCCTGTGCCGCAGCACCGCTGCGTGTGTATAAAATAAAATATTAGGAAGGCTGAACGGGGGTGTTTTCCCTGGGTGTCATACAAGCTAGAGCCGCCTCTGCATTTAGCTAGGTAAACATGCACACGTTTACCTCTATAGGGTCCTCTTCATGCTACCAGACACTTCAATTACATGATGTAACCATTTAGCCCATGACGGTGTTTGTGTTCCAAAACAATCCTGCGCTGAACAAAATTTTTTTGTCTTGAGTGAAAGCATGACACCAAAAAAATCTTAAAAGAAAAAAAATATGTAGCCTATGCTGAAAAATGTCAGTTTCCCTTTAACTGAGAAATAAGTATTCTGGTTTGAAATGGCTAGTGCCACAACTGAAAATGCATCAAATCATTGTCAGTCAGTGAGATGGCATCAAGGTATGAACTGAGATCTCAATTTTAGTAAAAGTAATAATGTATGGTTCAGCTTTTTTACATGCCACCTCACCAGCATATCCTGTTCTTTACTGTTTTATATAAAGTAATATAGCAGTACAAAACATGATAATATCCTCTTTCTGTGAATATAAAACGTATTTCCCCCACAACCTCAAAAGTGCCAAAAAAACCAGATAAAGAAACCTACAATTGGGAAATAAAGAGATATGTGTTCTGCAGTGTCTTTTTTCCTTACTTTCGAATCTTTTCTTCTGTTCTTAGGCCATTTTTTGAAGGGATGTCACACTCCAGCTCTCAGACAGAGATCGGAAGCATACACAGCCAAAAGAGCCAGCACAGGGAGCTGTCATGTCCTGTGAGTTGAACACTAGGCGCTCCGTTAACCAACTCCCCTGACATCTTTTAGCTCTACTGTTAACTCAAAAAAACATCTGCATGTTGTCACTGTGGAGGATCTTTTAATAAACAGTGTTATTGAAAAGAACTGACACATGGCAGTGATCAGATGTCTGATTATTCAGTGTTAGAATCAGAAGACTTTATTAATCCAAAATTCCCCTGCAATAGTTCAGGAATTCCCAAAACCATAATACTGCAGGTGAGAAGTTCTTATTGCTGGGCACATTGTAAGCCCATAATCCCACCCATAAGGAAAAGGAAGGGTTCCTGTAGTTCTTATCCTATCCATCCATACAGCTGTGTGATATTTATACAGAATAACACCGGTGATCCTACCACCATCATAACACACACACACACACACAAATGTACTCCTGGGCCCAGAGAAACGAGTGGATGGAGCAGTCCTTTAACTCCTACTCAGAAATCTATGGCCCATTGGAAACAAGGGCAGGGAACAAGACAAACATGTCGAGTCTGATGGTGAGAGAGAGAGAGAAAGCTCTGTTTATAAATATCTAGGAATCCATTTCAGACTAGAATAAAGCAGCCCAGAGCATTTCAAACTGCTGTGCCTTCCATTTTGTTTAATAAATGTCTGAGTTAAACTTCATAAACACGTCTCATAGGCAAAAGATAAAGTTTTTGATCTAATATTGAGAGCTGTGCCCACATTTTTGCTCAATAAACCTGAGCAGGTGTGTGCCAGACATTTGAATCAGCAGTTGTTTTCAGTGATACAGGTGTTTCCCGAGAGTTAGCAGTTATCTAATCATCATGTACAGGCTTTCAGCTTTCATTCTCAGAGATATTTATACTTAACATCTCTGACATTGCCATTGAGCTTTACTGCGGAGCTAATAAGGTGAAGCAGATCAGTTGAACATCCACAGAGTAGCCTTTCTTGGCCTGTGCAGTCATAAAATAGCAATTTGGAGCTGTAAAATGTCATTTCTAGATATGTGACCTACATGTTTAAAAGGTTTGAATAGCTGATTGTATATGTTTTTCTTTCTTTCTTTTGCTCTGCAGAGTGGAGATTTTCTGACCGTAGATAGATGTAAAGTACAAGGGGCGCGCTATCAAGATGACACCATCACAGACATAACTGTCGGGGTATGTGTTTGAAACAGCAGTGCTTTGTCCTTGTTTTAGCTTCTCTTGCTCAAACAGTGCTGCCACCACTTTGGTGCCTTTTCCTCTGAGGGAAGGAGTATGCAAGGGTAAACTAGCCCAACTCTGCCATCATCCGTTACGGCTCAGTAGACCATACATGGCAGCCCCACGCTGGATAAATGTTGTCTCGGGACTATTGGGGGAGAAGAGTACATGGGTGTGTTGTTATCTCGACTGTTGGATCAGTCTAACATTGTTCTTGAAACCATGCCTCCCCTCTGACCAACATGATGCCAGGTTGGGCCACTGCTCCACTAACCTATTTCAGATGCAATATCTAGATGGCCCAGCAGTATTTTCCCAGCCACCTGTTAAAAGGCTGGGACTTCTCACCATTTTTGTTGTTGTGGGCTTGCATCATTATCTCCCATCTCTACTGCAAGCTCAATTATCACCGCCAGCACCTCTGCCTCAGCTCTTTCCATTGTCACCCTGAAATGCTCTGTGTGATGAAATATTTAAAAAAAAAATACCAGTAGAAAACATGGTGTACCTGAAACCTGAGAAGTAAGCTGCTCCAGTTTGATAGCCAGGACAACACTAGTGTTGCATGAAGGATGTCATTATCATCTTCTACACCCCTCTGAGCTGAACTTTGTTTATTTAGGAGGCAGAGACTGATGACAGTTTGCAAGGTCAGGGGGATGTGTGCAACTGGGACGTGAATGCCGAACGACTGCCCAGCACTGTTGGCAAACTTTGCAAGACTGAGTCCCAAAACCACATGTCTCCCAGGTAAGCATCTTATCACCACATCTGGAGACATGCACATAAGTGTCAGTGTAACAATGTTTACACGCTTTTCGTACCACAGTGGATTTTTATCTCACTGGCTCTGAGGTCGGAAATGGGACGTAGAGAATGCCCCTCTGTCCATGTGTGCATTCTGTTTGTCAGTCTATCTTATCCACCTGATAACGTGAGCAAGATTTATCCCCAACTTTAAACCAAACATTTCAAATTAGCATGTCTTGGTTAAATTTGAATTTGAGCGTCATATCACCCATATCGTCGTATCACATTTTTTTAGAATCACCTGCATCTTTTTCATATCCTTACTTTAGGTATTAAGCCACAATAACACATCTTTGACCTGCAATAATTAGAAATCTTCTAGCTTTAAATTTGGAAATGTAACTGCCAATATTCTATTTACCCAAATTCCAATCTCATAATGTGGTTACATCAGCAACACAGCTGGTTGTTTTTATTTCCAAATGCAGGATAAGGCAGTAGCTATGCTTCAGTCAATATCTTCTAATTTATCAATCAGAGTTATCAAGTCAACACAAGGCCAGTTGAATAACATGGCACAAATTACTGGTGTTGGACACTCGGTGCACCAGTGTGACTTCTTTTTGTCTTTGAGTTGCTGGTTGTTACAACAGAGAGCATGTAGTGTTTTCTTAACTGTATTTTGACATTGTTGTGGTTTCTTACATTCACAGTAAAGGGGAGAACAGGCTGCAGCGGCGTCCTCGCAGCACCTCCATGAAAGACAGACAGAACTCCAAAGCCCAGACGGATAGAACCAGCAGCATGGAGAGCGAATGTTCTCCAGAGTCACGACTCATTGCACAGGTACACGACACATAAACTGCTCGGATGATATTTTCCTTAATAGAAATGTGCTGAATTTGATCATTCTCAGACTTGTTGTCTGTGACTTGTTCCTCAGGTTCCAAGAAAGTCTGTCTATGACCAGCTGAACCAGATCCTCATCTCTGATGAACGCTTACCGGAGAGCATCATCCTTATCAACACCATGGAATGGCAGGGACAAGTGGGTCTTTTTCTTCTGTCCTCATTTCCTCATGTTTAGGAGTGTAGTGCTTTTTTTTTCTTGCCCAGGTAGCGAGTTAAGTCTGGAAGCATGACGTGGTATCACACCTCACGGCATCCACAATAACATGGAACCACCTAAGCAGACAAACAGTCTCTCCCTATCTTTCAAACCTAACCATCTATCCCCTGCAGCCAAGTGAAACGTGGGTGCAAAATGTCGTAGCTGGCACTCCCTCAAGTTTTAACAACCATACAATAAGCCAGATAGCACCAGGACCCTAAAGTCTTGGTTTTCATTCTCCTGCAAAGATACCAGCATCATAAAACACCTCTGTTCAGTGAACTTGTGACTCCATCAGCTCTTTCTAGGCACCTATCGATCACTAAAGCCCAAGACCCAGAGGCATGAATGCCACTGCAGAGCTAAGTGAATGTCTTTACAAGTTCAACGCTTTTGATGTATACAGATAAACTTCTGATAACCAAGCCAGAGAAGTCATTAAAAGCCTGGATTTTAGTCTTGATTACAACCCCTGGCAAAAATTACGGAATCACCGGCCTCTGAGGATGTTCATTCAGTTGTTTAATTTTGTAGAAAAAAAAGCAGATCACAGACATGACACAAAACTAAAGTCATTTCAAATGGCAACTTTCTGGCTTTAAGAAACACTATAAGAAATCAGGAAAAAAAATTGTGGCAGTCAGTAATGGTTACTTTTTTAGACCAAGCAGAGGGAAAAAAATATGGAATCACTCAATTCTGAGGAAAAAATTATGGAATCATGAAAAACAAAAGAACGCTCTAACACATCACTAGTATTTTGTTGCACCACCTCTGGCTTTTATAACAGCTTGCAGTCTCTGAGGCATGGACTTAATGAGTGACAAACAGTACTCTTCATCAATCTGGCTCCAACTTTCTCTGATTGCTGTTGCCAGATCAGCTTTGCAGGTTGGAGCCTTGTCATGGACCATTTTCTTCAACTTCCACCAAAGATTTTCAATTGGATTAAGATCCGGACTATTTCATTACTATATCATCACCTTGCCCAATGCAGATTCGAGATTCATCACTGAATATGACTTTCATCCAGTCATCCACAGTCCACGATTGCTTTTCCTTAGCCCATTGTAACCTTGTTTTTTTCTGTTTAGGTGTTAATGATGGCTTTTGTTTAGCTTTTCTGTATGTAAATCCCATTTCCTTTAGGCGGTTTCTTACAGTTTGGTCACAGACGTTGACTCCAGTTTCCTCCCATTCGTTCCTCATTTGTTTTGTTGTGCATTTTCGATTTTTGAGACATATTGCTGTAAGTTTTCTGTCTTGACGCTTTGATGTCTTCCTTGGTCTACCAGTATGTTTGCCTTTAACAACCTTCCCATGTTGTTTGTAATTGGTCCAGAGTTTAGACACAGCTGACTGTGAACAACCAACATCTTTTGCAACATTGCGTGATGATTGCGTCACCCTCTTTTAAGAGTTTGATAATCCTCTCCTTTGTTTCAATTGACATCTCTCGTGTTGGAGCCATGATTCATGTCAGTCCACTTGGTGCAACAGCTCTCCAAGGTGTGATCACTCCTTTTTAGATGCAGACTAACGAGCAGATCTGATTTGATGCAGGTGTTAGTTTTGGGGATGAAAATTTACAGGGTGATTTCATAATTTATTCCTCAGAATTGAGTGAGTCCATATTTTTTTCCCTCTGCTTGGTCTAAAAAAGTAACCGTTACTGACTGCCAGAATTTTTTTTTCCTGATTTCTTATAGTGTTTAAGGCCAGAAAGTTGCCATTTGAAATGACTTTAGTTTTGTGTCATCTGTGATCTGCTTTTTTTCTACAAAATTAAACAACTGAATGAACATCCTCCGAGGCCGGTGATTCCATAATTATTGCCAGGGGTTGTAAAAACAATTGCAAATCCAGACACTCTGATTCCTCACTCAGCTTCTGAAGAGCTGGAATCACAGTATCCTTTGATTCTACAAAGATTACAGCACCCTCAGTAAACCTATTCTCACCAACAAAAGCACCTAAGCCGCTTGTTACCACAACCCAACCCAACACCCAGTCCATGCAAGCGTTGACCAGTGTAGGAGATAGAACACATCCCTAAAGACCACCAGTCTTCACTGGGAAGAACTCGGGGTCTCTGCTGGTGAAGATGTCCAGCACCTTTTGGGATTCCCAAGGAGTTGCTAGACATCAGGTAGCAACATTGCAGTTATTATTTGTTTTTGTTTGTTTTTTTTTTTAGTGAGTGGACACTGTAGCACCACAGTAGCACATCCTGCTTTTCCCAGAGTATTCAGCACCACCTCCTGGTGTATCTCTATGAACTCATCCTCATGTGTTTCTGTGCAGTATGTCGCAGAGTTGCTCCATAACCAGGGCCAGCCCATTGTGTCCACCTGCTCTACTGCTGATGTTCAGGCTGCATTCAACACCATCGTCACTCGCATCCAGAGATTGTGAGTCACTTCACAAATAAATACACAAACTCTTTCAACAGAAAATTTGATCTTGCATCTTGCTGTCTTAATGTATTCCTTACTAAGTATTTCTGTTTGTTGTGGCTTGTTGCCAGACAGTTTCAGAGCACTTTCTCACTTGGAGCTGATGTGCATTCTGTCTGTGAGCACATGTCCTTTTTGCCGTAAAAACAGAAGTTAAACTGCCTGCGCTCTTGTCCATCTGCTCTGCAGCCATTCCCTGTGGAAGTCATGTCAGTTGAAGATGAAAATGTGTCAATCCATTGTGCCATTTCTAATAAATGTTCATTTCGCTGAGCAATATGTTTGTCTCTCTTGATATCCCTCCAGGTTGGGCGATGTTATGTGCAGCTATACACACACCTCTGATATTGCAAAAATCCCTGTATCAGGGTTTTTTTGTTTGTTTGTTTTTGTTTCTTTTTCATGTTCTGAGTGAACATGATGAGGTCTTTCTTACCCCTAAATAATTGGTTTAATCCATTCCTTATTGAAACGTCTTAATTTTTTTTCCGGAATGGATTACCTACATTAATTTATTTTACATAATTTAAGGATTTCATGCATTTTTTTTTTTTTTTAGCTGTGACTTTTATAATTAATGCACAAGCTGTTTATGTTAGCTGCATTTGTGGTTAGTGGATAATGTTGTCTCTCCAAGTCATGGAGACAGTTTCTTCAGTCACATTTTGTAGTGGTATTGTGCTCCATGCAGCATGAAATGTTTTGCAGATCTTCTGATATTTATTTCTATATATATTTTATGTTATGGTTTAAAAACAAGTAGCCATCACATCTCATCATTTGTAGTAAATGTCTGTGCACTGTACAGTTGGATAGATTTATATGCTTACAGCAGAAAATTTTGTTTTTAGGTTTTTTTTGTTTGTTTGTTTTGTATTTACTCTAGTTTGATGAATTGTTCCAGCCTTACTGTTTGTATAAATTCATTCCGCTTGCACAGCTTTTCTATTTCATTTTTAATGCTGTCCACTCTCGAGTTGAGATTAAAGAGTTGCAGATATCTGCATTTACCTTTTATGACAAATTGTATTAATTTACACACATTAAAGTTGGGATGGGATCAATTTTAGGTATGGCCCTTTTAGACAAGATTTTTAATTTTTTCAAATCCTCAATGACACATATCTCACATAATTTAGAATATTTTTAACTCTTTATTCCTTCTTTTTTTCAGCTGTAATTGTAACGCACAGACCCCACCAACAATGAAGGTGGCAGTGGCAGGTGACCAGAGCTACCTCAGCACCGTCCTGAGGTTTTTTGTTGAACAGTTAGCTAACAAGACACCAGACTGGCTCAGCTACATACGCTTCTTGGTCATCCCAATTGGTAAGTAAACAAGTTTTCCAATAAAGTTTTAATTGAAATTCATTTCCAGCCTCCCTTGCCATATATGTTTAACTTTGTGTAATACATAAAATTTTTATGCTTTCATGTGCAGGTTCTCATCCTCTGGCCAAGTATGTGGCCTCATTTGACAGCAGATTCAACAGCATCTTTATGGACACTGCATGGAGGGAGCTGTTCTGCAGGACAGAACGGCCCACTTCAGGTATGTTGTCTTGCAGCTAATCAAGAATAGTTAAATGTGATATTAACTGGCTGAAATTCGGGTCAGAAACATGCACTGGAGTTGAGTCCTTACATTCATCACACTATGGAACCCCCATGGTCCCTGATTCTCACTGCCACATATACGAGGGCTGTCCGTAAAGTATAGGTCCTTTTTATTTTTTTCAAAAACTATATGGATTTCATTCATATGTTTTTACGTCAGACATGCTTGAACCCTCGTGCGCATGCGTGAGTTTTTCCACGCCTGTTGGTGACGTCATTCGCCTGTGAGCACTCCTTGTGGGAGGAGTCATCCAGCCCCTCGTCGGAATTCCTTTGTCTGAGAAGTTGCTGAGAGACTGGCGCTTTGTTTGATCAAAATTTTTTCTAAACCTGTGAGACACATCGAAGTGGACATGGTTCGAAAAATTAAGCTGGTTTTCAGTGAAAATTTTAACAGCTGATGCGAGATTTTGAGGTGATTCTGTCGCTTTAAGGACTTTTCACGGTGCGAGACGTCGCGCAGCACTCTCAGGCAGCGTCATCAGCCTGTTTCAAGCTTAAAACCTCCACATTTCAGGCTCTATTGATCCAGGACGTCGTGAGAGAACAGAGATGTTTCAGAAGAAGTCGGTTTCAGCATTTTATCCAGATATTCCACTGTTAAAGGAGATTTTTTTAATGAAAGACGTGCGGACGGGTCCGCGCGTCGGGACGCAGCCGACGTTGCGCGGCGGCACAGGAAAAACACCTCCATGTTGATAACCATTTGTTAAAATCCAGTTGGCTTTTGATGGCTTTCAGTGGAGTGAGTATATGAGAAATTGTTTATCAGCTGGAGATGTTCCAACTTGTCCTTAAGGCTTCCAGCAGAGGTGTTTTTCCTGTGACGGAGCATCGCGGCGGCTGCGAGCCGACGCTGCAATCCGCCTGCACGTCTTTCATTAAAAAAATCTCCTTTAACAGTGGAATATCCGGATAAAATGCTGAAACCGACTTCTTCTGAAACTTCTCTGTTCTCTCACGACGTCCTGGATCAACAGAGCCTGAAATGTGGAGGTTTTAAGCTTGAAACAGGCTGATGACGCTGCCTGAGAGCGCTGCGCAACGTCTCGCACCGTGAAAAGTCCTTAAAGCGACAGAATCACCTCAAAATCTCTCATCAGCTGTTAAAATTTTCACTGAAAACCAGCTTAATTTTTCGAACCATGTCCATTTCGATGTGTCTCACAGGTTTAGAAAAAATTTTGATCAAACAAAGCGCCAGTCTCTCAGCAACTTCTCAGACAAAGGAATTCCGACGAGGGGCTGGACGACTCCTCCCACAAGGAGTGCTCACAGGCGAATTACGTCACCGACAGGCGTGGAAAAACTCACGCATGCGCACGAGGGTTCAAGCATGTCTGACGTAAAAACATATGAATGAAATCCATATAGTTTTTGAAAAAAATAAAAAGGACCTATACTTTACGGACAGACCTCGTATGTACTTGCGTACCGCCATTGAGGGTGCACTACTTGTTTTTGCCTGAATTTTACAAGACTGGCCGGCAAATGCATTCATAATCTGTGACGTATTCAGACAAAAATACATCAAGCACGTCTAAATAAGATTGGACAAGCCTAAACAAAGTAGTTACTATGAATACAGTCCATCCGGAAAGTATTCAGAGCAGTTCACTTTTTCCACAATTTATATTACAGCCTTATTCCAAAATGAAGTAAATTCATTTTTTTTCCCTGTACAGTGCATACTTTCCGGATACACTTTATATACTCAACATTAAAGGCCTAATTGAATTGAATTGAATTGAATTGAAACACATCGGTGTCCTGCACATTTTAGTTCTCTCATGTTACCACACAGAGCCGTGTAGAATATCGTTCTGCTGTCCAGTGCTGCTCCAGGTTCCACATGGCTTTGTATGTAAACAAAGTCCTTATCTCCTTTTGAATAGTTCCAAATTCTGTGAGTTCCATGACGGTCAATAAACATCCGAAAGCCATCATCACGTTTGTGTTGCTTGATTCTTTCATTTGTAAATCCACTGTCAATAAGCAGGTAAGCATACACCGCACAGATGGCTAGTAGCCATTTCAAGTTCTGTGTCCACATCACAGCTGTCTGCCCTTCATCACCCACTGTTGCTTTTTCCCCCAACTTTTCGTGGTCAGACTTCTCCAAAATCGGATAAACTTGTGCGGCTTTCTCCATGGGACTCGCCACCTCCTGACGTAGTTTTCATCTGCAGGGAGCACTCCATACAGCGAGAGATTTTTGTTTTTTCCAACTGTGGGGCCATCATATTGCTGAGATTTTCATGCATCCCCATGACGACAGACTTGGAGATAACACAGGAAAGTAACAGGAAATACAACCCCAATTCCAGTGAAGTTGGGGCATTGTGTAAAATGTAAATTAAAAACAGAACACAATGATTTGCAAATCCTCTTCAACCTATATTCAATTGAATACACTACAAAGACAAGATATTTAATGTTCAAACTGATTAACTTTGTTTTTGTGCAAATATTTGCTCATTTTGAAATGGATGCCTGCAACACGTTTCAAAAAAGCTGGGACAGTGGAATGTTTACCACTGTGTTACATCACTTATCCTTCTAACAACAGTCAATAAGCATTTGGGAACTGAGGACACTAATTGTTGAATCTTGTAGGTGGAATTCTTTCCATTCTTGCTTGATGTACGACTTCAGTTGTTCAACAGTCCGGGGGTCTCTGTTGTATTTTGCACTACATAATGCACCAGACATTTTCAATGGGCGACAGGTCTGGACTGCAGGACAGTCTAGTACCCGCACTCTTACTACGAAGCCACGCTGTTGTAACACGTGCAGAATGTGGCTTGGCATTACCTTTCTGAAATAAGCAGGGACGTCCCAGAAAAAGACGTTGCTTGGATGGCAGCATGTGTTGCTCCAAAACCTGGATGTACCTTTCGTCATTGATGGTGCCATCACAGATGTGTAAGTTGCCCATGCCATGGGCACTAACACAACCCCATACCATCACAGATGCTGGCTTTTGAACTTTGCGCTGGTAACAATCTGGATGTTTTTTTTCCAGAGGACACAACGTCCATGATTTCCAAAAAATACTTTGAAATGTAGACTCATCTGACCACAGCGCGCTTTTCCACTTTGTTTCTGTCCATTTCAAATGAGCTCTGGCCCAGAGAAGGCGGTGGCGTTTCTGGATGCTGTTGATGTATAGCTTTCGCTTTGCATGGTACAGTTTTAACTTGCACTTGTACATGTAGCAACGAACTGTGTGAACTGACAATGGTTTTCTGATGTGTTCCTGAGTCCATGCTGTAAGATCCTTTACACAATGATGTCGGTTTTTAATGCAGTGCCACCTGAGGGATCGAAGGTCACGGGCATTCAATGTTGGTTTTTCGGCCTTGTCGCTTATGTGTAGAAAGTTCTCCAGATTCTCTGAATCTTCTGATTATATTATGGACTGTAGATGATGGAATCCCTAAAGTCCTTGCAATTGAATGTTGAGAAACCTTGTTCTTATACTGTTGGACTTTTTTTTTCACGCAGTTGTTCACAAAGTAGTGATCCTCACCCCATCTTTGCTTGTGAATGGTTGAGTTTTTGGGGGATGCTCCTTTTATACCCAGTCATGACATTCAGCTTTTTCCAATTAACCTGTTCACCTGTGGAATGTTCCAGACAGGTTTTCTTTGAGCATTCATCAACTTTCCCAGTCTTTTGTTGCCCCTGCCCCAGCTTTTTTGAAATGTGTTGCAGGCATCCATTTCAAAATGAGCAAATATTTGCACAAAAACAAAAAAAAACATATATCAGTTTGAACATTAAATATCTTGTCTTTGTATTCAGTTGAATATAGGCTGAAGAGGATTTGAAAATCTTTGTATTCTGTTTTTATTTACATTTCACAGAACATCCCAACTTCATTGGAATTGGGGTTGTAAACACTCTAATTGGTTGCAAAATAAAGAACCGCTGCACAGGCAGTGCTCAGTGAAAGTCATCATTATTACCGTAAGTGTGTTGATCAACAAAAAAATAACTAGTTGGTGATGAAGCAGTTAATTCTGGGTTTATTTTTCCTATATGTGGGAGGAAGAATTGACAACCACCCAAGCAGCTCACCACTTCAACCCCACTTCCCAAAATTAACATTTATCCACTGCAGCCAGGTGGTATGTGGGCATCTCCTTGGCTTGTTATCATTTCTGGGGTCCTTAGCACTGAAATAACTCCGTGTTGAAACCACTCAGTTGACACAAAGTCGTTGCAGTAGTACTCAATGATTCTCCAGAGATATCACTTACCAAAGACATCCAGTTGTTAACTTAGGTCACTTGTTAGTGTCCTTGTCTCACAATCATAAATTATGGAAGCATCAGGACTCTCAAGACTTGAACTTTCATTCTCCTGCAAACTGAGATATCAGCATCGCCAGCCATCTCTGTCCAGTGACTTCATGACTACATGAAGCTTTTCCCAGCCATCTGTCTGTGTCAGAGGCTGAGCACCCTCTCTGCTGAGACAAGTGAATCTCAAAACAAGTTCAAGACTTTAACTACAAATACACTTCTGATGGCTTAGTCCAGGAAGTAATTAAATGCTTTGTTTTTTGTCTTGATCAAGGCCAATCACAAACGCACACAGTCTGACTTCTAAACTGCCACAATCACTACATCCATCATCCACAATAGCTAAGCTAAGCTAAGGCTTGTTTTTTTAATAATCTGAGGTAAAATTTGAGGATTTGAGGGGGTGGGTTATTTCTGTTACGTATGTCACAAAGGTGTTAAAGTGTTCCTGCCACGCCATGACGTTTTTACATATTCTTGAAGAATAAAAAAAGCTGTTTCCACATGTTGTCTTTGCTTTTTTTTTACCATAAAATTACACTGAACAAGCATTTAGACGTTTGTTACCATCTGAGAATTTGAATTTACCGCCTCCGAGTTGACATACTTTTTCGCTGCGACGAATGTGACGTCATTCGAGTAAATGTGTCGCAGCTCGGCTGTGTTTACCAATACAGCAGACATGGACAGCGAAGGCATAGTGTGCGATTATAGCAAAGATTTAAGTGACATATCGATTGTTTTTGATGAAGATATTAACGGTGTAAATAATGAGTGGCTCCAAACCGTGTATGTTCCAGCCGAACGCGACAGAAAGAGGATGAAGCGCAGCTGTCAGCAGCAGCGTTGAGGAGGACGACACAATGGTTTGTTCAGTCACCACCTTTTCTTATAAATGATCATTTATTCCTGGCACGGTGTGTTTGTGTATGAAAAAATTATTTCAGCAGCCCAGCGTGCTTAAATTCAGGAGTTTGTTCTAAAATCACTGAAAATAAAGTTTCTGTACATTCTGTATATATTTAATCATTTAGAAGTCAGTTTCTTGTGATTGCTAATTCTTCACTTTTTATTCAAAGCAAATGATTGCAAATCTTTATCTGAAAAGCTGTACATGGGATGGGGGGAAAAGATTTCTAAATAAAAGAAAATTTTACTTCTATGTCTGTCAAATTTTATCAGGCATAATATTGTAGAAAAATGTTTATGCTAAATGGAGACTTACCTGTCTAAAATACACAGAACATCTGTAATCAAAAATTGTATCACATCTAATCTACTTTGAATGAACAAAAAAACAGGCTGTTCAGTTTACATGCATATGCATATTTGGAAAACACAAAAATGTCAATGTTCTGTTTTTTTTCAGGTGTTCATGGGAATACAGTCAGCTGATGCCACTCGTGATCGAGTCTCCTCATCAAATCAATCAATCAAACTTTATTTATAGAGCACTTTTCATACAATTAAATGCAACACAGAGTGGTTCACAAAGTAAAAACGGTACCGTTGAACTATCGACCCAAGTAAAAACATCAACCCACAAAAATCCACGTCATACACACCACCGCTCACCACACACACACACACACACGCACTTTAAAAGAATAAGAGAATAAAAGGCAATAACAGTTTAAACAAGATAATAAAAATAAACATTAATTAAAAGCTAAACTAAAAAGATAAGTCTTGAGCCTATTTTTAAAAACCTGAACATTCTCTGCAGCCCTGAGCCCCTCCGGCTGACTATTCCAAAGACGAGGACCGTAAAACTGAAAAGACGCCTCGCCATGAGTGTGTGTTCTAACTTTGGGAATGACTAACAGTCTGCTGCCAGAGGAGCGCAGAGTGCGTGAGGGTTCATATGGTAAAAGCAATTCTGAAAGATAAGAAGGGCCAAGACCATTAAGACATTTAAAAACCATTAAACGAACCTTAAAATCAATCCTAAAAGACACAGGGAGCCAATGCAGCGATTTTAAAACTGGTGTAATATGCTCCCGCTTTGTAGTCCTTGTCAGAACACGAGCTGCAGAATTTTGCAAGAGTTGGAGGCCAGATATATTCTTCTTAGGAAGACCAGAAAGCAGGGCATTACAATAGTCAATACAACTGGTGACAAAAGCATGCATCAGCATCTCCGTGTTGGCTCGAGAGAGAATGGGGCGGACTCTGGCAATGTTCTTAAGATGGTAAAAACCTATTTTAGTAATATGTTTAATGTGTGGAATAAAAGTCAGCTCAGAGTCTAAAATTACACCCACGTTTCTCACTTGT
The DNA here is from genome assembly GCF_902500255.1 of Thalassophryne amazonica. Classification (NCBI taxonomy): domain Eukaryota; kingdom Metazoa; phylum Chordata; class Actinopteri; order Batrachoidiformes; family Batrachoididae; genus Thalassophryne; species Thalassophryne amazonica. The sequence goes on from NC_047115.1 coordinate 61,742,093, forward strand.
GGAGATGAATTAAAAGAAACTGACTGAAGTTTTGGTAAAAGTTTCATTCTCAGGGCCTCAGGACCAATAACTAAAACTTCGGTTTTGTCCTGGTTGAGATGGAGAAAGTTTTCTGCCATCCAGGATTCGATATCTAAGATACAGTTAAAAAGTGTGTCCACTGGTCTTGTGTCATCAGGAGACACAGAGACATACAGCTGTGTATCATCTGCATCATATCAGGGTCAGCTTTGCAGGTAAGTTGTCTATGTTATCTCAATAACACCCTAACTTTCAAACAGTATTTTGTTATGTATATAAGCTATATTTTTTTTTTTTTTTACTTCTGTTTTAGGAGTTTGGTGGCAACCCTTCATTTTAATGAAAATGCAGGGAAACAACAAAAGCAGACAAAGCAAGAGAGACCAAGGTTCAGAATATACTTTCCTTAGTGGAAAAGAGGAGGATTCACAGTGAGAAAGTTAGCCACAACAGAATATTTGTATATTTTTATATAGCATGATAAAATTAATAAAAATACAATTTCACATAAGTTTCGCATTGTTTCATTCAAATGAGAAGTGTTTTACAATTTGTTAAATAACAGTTTATTCGGTCTATATGAGTAACAGCAAAAGAGGTTCTTCAGATCTGCAAAACACCAAACCGACCAGAAATCCCCACCAATGATCCTCATCCACTGAGCAGCCAACGTGAACGGATGAAGCTGAGGCTGATGCTGCCAAGCGGACCAGGTACCACCGATGAGCCCGACCCCTCACTCCAGAGGAGGAAACTGGAAGCCAGTGTAGTCGGATGATGGTGATGGAAAAGTACTCCTTATTTTGAATAAGGACAAGCTGGTAGTGGCACCCTTTTGTGCCTTCCCAAGTGTCCCCAGCACAACCGCACAAATTGCCGATATGCGATATGATGATACTTTATGCAACAAAAAATAGCATGAATTTAATGTTCAAAACAGCAGTTCATTCTTTTTGTATTTGAATATTTTTTTTACTTTTTTCTATAAACCATGTAAATGAAACTTTCTATTTCATGTGCTGACTCGTACTGTGGAGCATCATGTAGGCATAGTGTGCCACTCTGAGGACATCTGCATCCAAACACAATCGAGAAACTAGCCAGCTGTGTGACACATTGAGGATTTTCACCACCACGTTGCATCTCTGTCAGGACTGCAGAAATTTCCCTGCAACAGCGAGACTCTATCACAAGTGGCATCAGCTGACTGTGTTCACATGAGCACCTGAAAAAAAACAAAACAAAACATTGACATTTTTGTGTTTTCCAAATATACATATGCATGTAAACTGAACAGCCTGTTTTTTGTTCAGATGTCTGTTCATTCAAAGTAGATTAGATGTGATACAATTTATGATTACAGATATTCTGTATGTATATTTTAGACAGGTAAGTCTCCATTTAGCATAAACATTTTTCTACAATATTATGCCTGATAAAATTTGACAACAGACATAGAAGTCAAATTTTCTTTTATTTAGAAATGTTTCCCCCCATCCCATGTGGGTCTACAGCTTTTCAGATAAAGATTTGCAATCACTTACTTTGAATAAAAAGTGAAGAATTAGCAATCACAAGAAACTGACTTATAAATGAATAAATATATACAGAAACTTTATTTTCAGTGATTTTAGAACAAACTCCTGAATTTAAGCACGCTGTGCTGCTAACTTTTTTCATACACAAACACGCCGTGCCGGGAATAAATGATCATTTATAAGAAAAGGTGGTGAGTGAACAAACCATTCTGTGTCGTCCTCCTCAACGCTGCTGCTGTCAGCTGCGCTTCATCCTCTTTCTGTCAAGTTCGACTGGAACATACACGGTTTGGAGCCGCTCATTATTTACACTGTTAATATCTTCATCGAAACTTCTGCATCTTCTTCAAAAACAATCGATATGTCACTTAATCTTTGCTATAATCATGCCCTATGCCTTCGCTGTCCGTGTCTGCTGTATTGGTAAACAAAGCCGCGCTGTGACACATTTACTCGAATGACGTCACATCCGTCGCAGCGAAAAAGTAGGTCGAGGCGGTAAATTTGAATTCTCAGATGGGTAACGAAACGTCTAAATCCTTGTTCAGTGTAATTTTATGGTAAATAAAGACAACATGTGGAAAAAGCTTTTTTTTTTTTCTTCAAGAATATGTAAAAATGTCATGGCGTGGCAGGGACACTTTAAACAAGCTGTGTCAGTCATAAATTCTGCTTAAATCAGGAGAATATCTGAAAACACTCATAGAATTGTGGGACTTTGGAGATGCTAAACATTAAATATCAAACATTTGAAAATGTAAGACATAAAAACTGATCTGGCACAATATGACCCCTTTAATAAGAATTTTACTGGATCTAAGACTATTTCATTTTTAAATCTGCTCATTGAATATTAAAGTCTGGATGAAAAACATAATGAATCAAGCATTTTGAGACAGTTTTAAACCCATAAGAGCTCTGTCTGGGTTTCAGTTAATGATCATTAAAGATGAACTGGCAGTTCACACACAAAACTTCCACATTTCAGACATAAGAATAACAGTTATTTAAAGCAATTTACTTTGGTATGAAAAGTATTTTACCTGCATGTGTTGCTAAGCAAGAGGAAACATTAAAGAAGTGCTTTTGGTCCTCATGTTGGAGAACAAGATGAAGTTAATCTGTGTGGTATGGATGTACTGATAGCCTTAGCACTATTTAAAAAAAAAAAAAAGTTTTTTTTTTTTTCCCGAGGCACACTGAACACACCAGTACAGCTTCGTGTTGTGTTTTGAATACGGACGAAAGCCTGAAAGTACATTTCTACCACAACAAACATGCAGGTCCACGAGAATTGCATCAGGCGGGTGGAAGACGTTTTTGCTGCACCTAAAACATTTAACTCAGGCGTTTGGAGATAATTTGGCTTTTTTTTTTTTCTTTTTTTTTTAAAGATGGGAAAGTTAACAAGATGGAGGTCATTTGTAAAGAATGCCGTGGCCGCTGCTGCTCTCCCTAACTTAGATTCCTCTGAGGTAAATTGTAAACAGGGCTCCAGCTAACTGGTGAGAAAAGTATGTCAAATTACGTTTGCCAAGGCAGTACTCTGTCAGAGTGACTCACTTTAAGTCACCCATTGAGAGTGATGATGTTTTTACTGTAATGTTTAAGTTCTGACAGTGATCAAACAGGTTCCAGATATGAGGGAACCGATTCCTGTTCCTTAATGTTTAATCTGGTAAATTTGCTGCTTATAAGGAGTAAAATCCTCTGCCTCTAGTAGAATCAGAAGAATACCATAGTACCATACTGAATTGCAGCTTCTTATTTTCTTTTTAAATTCTTGGTATAATTTCTTTGTATCATGTTGAATCGCATCATATAACACCAAATCGCATTGTATCACATTGTGAGGAATTGAATCACCATCAAATACGTATCAAATCCCATCAAATTGGGAACGGGGTGAATCGTATCACATCATATTGTCATGCATCGCTATATGTACTGTATCGCTGGTAGTGTATCAAGCTACGTATCAAATCGTTGTCAGTGATGAGATTCACGTGCCTGGTTTATATGATAAGAGCCTAAACAATTTAGAAATTCATTAACACAGTAAATTACCATAAAAAATACTTAACAGGAAATGAAAGGGTTGAGTGCTTCAAAAAAGTGTTGAGGTCTAAGGTTCTAAAAACATTTTGGACTCACGCCATTCCAACTCATTATAGAAACTTTGCACAATTTATTACCACCCTTCAAAAATGTCAGCTACCTATTTTATAAACACCTACCTCATCGAGAGCCATTGGATCCCCGCAGGGAGTGAGTGAGTGAGTGTGTGTGTGTGTGTGTGTGTGTGTGTTGAAAAATTGAAATTGAATTTAGTACTGAATAACAGCCATGGGTCAAAACGAATCAAAAATTAAAATGAGTCCATTTTGGTCAATGTTATGTATTTTGTATGGGCCGCATGCTGTGTGTTTCACACACTTTATCTTTTGTGTTATATGCCTGATTTCCACTCACATGATTAAAATAAATAAATAAATAAATAAAATAATTGAACCCTAATATAAAAGATTAATGCAGTGCCTTCTTGCAATCGACTGTGTGAAAATTGTTTGCATCCATTTTGTGTTGCATCTTGTTCACGAGACTTAGAGCAGGAGGGTGCAGATTGTTTACCACTGTCTCTGCTCCGTGCAGATAACATCGACGTAGCAGGACGAGTTGTTCAATATCTGGCTGGTGCTAGTGTTTCTCACCAGTTCCCCATCTCAGAGGCCATGCTCACCTACAAACAGAAGAGGTAAAGTAACTGTAATTGTCTCATTGTGAGCATGCTATGGATGTTTGTGCTTTTGTATGCCTGTATGCTTTATACTTCTGTTTTTGTTCATTTAACTATTTATTTATTTATGGTTCCCAGTTGAACTCATCTACAAGTTAGGACATAAATGTTGACTGAATTCATAAAATCATAGAATAATGTCATGCTCAGATGATCTTACAATACATCTTCCATTATGAATTAAGGCAATACCAGAATTAAATATACAGTCTACGTCAAAATTTAATGTTACAATTAAAATGTATTTGACAAAATACAGTTATAAATGACAGACTACTATCTTTGTGCATTCATGCACAAAGATAAATGTAGTTGAAGCGACAGGTTTCCATAGTTTGTTTAAAACACAATTTTTTTTTCCCCAACTGCACACATTTAATGCTGCCAAATAAATAGTTTGTCATTTGGAATACTTTATTACCATTGTTACTTTCTTATCATTTAAACTTCATTAAAACTTTATTTCAGTTTTTATTCACTGTTTCAGACTTTCAGTGGGCAAAAATGCACCAAGTTGACTCAATCTGTAAACGGTAACAAAAATTGCTAAAAAAAAGTCCACAAATATAAGTTCATCTTAGACCGTCCTGAATGGCTAATTTGCATAATTATGGATTCATTGGTGCAAAATAGGTGGTACTGTAGAAGTTGAACTACAAATACATGTCAGTTAGTGTCGATTCCATGTCAGTGCTTCATCCACCTATCTGGGTCCTTTAACAAGGCCTTTCATCTGCATTATATCAGTCCAGTTTCAGTTCACTTTATTTATATAGCGAGAATCACAAGGTAACCCTTCCCAGGGTGCTTCACAGCAGTAAGGTCCAGCAAAGCAGACAAGACTCCGGTGGGGGGGCATCAGCTTTGACCATATTAACAATAACAAAATTAGCAATATTAACAATAACATATTGTGGGATCCATATTAACAATAACAAAATTAACAAAGCACAACAAAGAATTGTCAAATATGCAAAACCAAAACAGAAACCTGTCCGTATAGTAAAATGTCCATTGGGCATTGTGACCCACAGTCCATCACAAATGGCTCTGTTCAGTTTCCAGAGATTTTGACACCACATGCTCACAGACCAACTGTAAATGGGTACCAGCCTTGGCTGAAGAAGTAACCTTAATGATCTGGCATCCCGTCCACTCTGTTGGGCCTCAAGGGTCTTTATAGGACATACTTTTTGATTCAGTGCACCTACCTGTATAATCAGGGCTGCCTTGTGTTTAACACCGCTGTTCCACAAGGCACCTTTCTATTACGATCGCCCATGATTCAAAAAAGTACAAAAACTGGATGAAATGGCTTACTCTGGCATGTGTCCTACAGTCTGGGTTATAAAGTGCAGACCTGACAACTCACCTGAAAACGAAAGTAAGGAGCTACCCCGGCTGCGCACCGCAACAAACGCTGCTTCTGCTTCACAGTTTTACCCTGATGTAGCTTAATCAAACACATTTCAAGCTGTAGTCATTAGGTCTACCCTGTTTAAAGACGTTCAAACAAGATTGAAGCGGTTAAGCTGACAATAAAGGTCCTCCTTCTTCTTAAGACAATGAACAATAAGTTACCATACACTAGCGACAGTTTGGCACATTGGGATGAAATTTTTGATCAGCTCAAAATTTTCACCCCAATTTCAAGTCAGGTGCCGACGATGGCTGTAACTACTCCGTATTAAAAGTTTGTTCAAGACTGATAAAGATGGATCAGGAAGTTACTATGATGCTTCAAAATGCACCCAATTTGCTAGTCTGGGTGACACTGGAAGGAATGACGCTCTGCGGAACAGTCTTATAGGTGACGGGGAAACTCAAAAGAATTAGTCTAAGGTATCAGGATTAAAACTGGATCTCTACAAGTAGGAGTCATTTCCAAAAGGTTTAAGATGCCACAAAAAATACCACAGTTTTTTCTACACAATTATAAGCATCTCTGGACCACACAGACTTTAAGGCCTCCTTCCTGAACTTTTGTTCAGGAAGGAGGCCCAAATTAAAACCTTGGGATGAATGAATGTTGATGTGATAAGTCCACTAGAACCCCATGATCACAATTAAGGAACTGGTGAAGGAGTTGTAAGAATCGGGTAGAAATGTGACATCATCCACTGAAAGAGAGTGTAAGTGGAGGAAGCAATTACACCAAAATTAACATTCAAAGCTGAATAGTAGTTTTCAGTTTATCACTAAGCCAAAAACCTTGGGCCATATCTTGACAGAAGATACAAAAGTGAGTTATGGAAAGAGTGCAAGTCCATTTAGGGCATGCCTAAGCAGACAAAGCTATTTAAGCTGTGGGATATACTGGCACAAATCTGGACACTGGGTGCCAAGGGTTTAAATTTACTCCATTCATTAAGTATGAGCATGTTGTAGCCCAAGTATAATTTCATCCAGTTAGACTGGCACCTGTCCTTCACTTTACACTGGCCTGCGCTGGGCGCACAGTGCTGTGGCTTCCAGAATGTGTATACAGGTGAAAGGATTTGTGGCATATTAGCAGGTTACTGCCAACCTACAATTGTATGTAAAAGTTTAGGCACCCCTGATGATTTCTATGATTTTCCCTTATAAATCATTCGTTGTTTGGATCAGCAGTTTTGGTTAAATATATCATATAGCAGACAAACACAGTGATATTGGAGAAGTGAAATGAAGTTTAGAGGATTTACAGAAAGTGTGCAATAATTCTTTAAACAAAATTAGGCAGGTGCATAAATTTGGGCAAATTTCACATCCAGCTCGAAAGTGATTGCCTTCTCACTATTTTCGTGCTGACAGCGCAAATGGCATCATATTTTCTAAGTGTCCAGCGAGCGGTGTTGGATGTTCATGTGTGTCACCTGGAATTTGGCTGATACCTATCGCGAGAGCGATTGAATGGGCTCTCACAGGGCACTCTGTCTTTCAGCCGCTGGTGTGTGCGAATAGGTGTAGCGACAGGTGTACGAGACCGTTAGAGGTGGCTCAGTTTTTTCACTAATGGGATGCAGTTCCTCCTTCGTATGCTAGTCGGCTTCAGTCGTGTTATGTGTGAATGGGCCTTTAAGAAACAGCACAGGCTGTTGTGTGGACATGTGCTACACTGAGGTTGTGTCTGTTGTTAAACTCACCCACAGGGAAATGGTGTTAGAAAGTGAGTTCCACATACATTAAAAAGGTGCAACTTATACTCTGGTGTGACGTATACACAATTTTTCCCTCCTCTTCACAATAAGTTTTTCAACAGAAGCAACTTGGACTTTGTAAAATATGGTACGAACAATGTCTGTAAACTTTTGACCCACTGAAAATCTGATACAGAAAATAAAAGTTAAATTAAATTTCTCATTATTTTGAATAACAACTCAACGCTTGTTCTTTTAAGGAGCTCAGTAAACATAGTATCAAGTTGAGCTTAATAGAGTGTGAGGTGACTATAAAGCTGAAGATTGTGTCTTAGATTGTTGCACACTTTGAGAATAAAATCTGTTGAATTGTATTTTCTTGTTTACGTCTTGAAATTTGACCAAATCGTTCCACTCTTGGTTAGCGTGACTTCTTACTTGTCAGGCACTGTTACATACAACCCAAAAATTAACAATGTTGCATTCCTTTTCCCCCCTTTTCTGTTTGGTTTGCATTCAAGGAAGAGAAGTTTGTATTTTGATTTTTACATCAGGTATCTGAGATTGATTTTCCCCCCCCTTCAGTTCTTCTTATTTTCTCTCCTCCATTTGCCTTGAGCTCCTTGCTGTGTCTCACATTTCCGTTTCACACTCAGTTATCACTGTAACTTCACGTTGCACTTTCCCAACTAGTGTCTTTGTTTTGGTGTGACTTTGTTTCTATCCTTTGTGTTGTTGCTGTGAAAATATGCCTAACAACCATTAAAACTAACCCAGATGTTTAAAAACTGGATTGTATGTTTGGTTTTCTGATCACACATCCAGGCCATGTTATAATGTTATTATTTATTAAGAGAGTTTTTCTGGCACTTTGATCTTTACATGATTTTATAGATGAGAGAGAGGGCAAGAGACATGCAGTATAGGTGTACCAGCTCTGGAGTCTAACTAGACACGTTGCAGACTACAGGTTCTGGTATATGGCATACACTTTGTCTACTATGACGAAGTCATAACATTGTCATAATCGTGCACCTAAATAGTACCAACTTCCAAATAGTACCAAGTGCATTTCTTAAGGTAATCATCAAACCAATTAATCTTTAGCAAGAATCTCATCTTCCTCAGGTGTGTTTTGTTTGGAAGTGTTTCTGGAGATGAACTGTGGTTGTGTCTAATAGTGAAGTGCCAGTGACGTTTGGATATGGTACATTGTGGTGGTCCTTGATCTGCTGTGTTGGGCTTGTAGGCCAAGGTAATTATTATGCAAGGCTTAATGGAAAAGGCAGCCAGGCACTACACAAGCAACTGCAATTAATACTCACGATCTAATCGTGATTGTGGACAAGTGCTTTTTAAATCTTAATAAAGCAGCAATGACACCCAAACTGATGAGGATATTGGAATTATGGTTCTGAGTCTTTTCTGCAATTGGAGCAGCAGCAGGCCCACTTCTGACATTCTTTCTTGTGGCAGAAACCTGATTTGCAGGTTCATTAAAGTATATAGAGTATATTTAGAGTATATTTGCTTCAAGATAGAATTGTTGGTTCCTGCCTGAAGTATATAGATACATTTACTTGACAAGTAACTGTTACTGATGCCTTTTCCGTTCTTTTAGGGACAAACAGTCGCCGTTGTAACAGCCAGACCCAAATGATCACAGTTAATCCCACATATGAACATGAGAGAGCTCCCTGACTTTCTTTTTTAAATGACCTGTTGTGTTTTTGGTTGTAAGGAGCAGTTCTTTCATTCATCTCATTGTAACGTGACCCTAAGATGGCACCATTCTGTTAAAGCAAGTCATGTGCCATTTCTGCTGCGATGGGACATGGTGCAGTCCATGCCAAAGCCATCAACTGTCCAGGACCATTTAGTCTTCACATGCACCAGTGGGATGTTTGTCATGCTAAATGCCAAGTTTGTGCTCAATTACAGCCTCCTCTCTCCATCTTTGCAGCCCTGATGAGGACTCGTGTCAGAAATTTGTGCCATTTGTTGGGGTAAGTCATTAATACCCACCCTCCTTAAAAAATAAAAAAATAAAAAACACAAAATTACAAAGATGCCAAACACCTTTATAAATAGTATTTGATTTTACATGTGTGGCACATTGGAAAAAAATGCTTTCAACAGGTTTCACACTCATTGAACACACTGGGAGATTTTTGGGCCAACTTATTAGACAGTGTTCTCTATGACAAATAAGGGAATGTCTTTAGGATAATGGTGTTTCGTTCTTCAGCAGAGTTCATGAGACTCTGACTTTGAGAATCAATGCCAAGGAAAATTGAAGATTTCCTGGTGGTAGATGGTGACCCAACACCTTATTTAAACACTCTGGGACTTATCGTGATGATCTGTAGCAAAGAGTCTAAAACACATAAGGCCTGATTTACGATGATCCCGTATAAGGAGTGCTAAGTTATGTGGGTATTCCAAACCTTTGCGCATTGGGTTGATGAACATTTTGTGGGTGACCTAGTAAGAATAGTTGCGCACATAACAGTGGGTGGTAACGTGAGCACAACATGAAATTCAATCAGCGACTTGCAGGCATGCGCATAATAAGACAAGCACACATTTTAACTGAAAATTTGATTTATTGAACATTTACCAAATCAAAAATGAATGTACCTTGAAAATGATTAGAAAGACACTTTCTTCAGGGTGCACTGTTGGTAAATCAGCATGCACATTTTTTGTGGGAGCTGTGGTGTTTGCACCCAGAAACCTTTCGTATATCAGGTCCATTGCTATTTACACTGTGCATTAGGGATGTGGAGATTAATCAATACAAATTGGTATCTAGATACAAACGTGAGAGGTGTGAGATGCGAGTGCATCGATTCATTTGATGGGTTGAATCGTGGGTGGATCGCTTGCTGCCTGCATGCATTGATTTTTTTTTTTTTTCAATGCACCTTGAATGCATCACGGACGGAAGCTTCAAAGTGCATTTCTAACAAACATGGAGCCCTGCGACAACAGCGACAAGCACTCAGGAAATTTTTGATGCACCGAAGACATTTAAATCAGGCATTTGGAAATACTTCGACTTTTTTTAAAAAGATGGGAAACATGACAAGACACAGGTCATTTGTAAGGAATGTCACGCTGCTAAACCTTACACTGGCAGAGAGAGCGAGAGAGCTAAGGAGGAAATAGCACAATACGGGCGGGGGGATAGTTTAGCTCTGAATGGCAGTGTGTTGCGGTGGTAGAAAGAACAAGTGGATCTTCCACACCTTTCAAAATTGTCCAGGAGCTACTTGTCCATCCCTGCAACAAGTGTTCCCTCTGAACGAGTGTTCAGCACATCAGGTATTATTGTGACAGCAGAGTGCAGTCTGCTTCTTCCTCAACATGTGGACCAACTAATATTCTTGAAAAAAAAAAACTGAAAAAAGCCACATGAAATAAACCACCAAAGTAGGTGTTAGCAGTGAGAATGGCGTTTACAGATAGATCTGTTTCAAAAGTATATTTTATTTGATTCTTTTGTTTTATGGACATTGAATATGACTCGGTGAGAGTCAGACACTCGGTGAGAGTGGGCCATCTACAGCAGCTATGACTGCCAAATAATAGTTTGCATCTTTCAAGCAATTGTAAAAGACTTAATTGTGAAAGGTTATTATTTGTATTATTCATATTAAAAATCTTAATGCTTTCTGCTTCTCAATATTTAATTAGCCTACCTGCTGAAGAGTTCATATTAGTATCTGTCTGGCAGACAGGAATATGGACATTGCACTATTGAGTAGTAGAATTTAAAGAATGTAGGAACTGAGCATTGCATCCATTTGAAACTGGGAATGACAGTTGTGTTCTGCAGCAATGCACTGTGTAAACGGACAATGGGGCTAATGATAGTTTTTCCTTTTATTTGTCACCCCTCTGTATTTATAATAGCTTTTTTTTAATCTTGCAGGTTGTCAAGGTTGGGATTGTGGAGCAGAGTTTGTCAACCTCAGGTAAAGTTTAAGACTTTTGTTTTTACTTCTAGTAGTACAAATGTTTTGTGTTGAAGTTTTGTGAGTGAGAGAGATTATTCTGCCACCACCCCCACAACTTTACAGTGGATTCAGATGATGCGATGGTGGGAAATACAAGCATCCTGGCCTCCCCAACGCCCCCATCGGCTGGTTCGTATGGGAAGGAGATTGGCGGAACACCTCCACAGTCTCCCTCCGTCTCCACCACCCTTTCCGGAGCTGGGTACCAGAAACTTTATATATTCTCACATGCATTTAAAAAGAAAAAAAACAACAATCTTGGCTCGCCAATAAGTACTGTATTTTCCGAACTATAAATCACAGTTTTGGTTTGTTTGTTTGTTTGTTTGTTTTAACTTGCTTTGCTGGTCCTATGACTTGTATTTCAAAGCAGTTTGTATGTTAAAAAATACTACATTATCATCTACGGTCACAAGAGGCACCGTCTACCTGCAATCGGGGGAGAAGGGCCTTAGTCAGGGAGGTGACCAAGAACCCGATGGTCATTCTGTTAGAGCTCCAGCATTTCTCTGTGGAGAAAGGAGAACCAATACACCATATAGCAATACACCAATCAGGCCTGTATGGTAGAGTAGCCAGATGGAAGCCACTGCTTAGTAAAAGGCACATGGCAGCCCACCTGGAGTTTGCCAAAAGGCACCTGCATTTTGTATCACCAGTTATACAGCTTCATGATGAAGTGGTATAGAGGAGGATTTTCTTAAAAAGAAGACCTGAAAGTTTAGTTACAAATTGCCAGAAGGTACATCTGAGATGCAAGCCTGGATTTGATCTGTTTTGGTGAAAGAATATCCTTCTAAAATCTAATCCACTATGAAGCTAAGAGTGGTGATGCAAAATTTGCACTGTGCACAATTTCTCCAATCACAACCACATAAGCATATAACTTCTTCAGGGTTGTCTTGGCGGCTTTCCTCGCTCTTCTCTTTCTTGCACAGTCACTCAGTATTTGAGAAATGTTTACTCCATGCAGATTTACCATAGAGTCCCATATTGTTTGTATTTCTTTGTAATTGATGTAAATAAAGTCCGAAGCATATTCAGTGGCAGCTTTACCATCAGAGAGCTTCGTCCGCAGTGACCACAAAAGACTCCAAGCTGTCATTGATGTTAAAGGGGGCAATACACAGTATTAAGATCAGGGGTATGTAAACGTTTGATCAGGGTCATTTGGGTAGTTTCTGTTTAGATGCAGTTAATTCTCCTGTGCAACATGTAGTCCGGAAAATACGTTACTCTGATACAAGCATTGCTTTTTTCCAATAGATTTTGTTCACGCTATTGTGTCATTTAAGTACTTTCTGCAAAAACAAAAGTAAAATAGACCCCTCAGCTCTGAGATGAGATGCTTTTTAAGACAGTTATGTTTGTTTTTGTAGTTCTCCGTGTTCAGGCAGTGAAGTGATGGGACTGCAGGTGGATTACTGGACATGGCAAGGCCCAGAGAAGAAGAAAGAGGGAGAGAAAAGAGACGTGGGACTGAAGAACACCTTAAAAAGTAATTTCCGTTCACTCCAGGTCAGCCGCCTGCCCTGCGGTGGGGAACTCACTGTTCCCCCCAGTATGGCAATGACTGTAGTCACCAAGGAGAAAAACAAGAAAGGTAGGCTTTCTAGAACATAATTAAGACATTTTACAAAATGTAAATTGTCCTATGTGGTGGTCAGTGTTGTGCAGAGTTGAGGTTTTCATCTTGTGTATGCGCTGTAATTGTTAATGGTGAGAGTAAAAACAAAAATAATTTCATGTGTGATCATAGATGAAAGGATTTTTCTTTCTGTCTGGCACTCAGATAAGCAGCAATAGTCACAAAAATTTTCACCATTTGAAAAAAGGAGAATAAAAATTACTCCTCGCTTGTTTGACAGCCATCAGTCCCCCATAAATGTTAGAATAAAAGACTTTAAAAAGATGTATTCAGTGTTTCACTTTTTCCACATTTTATGTTACAGCCTTATTCCAAAATGGATCAAATTCATTTGTTACTCAAAATTTAACACACAATACCCCATAATGACAATGTGAAAAAAGTTGTTTTGGTTTTTTGTTTTATTATCGCAAATGTATTAAAAAAAAAAACTAAGAAATCATTTGTACATAAGTATTCACAGCCTTTGCCATGAACCTCAAAATTGAGCTCAGGTCCATTGTGTTTCCACTGATCATCCTTGAGATGTTTCTACAGTTTAATTGGAGTCCACCTGGGGTACATTCAGTTGGCTGGACATGATTTGGAAACGCACACACCTGTCTACATATAAGGTCCCACAGTTGACAGTGTGTATTAGAGCACAAACCAAGCATGAAGTCAAAGTAATTGACTGTAGACCTCCAAGACAGAATTGTCCTGAGGCACAAATCTGGGGAAGGGTACAGAAACATTTCTGCTGTTTTGAAGGTCCCAGTGAACACAGTGGCCTCCATCATCTGTAAATGGAAGAAGTTCGGATCCACCAGGACTCTTCTTAGAGCTGACCGCCCATTTAATCTCAGCAACCGGGGTAGTCGGGGGGGCAGTTCCAGTTAGGTGGGCTCAGGGTGTCATCACTGCTTTTTGCAGATGATGTGGTCCTGTTGGCTTCTTCAGCCTGTGACCTCCAACACTCACTGGATCGGTTCACAGCTGAGTGTAAAGCGGCTGGGATGGGGATCAGCACCTCTAAATCTGAGGCCATGGTTCTCAGCAGGAAACCGATGGATTGCCAACTCTGGGTAGGGAATACGGTGTTGCCCCAAGTGAAGGAGTTCCAGTACCTAGGGGTCTTATTCACGAGCAGCATGTATCCAGGGAAAGAGCATTGATTATACACATTTAGTTTTTACTGTTTGCAGCTACAATTCTTCACCTTTCAACAGCTGGAGGAGCACTGATGTTATATTTATGTATTTTAATTTGAGTCTAAGGCAGGTTAATACACAACAGAGGACACCACCCAAATACCTGCTCAGGAAACCCTGGATTATGTTATATTTGGACTATTTACTTTCACTTCTTGATCAGTACGTGTTGTCCTTACTGACACAGATTTAACATTCACATACTATCCTATAAAACACCTGTATTTCAATAGTGGGGCCCATACGGAGACAATGTGTGTTACTCTGTTGATAAAATCCCCTGTAACAGATGGGGCATAACTCCTTTTGAGAATCCAATATTAACTGGGTGCGTCTGTGCACACAGCGATAGATTTGTCTCATCTGAAGCTGCAACTATACAAGTTTGTAGCTTCACGTGATGGTGAATCTGCCCCATGAAGAAGTCTTGGTGTTTGCACGTGTGTAGGAAACTAATGTTGTTATATTCAACAATTCACACTTGGATAAAATACACTGTTGTCATCTAAATGAATCATTGTGTTTAATTTCCTTAATTATTCTAGATTTCTCTATGACTTGATGGAAATAAATGCTTTCAAAATGTGCTTCAAAGTGCCTTACCAGTGACAGGTTGATAAAATTTGAATAAATAGAGGAACATTTACCAGCAATGTGGTACACATTTTCAGTAAAGGTTCCACATAAATAGAGGAACATTTACCAGCAGTGTGGTACACATTTTCAGTAAAGGTTCCACGTGCGTGTCCACATACAGTTTATGTGCTGTGTTGTGTATACAGTAAAGCACAGTGGACTGATGCAATGCAGATCAGAAGATTTGGCTAATAGGTGCCTTTTGATACTTAATACACATTGCTTCTCAATTTACAGTAATTTTTCTGAGCAAGAAGCCCAAGGAGAAAGAGCTGGACTCTAAGAGCCAAGTGATCGATGGCATCAGCAGGTTGATCTGCACAGCCAAGCATCAGCACACCATGCTGAGAGGTGAGGCACACCTGACGCTCTACTGGCACCTGCTGCTGAGCTCTACGACTGCAAGCAAAACTCTGGGCTGTTTACGTAAATGAAAAAATAAATAAATAAATAATGTTAACAGTTATATTCTGGAATCATAAAGTGAAAGCAAATTTGTGCAGGAATGTGGTTGAATATTTGTTCACTAACTCATCATTCAGTCTACTTAGGATGCAGAAGGCATCAGCTTCCCACATTCCAGTACCTAAAATTAAACAGAGATGAGGCATGTGTGTGTATACAAACACAGACGTACATGTGTAGCTTTCAGATGCACTTTGCATTACAGTATCATTATTACTAAACGTTTCCTCTGGAGTCTCCAGCTGAGATCAGATATTACTGGGCTCAGTGATGGATGGTTGTATCACTGATGACCATCTCCTGGCCTACATCCAGACCTTTTTTCCAATTTCCCATCTGAGCAATTTAAGAAGCCTGGCAGCACGCAGAAATGTGGCTGTGAGAAGTCACATGACCACAGTTCATCTTTATTGGATGTCATTAATTGTGCTGATTTGCTGGCTCAGATATAACCCAAATATTTTCTAACCTACAAAGAGGTTCCCAAACCACTTTGCATGTAACCATAATTGTTTGACAAAGTCCCCACAATGATGTGATGCTTAATATTTGTTGCATTTGATCGTCATCCTTTCTAATTTTCTTCAGTCACCATTGATGGCGTGGAGTGGAACGATGTCAAGTTTTTCCAACTCGCTGCCCAGTGGCCAACACATGTCAAGCACTTCCCAGTGGGAATCTTTGGTTACACAAAGCCAGTGTGACCCCAGCCAAAATCCACGGAACACCACCTGAGCCTCGGCTGCATTTGTCTCACCCAGTGGCTCCTGAGAAGTAGAAGAAAAGCCAACTCCCCCCAGCAGTAATAGTTTTCCTGTGGAAATCTTTACAGACTCACAACCACACGTTCAACACACAAATTTCATGTTGTCAATTTGATGTTGTTGGGTGTTTTTTTTTGTTTGTTTGTTTTGGGGTTTTTTTACACACTACAAAAAAGAACAAATGCTCTTTTCTAAGATTTGTGCTACCAACTGAGATATTTTGAGGTTTTTTGACAATTTGCCACATTTCAATATTGGCAGCTGTGTTTGCACTTTGTTTTTGTTAACATTTTATTATTTCTGTGAAATCCTACATTTATTGTTACTCTGTAGACTATGGAGGAGTGTGATGGTGATGTGCAGTGGTGTGTGTGAGATAGTTTGAGACTGTTGTTAAAAGTTGGACTATTGCTGTGAATCTAGATGGAATCCTTTCTCACTGCTAAGTTTTCTTACTCGTCCCTTTACTTTCTGAAAAGGTCAATTTTTATAGTAAAGAACATAAGGTTCTGTTTGCCTTGATGTGTTTAAGCACACTGTGTATCTGAAGCAAATCGGAAAACAACTCTAAGTATTTTTGAAGGTAGCTATTTTGAATGTAGCTATGATGTATTTGTAACACGTAAGTAGTTCAGCAAATTGACCCTTTTTTCAGTACGTTTTTGTATTGACGGTGCAAATACGGGCTGTTGGCCTGTTCAGAAACAACCACTTAAAAGCAGTGTAATGTGACATAAAACAATTCAACACCCAATGGCTGAATACCATATTTAATTGTGACTTCAAACTTAATGTTTTAAACTCCTGATTTTTCTCACGACTCCTTGGCTGTACTTTGCACCTGTGTTGTACTTAGGTCTTCGAAGATGAATTTCAAGTTTTAACACCATTTATTAGTTAAAAGTGGGCCACCTTACTGACTCACCTACTTGAAGTAAGTTGGTGAATATCATGTCACTGAATATGTGCCAAAGTCATGTTCTGTTTTGGATTAGCCAATCGTCAGATTTTACTAAACTAAGAACTAAACTCCTTTGTAACGTGGTCCTTGTGGAATCAGAGTGTCTATACACACCGATGCTTCCCATTTGTACATTCACCAGGGGTGTTCACACATCCTAATCAACAACAGCGTCCTTTAATACAGCTTCGCTGTGGCTGGACATGCAAAAAGTACCCAACCTAATACATTCTGATAGGTTGGTCACACAGTATTGTATGGGCCTGTTTTAGGAAACTTATATGAATGACTTGAAACATGCTTTGACAGTAATGTTGAGCGCAATGCGACTATTGAGTAGTTTCTGAAATGAAAAATGTATGGAGTCTTTCCAGCTCACTGCCTGTGTGTCTGTGTAGGTGTGCTAAATGTTTGATGGTACGCCCTGATTTGTGTTATGTGAAACTTTTGCAATAGGAAACCTTTGGACAAAGGGCCATCTGTATGAATTTGTTTTTTATATATATATATATATGTATAAAAAACTTACAAGCTTTGATAGGCTGGCTTTTTTTAGTATTATATACAAGTATATATGAGATGTACTGTTGTTGATCGCAAGTTCCCCTTCTGCTAAATCGAAAGCACAAACTGCTTACGTTTATTTCTTGACGTAAATGCCAAATGTATTCCAGAACTCATGTATGAAGTTGACTTGTACAGTCCAGACATTATTTGGTATGTAATTCCACATACATTTCCTACGTTACAATGCACTTTCATGTGATTTATACACGTTTTAGCTCAAATTGCTTTATTGAGGTGTTGAAAATGTAAACCACTACCTATAAAAGCAGTACCCTTTTCATATGGATTTGTTTATGTGAATGGGTTGGGGAAAAAAAACCCTTTGAGGTCTACAAAAAAAAAAACATGACTGTCTGTTACTTGTTTCGTCCATTGATGTTAAAAATCCTCTTCTGCAGCTACCAGCATATGTACATCTTCCTGTGACTGCTGAGTCAGCTTTTCTTGTCTTTAGGTCTTTGAAGGGTTTACCATCTTAGCTGAAAGACCAGCTGGCCTTCATTTATTTGGATCCAACAAAGAGCCCTAGGAGTTTAACTCAGTTCTGTCCTGCATTTCTGCCACTTCTGAAGAGTATACCAATAACGAAATGTAGTGTACCCTAGTGCTATAACAAGCTGAATGCTGTGCTGTCTGTTTCTTGACGGGGTTGGGGGCCCAGAAACCTAATTTGGCTCCAAATTCCTCCAGTCAAAATCTTCTTGAAGTTTCTGCAGGGGGTCTGAGTTGTTACTTTGATCAGATGTTAGAGGGCCTTTTTCTTATGTTAGCCAACACTGAACAGACAAGTATAATTCAAAGTATTTGACCTCAATTCCCCCCCCCCCCACCAAGAATTTAGAGATAGTGAGGGGTGTTTTACAAGACTGGAACAATGAGCAGGCATGTTCTCTCACATTTTATTCTAAAATGCAAAACAAAAATAAATTTTACATGTCATTTCATTGTTCCTACAACTGTAACCTCCACCCACTCTTTGCACAAAACCTATTTTAAATCATGTCAGTATTTTTAAATTTACCAATAAAAATATGGGTTACTCTGCATGTTTTACTATAGATGTACATATGTTTTGGATTTTTATATTGTTTCTTTCCATGCTCTCACAAGCAGTTGTGTTTAATAAAATTTTTAACCTTCTGTACAAATATGTCTTTTATTAGTGTTGTGGAGATGCTCACCATAAGGATGAACAGTGTACGTAGGACGGTGAATCTTATATCAGACTACACAATCCTGAGACTACCACTTTGATGCACACCACAGCCAGCCAACAGGTCAATGTCATTTACTCAAACTGTCCAATCATGGTACCAAATGGTGCACTAATGTATTTTAACACACTTCTCACCACAAGAACCAGCACTATGTATTCACAAATGACACCATAAGTCAGTTGTTTACTTCATTTCATACAATTATACAGTTCTCTTTGCTCTCTATTTCCTGTGTTACAGTGAACACCAACTGCAGGTCATTTTGCAGCCAGCAGAGATGGTCCATTTCAGATCCTCTAGTGATTTCAGGCTTAGTTGGGTCACAAACACAAAGTGCACCATTGTCCAGAGATCGTGCCCAAACATGACTGCTGATAGTGTACACTGGCTGGACTCCCATATGACCACAGTTACCAGGGGCATGTAGTGGTACTAGTCACATTAGTGCTGGCTCACTCCCCAACTGTTTGCACACCTCTCTGAAAACCTAGAACTTGACATTCTGTCCCTGATCAATATGGAGCTGTGTAGATACCCTAACAAGACTGTGTCTTCCACCAATCACTCTGTTATGATGGCAGCGCGCTGGGTTGGTACACCATATGCCTTGGACCATTTGAGAAAATAGCCCATGGTCACAAAGACATAGCAGTTACCAAACTTTAACAAAAGGGCCCAGTTGTCCACTCGATACCCTCTTCATCAGGACCCCTAACTGATGCTGCAAGGGTGTATTCTGACCAGTACAAGCATCACTGCAGTGTACAAAATGTTCCATAGCCTTCCGACTCCAGACCCACTGGAGTGCCTTGATAAGGATCATTCCAGAATTGGAGGACATTTGGGCTTCAAATTCTTGAAAAATAAACCTTCACTTTTCTGATTTTCTGCTACATATTCATCAATAATAGGCATTAAACTATCAAAAGCATGATTAGCTCAGATTACAGATCAATGGTACATTTTTTTTATCACGATATATTTAGTGTTTCCAATACTTGGCGCAACCCTGTTACCAATACAGAGCAACCTGATAAAGGTAGATTATCGATTTCTGAAATATAATTTGTTTTCCATTAAGTCAATAAAGTAATGTTCTCTCTGAATAATCATTTGATGTCACATATGACTTGATTTAAATTCATTTTAACTTACAAAATTTGCCTCACCAACTTTTCAATAATGGCATGTTTCACTTTACCAATTATAGTGTTTATTGTACAATATTTACTGTAAAACATTTTGCATATGATTGAATAAACTCTTTAAAGGAAAATGGACCAACCCCATTTGAGCTGAGAAACTAATTTAAGATTATTTTCAAGTAAAATTATATGGTAACAGGGTTGAAATTGGGGTAACAGGGTTTCATAAAGTAAGATGGATGACTAGCTACATTATTTTTGATAATAGATCATCATATAAAAGTGATAAATGCCCAAAACACCAAAGTGATATGTGAATAACTTTTAATAACTTCTGTCACACTTTTCCTCAAATAACACCCAAAAAAATAGAGGGAATAATAATTGCACAAACTGTTGAAACTTGCCCTTTAATTCAGAATATTGCTTTTAAACCTTTTGATGGCTGGTCTGCCCTAACCTATCAATGTATTCACTCACTGAGTTAAAAACATTTCACTCCAACATTGAGCTGAAAACTTGTCATCTACTTTAGAACATTGATCTTCTAATATTCTACTTTACTCTTCATGGCTGACCAGAGTGTTCCATTGGTCTTCTGCGATGGTGAGGTGGCGTGAGGTAACATTTTGTGGCAGTGGAACGATGGTCAGCATATCCTCAAAGGGATACCAATGGACATCCTCCCTCAACGGCCAGAAAAAGCAGTTTTTCCCCACTCTGTGCATACATTTCACCTGGCAGTGGTTCTCATTCACGTCTTGGATGATCCCCGGGTAGATGTGGCCTCATACAGCAGGGCACACCATTTACCCACAACCTCTGGAGTATGCCACTGCTCTTCTGGTATGCTGTTTGTTAGGTCTTCTATGTGGTCATCTGTGGAATTAAAGCTGAAGCTTTTGGTTTTCTGGCAATTCCATTCCAGATTCCCATTTGCAGAACACATGCAGCTGCAGAAATATGCACATGTAGAAATAAAAGGACACAATTCAGTATATACGAGGTCTGTTCGAAAACTATCCGACCTTTTTATTTTTTGCAAAAAGTATATGGATTTGAATCACGTGTGATTGCATCAGCCAAGCTTGAACCTTCGTGCGCATGCGTGAGTTTTTTCACGCCTGTCGGTTGCATCATTCGCCTGTGAGTAGGCTTTGTGTGAGCAGTGGTCCACCCCCCCTCGTTGGATTTTTATTGCGAGTAAAATGTCTGAACGATTTGGAGCTTTGCTGCATCAAATTTTTCCAGAAACTGTGAGAGACCTCCAGGTGGACACCATTTGGAAAATTCAGATGGCTTTCAGGGACGATTTTATGGGGATCACACAGATTAAGGAGTGTTACAGCCGGTTTAAAGAGGGCCCACAGCGGCTGAGAGCACGCCGCGCTCCGAGCGGCGATCAACAGGCTGAAACAACCAGATCATTTCCAAAGTGAAGGCTGTGCTGATCCAGGACATCGTCTGACTACCACAGAAATGGCAGAAGACGTGGACATCAGCACTTCTTCGGCACAATCCACTGTTACAGGAGTTTTTGTCATGGAAAGAGGAGCGGAGGGATGCGCCACAGAGCTGCGAATGGCGCGGGACAAAAGCACCTCCGTGTTGGTCTCACAGGACGGCTTTCAGACAGCTTTCGGTGGCTTTCGTGTGACTATCCGAGAAATTGTGGATGAGCTGGACATGCCAGAACATGTCCTGTGAGGCTTCATCACGATGTTGCTTTGCGCCATGCGGCTCCATCCCGACGCACGAATTCCTCCGCTCCTCTTTCCATGACAAAAACTCCTGTAACAGTGGAATGTGCCGTTCATTTCCAAACTGAACGCCGAACGTTGATCCGGGATGTCGTCTGACTACCAGAGAAATTGCAGAAGACGTGGACATCAGCACTTTTTCGGCACACTGAGACAGACGTGCGGAGGAATTCGCGCGTCAGGACGGAGCCGCATGGTGCAAAGCAACGTCGTGATGAAGCCTCATGTTCTGGCATGTCCAGCTCATCGACAATTTCTCGGATAGTCACACAACTGAAAAGCCACTGAAAGCCATCTAAAAGCCGTCCTGTGAGACCAACACGGAGGTGGTTTTGTCCCGCGCCATTCGCGACTCTGTGGCGCATCCCTCCGCTTCTCTTTTCATGACAAAAACTCCTGTAACAGTGGAATGTGCCGAAAAAGTGCTGATGTCCACGTCTTATGCCATTTCTGTGGTAGTCAGATGACGTCCCGGATCAACACAGCCTTCACTTTGGAAATGATCTGGTTGTTTCAGCCTGTCGATCGCCGCTCGGTGTGCAGCGCGCTCTCAGCGGCTGTGGGCGGTCTTTAAACCGGCTGTAACACTCCTTAATCTGTGTGATCCCCATAAAATCGTCGCTGAAAGCCATCTGAATTTTCCAAATGGTGTCCACCTGGAGGTCTCTCAGAGTTTCTGGAAAAATTTGATGTAGCAAAGCTCCAAATCGTTCAGACATTTATTTGCAATAAAAATCCGACGAGGGGGGTGGACAACTGCTCACACAAAGCCTGCTCACAGGAGAATGACGCAACCGACAGGCGTGAAAAAACTCACGCATGTGCACGAAGGTTCAAGCTTGGCTGATGCAATCACACGTGATTCAAATCCATATGGTTTTTGAAAAAATAAAAAGGTCGGATAATTTTCTGACAGACCTCGTAAAATTCAGAAGTATGTTTACAATATGTAGAGTAACTAAATCATATCTCAAATAATGTGTTGTTGAACTGAATTACAAATACTAGTTTCTAAACTGTAAGAAAGCTGGAGGAAGTGCAACCCTGTTACTCTAATCACAGCAACAGGGTTGCAGGTAACAGGGTTAAAAATCAGTACTAATGTTAGCTTTCTCTCAGGAGTGGAAGCTAGCTGTTTAGCTAGCTGTTACTGCTGACCAAGAGGTCAAACTTACTTATGTAAATAAAGAAAAAATAATTGTCTTACTTTGATCATACGAGGGCTGTCAATAAAGTATAGGTCCTTTTTATTTTTTTCAAAAACTATATGGATTTCATTCATGTTTTTACGTCAGACATGCTTGAACCCTCGTGCGCATGCGTGAGTTTTTCCACGCCTGGACATGTTCCAACTTGTCCTTAAGGCTTCCAACGGAGGTGTTTTTCCTGTGGTAGAGCGTCGCAGCGGCTACGAGCCGACGCTGCAATCCGTCCACACGTCTTTCATTAAAAAATCTTTAACAGTGAAATATCCGGATAAAATGCTGAAACTGACTTCTTCTGAAACTTCTCTACCCATTCTTTTGGAAAAATGTTGGCTGATGTCAAATCCAGCGTACCATGTGATTCACTGCTTTTTTCCTTCTACCATGCTAAAAAGGTTATGGTAACAAGGTTGCATGCATATTGTGGGACACACTTTCCATCAATAATAATTATTATTTGAAATATTATATTTGTTAAAACAAATGCTCCCACAGTTACAAGAGACAATGAAACAAATAATATCCCAAAAAATCACATTTAAATTTAATTTTAACTGTTTTATTTGAGATTCATTTTGGTCATTGGGGGGTGGGACAAGAGAGAAATGTCATTTTAGAGGGTACTCCAGACTTATTTGGTATTTTTAAAGCTGTTTTTAAGCAGTCTTTTCTCTTAGTCTTTTTAGATTTGGCCTCAGGACAAGTAAATTTATTCAGAAAGTACATGTTTTAGTATGTTGTATGTGGATTATAAAAAATTTGATGGGTGGGACGTAAAATGTCCTCCAATTCTGGAATGACCCATAACTGCCTGTCCCACAAACACACATCCAGATGGGGGACACTGTGGTATTGTACTAATTTTTGAACATTAATGCAAACTGCTAATAACAAATCTAAATGGAACTGGGATTATTCTTGTTGGACATCATCATTCCTAGCTTTAGTGGAGTAGAGCGGAGGACATTCTTTCACCAAAACAGATCAAATCTAGGCTTTCATCTCAGATGTACCTTCTAGCAATTTGTAGCTACATTTTCAGGTCTTTTTAAGAAAATCCTCCTCTGTACCACTTCATCATCAAGCTGTATGACTGGTGATACAAAATGCAGAATTTGCACGATGCACAAATCACAGGCACATAAGCCTATATAACTTCTGGGTTGTCTGGGTGTCTTGGTGGTTTTCTTCACTCTTCTCCTTGCACAGTCAGTTTTTGAGAACTGTCTATTCCACACAGATTGTTTGTATTTCTTCATAATTTATGTAAATGATGTCCAAGACACATTCAGTGGCAGCTTTACCATCAGAGAGCCTCGTCCACAACTAACAGAAAAGACCCCAAGCTGTCATTGATATTAAACGGGGCAATACACAGTATTGAGAACAGGGTACTTAAACTTTTGATTTCTGTTGTAGTTATGATTTAAAAAGAGTAAACAGTTGTTTGACAGTAAATGGCTTCACCCAACCACTAACCATGAGTGGAAAAACATTTTGCCGTCATTCATATTCTCTGCAAAATGGCCCAAAAAAAATCAGAAATTCTGCCAGGGTATGTAAACTTGAGCACAACTGTATGTGAATGGACGCTGTACAATTATTACAAGTGAAGCAACGTGCAGCGGGGTAAACCTTGTTCATGGTACAGGGAGTCCCAAACAGGAAGTGCCAAATTCTGAGTCCACAGTGAAACAGGAAATGTCGAACACTTCCTGGATTGACAGATGAGATCTCATGGAATCTCGCAGGAATACAGTGGCAAGTTCACGCTGAAACAGGAAGCGCCAAATAGAGTCCAAAGGCTGAACACTTCCTGGCATGGGTGGAGCTAGAGCATAGGCTGGGGTTGCAATGGACTTCCCTGAAATCTGATTGGACACAGATGATTGACATGTCACAGCACATCTGGTTGAAAAGAGCAACATTTTCAAATCAGTGTCACATATTGACTGCTCAGCCTCTCAAATCCACCTTAGTTGAAGAAGAAAAATGTTTGACTTAGATATGAACTGAACACGTCGTTTGGACCACAGACAAATGACACAAAATATATGTTGGTGAGTAAATTACCTTATTTTTTTTGGCAGAAATGAGGTCCAGGTTGTTAAAAGCGGCATTTCTCCTTTGAGTTGCCTTATGTATGCGTGTGTCTCAAGTAATTTTTGAGCAGGCAGCTGTTGATTCATGAGATATAAAGTGAAGGCACTCACACTGAAAGAAATACAGGTAATTTACTCCTCCTCTGTTCTATATAAAACCTGTGTAACCTCTTAATTTTGCTCTTTGAAGGACTTTTTAAATAAGCTTAATTTTGCTGTCTGAGTGACACACCAGTGATACAACTTTAGATAAATTCTTCAACTTGATTATAAATTAATTAAAAATAGAAAATCCAGCTTCCTGGTGAAGTGGTGTAGAGGAGGATTTTATTAAAAAGAAAACCCGACAGAACGTGTATCTGAGATGCAAGCCTAGATTTGATGTTTTGGTGAAAGACACGTTTGTATTTCTTCGTAACTGATGTAAATAAAGTCCAAGACATATTCAGTGACTTGGAAATGTTCATGTTTCCATCCCCTGATGTCTGTTTACTATTTACAGGTATTATCAAGTTTTATGTATTTCTTGAATTTGAAATGGCATAAACAAATTAAAATGTGAAATACCAAGTGTTCCAATACTTTTGGAGGGCACAGTATGATAACCTTATGAGTGCAGTGAGTCCACTGTTTTGTTTAAGAATGTTTAATTTTCACTGTTGCTGCACTTTGTGTGAAATCATAATCGTATCGTATATCATATTGATATGACAATATTGAGATATGATAATTTGGCCATATTGTACAGCCCTACTGTCAACTAGCAGAAAACTTTGAATATTAATTTACATCTTACATTACAAAATGCTTAACATGGCAGGGGGTTAAGAGGGCTGTAAGGGGGGGGGGGGGGGGGGCTCCCCCTTCCCCTTCCCCTTCCCCCAGAAGCTGAAAGGCAAAAACAGAAAAATGCTTAAAAAGGCAGGGGTCCCCCCCCTCCCCGAAGTTGAATGGTTTTAGCCATGCTAATGCTCCCCCATTTGCTCAAAAAAAAAGTCTGAAGGACCTAAATGGCATGGTGAGATGCTTAAGAGCTTTGCTCATTCATGTCTGCAACACATTATGAACAGTTTGAATCAGTGTTTCAGGGCTCTCGGGTCTTCAGAAAGTATTTCTATCAGCATAGATTGGTCTTAAAACTTAATACAGAACCAGGTTCCCGTAACCACACTTTTTCTGAGGTCCCACGCAAGTTTATCCATTGATTCCGAGTTGTAATGCTGTCTCACTGTAAGAGGGACGACAGTGCAATGCTGTACTACAATATAAACAGTCTAGGATCACATGCCGGTGCTGTATCCACACTACAGAACCACCGTGCTACAAGTGTCATACAAAATGGTGGGGGGGTCCCCACTTTGTGGTCATCCTCAGATGTAATTCAGTACAAAGTTGTAGCCCGTTAAAAACAGTGTGTGCACTTGTGACAGCTTGTCCCATTATTGGGTAGGTTATGTTGAGCCGAGAAGTTCTCACATTTGCTTAACAAACAAAAATACAACTTAAATGAGACATTGACATTTTTCAAGCTGGGCTTCATTTTTTGAAGTCGAGAGTCCATCACTTGGGACAAAATTTGATTTGATCGGCACATTGTTGATTTAGAACCCAAACACTAACCAGATACTAAACACGCTAACCAGATATTTAATGTAATGGCACGGGGTAAAATGAAAACCTCAATAAACCACTACTTGTCACCACTGAACAGGCAAAAACGTCTAACTGTTGTCTTTAATAGATTCTAAGCCTGATTAATGTCACACTTCAATAGTTCAGAAAAGCAATGTCCAGTCCAAACAACATTCATGACTGAGCTGTGACTGAGGGCAGGTTGACGTAGCTCTTCATGGGAGGCAGCGGTTTAATCTTGCGTCCTGCCCAGCCTCCTTTCCTCTTCCACAAGCCACTTGAAGGACGATAGCCAAGCCAACGATTGCGACCGGCTTTCCCGATGATCCGTTTATTGTGGTCAGTGTTGGATACACGTCCCACCGTTGCCATGCATGTCTCCAGTACCTGTGAGTCCATGTCAACATTGAGTGCAGAGCAGATTTTTTTTTTTCTTTCAGGTAGTAGTTTATAAAAATTTAAAAAAAAAAATACTCATTACAGTTACTGAAAATCCAAGGACACATCTTCATGTTAGTGATTACTTGATTTTGGGCAGCCAGTTAAAAAAAAAAAAAAAAAAAAAAAAAAAAAAAAACTTTAAACGTGTCTTAGTCATATATATATCAGCGGTCTTAAATCTTGTGATAAATACCCAAATTAAGAAACTGGTCACCCCCTGTAAATGTAATTACTAAATATGAAACACTAAAAACAAAAACAAAGATCCAATCACGTCCTCTTGAAGATGGACCAGAATAATTGTTCTTAGTTCAAGTTTCAATTTTGTATGCCATCATATCAAAATACATAAATAAGCATATACATAATAAGGCTTCTATACATTAAAATTTCGAAAACGATGCCCTTAAACTCACAGTGAAAACTACTCTCTACAACATGACAGAAATTAAATAAAAAATATACAAGTCAAAACAATGGTGAGCATAGATGAGAACACCCTTAAGTACAGCAAGTTGTGAAATTTCAGCTGCAGCTCAAAGGGGCACAAAGTGTACCCTAGCATGACTTTTAATTGAAAGCCACCAAACAGTTAAGGACAGGTTCGTCTGACAAGATTCATGGACAGACAGCAATTTCTATGAATTCAATATCTACTTGCAGGCAAAATAATTATCTTTGTCAGCGGACAAATCAATATTGATTCAAAATCAACATGTAAATCCAGAGAGACTCACCTGGACCTGCTGCTTTGATGGAAGCTGGACAATAGCAGTTCCACTTACTTTACGGAGCAACATGCCACATGTGCCTAAAAACAAAAGACTATCAACCATTTCAGTACAAACCTATTAATTTGAGGAGTGATTAATGGTCCAAATGCACTGACATTCCAAGGAAAAATGTAGTAATACAAATAATCTATTTAAGGAAATTGTCACAACAATATACAATAGCCAGGAGAAATTATAAAAGCATTTACAATCACTCGTGGCACAACGGCCTTTGATTATTTTTTTATTACAATGGCATAAATTCAGGTTGCTCAATTTGGGGCCTGCAGACCACGTTTTGCCCACCCTCCTTTTGATTTGGCCTGTCGCACTGCCCAGCATGACGTTTACTGCAAAAGAGGTAGTATTCTACTCTAACAGCTGTCTTTTCAGGCTTGCTGCAATTCATATCTGAGCAAAAGTTTACATGTTGAAACTCTGAGGCACGGTAGAGTTTCTGTGATGGTCGCCCCATATTTGGCCGAACAGTGCCATCTTGTGGGCTCAGAAAATAAACCCACTAGACTTTTAATGAAGTTTGCCATCACGGTGTCATTGAAAACTGTCATGCAAGGTCTGTCAAACATTTAATTTGCACATCACAAAATGCACATTAGACAGTCAGGGACATTTTTGATGTGTAATTTAAATGCTGTAAATATAATCTGTTACAATTTCATGTTGAAATGTCACCTTTTGTATACATTTTATTTTTTTAAACTGCCTTTTTACCTCTGTCTTTTGGAGTTGTAACAGTGAACTTTCCCCACTGTGGGATCAATAAAGTTTCTTTATTGTTACAGATCCCCCTCTGCACCTGTAACTGAATTAAACACTTTCTGATGAGCCACCCACAGTCTGTGAGACCCCCCCCCCCCACACACACTGCACTGGTTCCCCTCAAATCTCTGTTCTGAGCCCTCTACCGCACGTCCTGTACACCTACGACTGCTCTCCAACCCACGCAACCAACCACATTATAAAATATGCAGATGATACCACAGTGGTTGGAGTCATCTGCGACGGGGATGAGACAGTGTACAGCGCTGAGGTGGAGGAACGGTCACTCTGGTGTTCAGAGAACAACCTCACCTTGATTGTTCATAAGACAAAAGAACAGACAGGACCTGTTGCCCTTCGGGATATGCTACAGGTCAACAAAGTCTCACACCAGCAGGTTGACAACAGCTTCTTCCCCTGGGCCATACGTACTGCAAACGCCCACAGACCTACACCCATAAACACCCTCCCACAGACACCTAACAACCCAATTTACCCCCACCCACCCCCTACCCCGAACAAAAAAACAACCCAACCCACCTTTAGCGCCTTAATAGCACTGCCCTAAATGTATACAACCACTTTTTAAACTGTACTTTATTCAGATCCCACCCCTGCCATATTTCTCCATGTAATGTGGAGTTGCGTCAGGAAGGGCATCTGGCGTAAAACCTGTGCCAGTTGAACATGCAGATCCACCTTGGATTTGCTGTGGCGACGCTGAGTGCAAACAAGGGAGCAGCCGAAGGGACTTACTTACTATATATATATATATATATATATATATATATATAGTACATAGTTCACCTTTAAACAATTTTTTGTGGTGTATAAGATGGTTTTTTTGTTTTGTTTTTTATAGTGTACAGAAGGTCTGTGGGGGCACCCCAATTTCATTAATGACAATAAAGACTATTCTATTCCGTGTGTTGTCATTTTCGTTATTTTTTTCAATTAAGTGTAACTTTCACTTTTCATTACAAAAGGTACACAAAACAGCTGTTCATGTTCACAAAGACATCTTTCCTTTGAAATATGTTATCTCTGCCATGTTCACTTTAATAAAATACTGCAAGGAAATTGCAGAATCTTTTTATTATACTGGAATTTAGTCTAAGGTTTCAACTGTTAATCTTGTAAAATATATAATGTAATGTACTTTGACATAACATTAAAATTTATTTTGCCCTCTGCCCAGATTCATTTTTGGCCCTTCACAGAAAAGACTTTGGGGCCCTCTTAAAATAAATCATAATATTAGAATACTATATGAACAACATAAATGTTACGGAGACTTACACACTCAGATCCTAATGCTGTATGTCCTGAACAATATTTTGGCACCACTACAAAGTACTGTTCACAGGTAATAATATTACCTACTAATAATATAAAAAAAAACATTTGAGTCAAAAACAGAAACGTAACAATTCATTGTGTACAATTCTAAAAATAAATTGGCATTACCTGCAGCACGAATAAACTGTGATCCTTTTCCTGGCTGCAATTCCAGGTTGTGCACAACTGTCCCGACAGGAAGCGCTCCCAGGGGGTATGAGTCACCTTCATTGGCTGCGACTACAAAATTAAATAAAAAAATAATAATAATCATACCCACATGGTGTATACACAAGCCAGCATTGTCTAGTATCGACAGAAAATCATGTCATTGATGATAATCAATTGCACAAGTTATAGTTGTCACCCCAGCTTTTCAAATGAGACCGTTTCTCCACTTGATAACATTTAAACATTGTTGGTTGGATAAAACAATCTCACCTTAAGTTCTGGGAATCAGTGAAAGACTTTTTTAACCTCTGCCAAGGAGGTTAGTGTTTCTCTGAGGAATACTATTGAAAAAGAACAGAACTAATCTTCACAAAAGAACACTGTCGAATTGGGAAAACAAGCAAGTGCACTCCTCTGTAACCAAATCGTGCTCCACCTGTGTGTGTTCGCCCCTCATGGCTTTCTTTCAACACTATAACTTATCAAATTCATTCCAAAATTGATATGCATCATCCTACACAATGTTTCCTCAGCGTATGAACATTTGGGCCATCAGTGGATTTATATAACAGAGCCGCTTCAGACACTGTGGAATCTCTACATTAGTTCACTGTTGATAATAGTATGTCCCATTCCTTCCAACATTTAACATGTGCAGTTCTCCACCCTGTCTTTGTGTGCATTTATCCTTGTCTGCATTATACATGACTGCTTCAGTTACTCCTGGCAGGGGATGCTCAGCCCTGAGGTACCTCTGTGCTATTTACATGGTGCTAAATCTACAGTATGTGCAAACCAGGATGCTGTGCACAGAGGGGCAGGATTACATCTTCATATTAATCATGGGTGTGTTGCAGCCAGGGAGAGGGCTTCTAAATTCAACCAATCAGAGCAGTACCTGTCATCACCTTTTAAGACTGAGTAAACCACATTCTAGTTTGTTGGTATTAAGAGAGTGTACTGCAAAGTGACAGTTTTTAAGGAAAGCACACAATTTGGTATATGGCACATATGAGTACACAATTTTTTTTTTTCTTCCATTAGTCACTGGTTTGATTTCATTGTTAATTTTGAGCTAAATTCAGCTTCTCGGAGAGAGGTGATGGTCAAGGGGTTAAGCACTGGGCTTGAGACCAGAGGATCCTCGGTTCAAATCCCAGTCTGACCAGAAAAATCACTAAAGGCCTTTGGGCAAGGCGCTTAATCCCCAAGTTCCTCCCAGTGTGTTGTGAGCACCTTGTATGGCAGCACCCTGCCATCCGTGTGTGTGTTTGTGCGAATGGATGAATGTCAGGCATAATTGTGCTTTGAGCGTCTGATGCAGATGGAAAAGCGCTATATAAATGCAGTCCATTTACCATTCTCGTGCCTATGATGTGATATTGTACAGTTGTATGTAAAAGTTCGGGCAGCCCTGATTGATTTCCATGATTTTCCTTTATAAATCATTGGTTGTTTGGATCATCAATTTCAGTTAAATATATCATATAGCAGACAAACACGGTGATATTTGAGAAGTGAAATGAAGTTTATAGGCATTACATAAAGTGTGCAATAATTGTTTAAACAAAATTAGGCAGGTGCATAAATTTGGGCACCCCAACAGAAAAAATACATAAATATTTAGTAGATCCTCCTTTTGCAGAAATAACCTCCAAATACTTCCTGTTGCTTCCAATGAGAGTCTGGATTCTGGTTGAAGGTTTTTTGTACCATTCTTTTTTTACAAAACATCTCCAGTTCAGTCAGGTTTGTTAGTTTCCGAACATGGACAACCCCCTTAAAATCACACCACAGATTTTCAATAACATTCAAGTCTGGTGACTAAAATGGCCATTCCAGAACGCTGTACTTGTTCCTCTGCATGATTACCTTAGTAGATTTTGAGCAGTGTTTAGGGCTGTTGTCTTGTTGAAAGCTGCAGCCCCGGCACAACTTCAACTTTGTTACTGATTCATGAACATTGATCTCAAGAATCTGCTGATATTGACTGGAATCCATGTGACCCTCAACTTTAACAAGATTCCCAGTACCTGCACTGGCCACACAGCCACACAGCATGATGGAACCACCTCCAAATTTTACTGTAGGTAGCAAGTATTTTTCTTGGATTGCTGTGTTCTTTTTCTGCCATGAATACCGCCCCTTATTATGTCCAAATAATTTTAGTTTCATCAGTCCACAGCACCTTATTCCAAAATGAAGCTGGCTTGTCCAAATGTGCTTTAGCATATCTCAAGCAACTCTGTTTGCCAGAAATGAATTGTGCCTGACTTTAAACCAGGTATTTCTTTGGTTAAAAATGATTTCTGACACCAGATGATATGAAGTCGCCAACTCTGCGCCTGACCACACCTCAGTTTTAGAATAACAGTCCCACATGAGCACAAATAGGCTTTGAGTAGAAGCCCCTTTCAATTTTCTACCATTATAAAAAATATTTTCTTCACAACCACTAACATTTTATTCCCTGGGTTTTAAATAAAAGATTCAAAATAAGATCAAAAACTCTCCTTGTCTGAAAACAATTTTGACCCATGTGACTTAAAATAGTCAAGCAGTGACATGTTGGGAAACTGTTCGAGGGTCAAAAGGCACTCAGACGCTTCGTGTGCTAAGATGAAGAAACTCGCACACCTTCAAGTGAGACTGAATAAGCCAAATACAATGGAAAATAGGAGTGAGATTTTATTTTGATTAAGGACCCCAGGAAGATTAGCAACTGCTTAGACACAACCTTATGGGGATCCTAAAAAAAATAAACAAATAAAATGAGAACAGAAGACATTGGCAGACATAGTTAATAAACACAGCCTGCTGGATACAGGCCTCATCTCTGTTTGATTTTAAATCTCTTCTGAAAGCTCATCTCTTGTCCTTGGACTTTGACACCTTGTAAGATGTTGACTTCATTGATTTGATTTTATCTTATTGCTTTTTATTGTATGGTTATTTTTACTCATGTTTTGTGGCTTTTAATTATTTTATTTGTATTTTATTTACAATTTTATGTCTTAAGTGAACTGTTTTGTTTTGTTCATTTAGTATTTTCCATACCGACCCAGCATTGTCAGATTTGGGGTTGCAGAATATATCAAGTTGAAATTTAGTTAAAAACAGTTTTGGTCAAATTATCCTTTACAAAAGAGAGTCTGATGGATGTACATACAGGTGCGCACACTGACAGGGTGTAATTTTATATCCCCTTTCCAGGTTTTAGAGCCAGCAAGGAATCCTCTGAGAAGGAACCATTTTCGGTAACACTTGGTGAAAAGGTTGTCCGCAATAGAAACCACTGCAGTGTCCTGTCTCTGCAAAAAGGGGCAGAGCCAGAAATATTTCTGTGCCAGTTGGAGCATTTTGGATGTTGGCGTAAGTGTGATATTTTATTGAGAAAACTAACAATCACAGGTTATTTTTCTCTAGCTGCTACAATTCAAGCAGCTTCATATAACGTCAAACCAGGAAGGAGTCTGGATATCACACCTGCCATCCGTCCAATAACTCCAGATGTTTTGATGATGTCTCCAACCTTCATGTTCTCTGTTGCAATAATCCACCGTTTTCTGCTGCCTCCAGCTACCAGGGCAATGTCAGCACTCCTATACATGGAAGAGAACAAAAAGGTCACCTGTGTGCTCAACAATCTTTGGACACAAGCTGTGTTACGTGCAGCGGAAGTTGCATTTACAAGGGTCTGATCTCACCTGCATGGGTCATATCGGACAAGAAGCACCTTCTCATCAAAAGGCTTGTCCTCTCTGCCAGGTTCATATCGAAGGCGTTGGAAGTCTATCATACGGTATCTTTTTTTATGACCACCACCAAGGCCATGTGTCACTATCCTTCCTGTAAGGCAGACACAGGTTTGAACACTTACTGCCCACACACCAGTTATTGTCACTGCAGTTATCAAAACTAACACATCATGAAACATCTTCTCTTCACCTGTCTCATCTCGGCCTCCTGTCTTTTTCACTCCAATAGGTCTGATAGTATATTTTTCTCTTTTCTTCCCAATCGTCCACATGCGGTCCAAGGAGGCTGTGGTGAAGAAACCTCTGCACTGTTGTACTGACCTGAGCAGACCTGCAGGTGGCACACATGCTTGAGTACCCAGCTGAGTCTGAGCAACTGCCTGTAAACACAAACAGCATTATAACTTATTTGAAACGTGATCTATTATTAGACTCTATTGGCTTTGCTCAAAAAGTAAATGAGTCCACCCACCACTTTAATCATATCTTAGATCTAGTTCTGACTTATGGTATGGAAATAGAAGACTTAACAGTATTCCCTGAAAACTCCCTTCTGTCTGATCATTTCTTAATAACATTTACATTTACTCTGATGGACTACCCAGCAGTGGGGAATAAGTTTCATTACACTAGAAGTCTTTCAGAAAGCGCTGTAACTAGGTTTAAGGATATGATTCCTTCTTTATGTTCTCTAATGCCATATACCAACACAGTGCAGAGTAGCTACCTAAACTCTGTAAGTGAGATAGAGTATCTCGTCAATAGTTTTACATCCTCATTGAAGACAACTTTGGATGCTGTAGCTCCTCTGAAAAAGAGAGCTTTAAATCAGAAGTGTCTGACTCCGTGGTATAACTCACAAACTCGTAGCTTAAAGCAGATAACCCGTAAGTTGGAGAGGAAATGGGGTCTCACTAATTTAGAAGATCTTCACTTAGCCTGGAAAAAGAGTCTGTTGCTCTATAAAAAAAGCCCTCCGTAAAGCTAGGACATCTTTCTACTCATCACTAATTGAAGAAAATAAGAACAACCCCAGGTTTCTTTTCAGCACTGTAGCCAGGCTGACAAAGAGTCAGAGCTCTATTGAGCTGAGTATTCCATTAACTTTAACTAGTAATGACTTCATGACTTTCTTTGCTAACAAAATTTTAACTATTAGAGAAAAAATTACTCATAACCATCCCAAAGACGTATCGTTATCTTTGGCTGCTTTCAGTGATGCCGGTATTTGGTTAGACTCTTTCTCTCCGATTGTTCTGTCTGAGTTATTTTCATTAGTTACTTCATCCAAACCATCAACATGTTTATTAGACCCCATTCCTACCAGGCTGCTCAAGGAAGCCCTACCATTATTTAATGCTTCGATCTTAAATATGATCAATCTATCTTTGTTAGTTGGCTATGTACCACAGGCTTTTAAGGTGGCAGTAATTAAACCATTACTTAAAAAGCCATCACTTGACCCAGCTATCTTAGCTAATTATAGGCCAATCTCCAACCTTCCTTTTCTCTCAAAAATTCTTGAAAGGGTAGTTGTAAAACAGCTAACTGATCATCTGCAGAGGAATGGTCTATTTGAAGAGTTTGTCAGGTTTTAGAATTCATCATAGTACAGAAACAGCATTAGTGAATGTTACAAATGATCTTCTTATGGCCTCGGACAGTGGACTCATCTCTGTGCTTGTTCTGTTAGACCTCAGTGCTGCTTTTGATACTGTTGACCATAAAATTTTATTACAGAGATTAGAGCATGCCATAGGTATTAAAGGCACTGCGCTGCGGTGGTTTGAATCATATTTGTCTAATAGATTACAATTTGTTCATGTAAATGGGGAATCTTCTTCACAGACTAAAGTTAATTGTGGAGTTCCACAAGGTTCTGTGCTAGGACCAATTTTATTCACTTTATACATGCTTCCCTTAGGCAGTATTATTAGACGGTATTGCTTAAATTTTCATTGTTACGCAGATGATACCCAGCTTTATCTATCCATGAAGCCAGAGGACACACACCAATTAGCTAAACTGCAGGATTGTCTTACAGACATAAAGACATGGATGACCTCTAATTTCCTGCTTTTAAACTCAGATAAAACTGAAGTTATTGTACTTGGCCCCACAAATCTTAGAAACATGGTGTCTAACCAGATCCTTACTCTGGATGGCATTACCCTGACCTCTAGTAATACTGTGAGAAATCTTGGAGTCATTTTTGATCAGGATATGTCATTCAAAGCGCATATTAAACAAATATGTAGGACTGCTTTTTTGCATTTACGCAATATCTCTAAAATCAGAAAGGTCTTGTCTCAGAGTGATGCTGAAAAACTAATTCATGCATTTATTTCCTCTAGGCTGGACTATTGTAATTCATTATTATCAGGTTGTCCTAAAAGTTCCCTAAAAAGCCTTCAGTTAATTCAAAATGCTGCAGCTAGAGTACTGACGGGGACTAGAAGGAGAGAGCATATCTCACCCATATTGGCCTCTCTTCATTGGCTTCCTGTTAATTCTAGAATAGAATTTAAAATTCTTCTTCTTACTTATAAGGTTTTGAATAATCAGGTCCCATCTTATCTTAGGGACCTCGTAGTACCATATCACCCCAATAGAGCGCTTCGCTCTCAGACTGCAGGCTTACTTGTAGTTCCTAGGGTTTGTAAGAGTAGAATGGGAGGCAGAGCCTTCAGCTTTCAGGCTCCTCTCCTGTGGAACCAGCTCCCAATTCAGATCAGGGAGACAGACACCCTCTCTACTTTTAAGATTAGGCTTAAAACTTTCCTTTTTGCTAAAGCTTATAGTTAGGGCTGGATCAGGTGACCCTGAACCATCCCTTAGTTATGCTGCTATAGACGTAGACTGCTGGGGGGTTCCCATGATGCACTGTTTCTTTCTCTTTTTGCTCTGTATGCACCACTCTGCTTAGTGATCGATCTCTGCTCCCCTCCACAGCATGTCTTTTTCCTGGTTCTCTCCCTCAGCCCCAACCAGTCCCAGCAGAAGACTGCCCCTCCCTGAGCCTGGTTCTGCTGGAGGTTTCTTCCTGTTAAAAGGGAGTTTTTCCTTCCCACTGTAGCCAAGTGCTTGCTCACAGGGGGTCGTTTTGACCGTTGGGGTTTTACATAATTATTGTATGGCCTTGCCTTACAATATAAAGCGCCTTGGGGCAACTGTTTGTTGTGATTTGGCGCTATATAAAAAAAATTGATTGATTGATTGATCATGCAACTGAGTTTAACATTTTTCACTTCCAAATTCAAAATAAACATGATTCCCAGCAGACTCTCATTTGTGATGTCACAACTTACAATTAATTTGTATTGTTAATTATTGCATACTTACTAACAATTGTTGTGTGCCTCTGTACTGTATGTAGAATATTTACACTTCTATTCAAAGTGACTTATAATCGCATTCACACACCAAACAGATTCCATGTAAGGTGCAGACCTGCGCACTGGGAACAAGTTGGTGTCCAGCGTTTTGCTCAAGAACATGTCGACCCTTACCAAAAAGTAGTACATGCAAGTATGTTTCAAGTATACTTCCAGTTTACTTTTTATATACTTATCAGTACTATTTTTTGGTAAGGGGACACACAGAGGATAGCAGACAGGGATCAATCCCCCACTCCTTTCTTTAAATGAGCAGTCTACCAACTAAGCTACACCCACTCACATTTCTCAGCATTTGTCAATGACAGAAAGTTGAGGAGTTTCTCTGTAATGTTGCATATGAAAATATTTGTACCACAGAATGAACACTATATCAATAAATATCATCACGAGTTTGGGAATCTATGTCTTTTGTTTGTTTTCTGTATAGCATAAAAATCAAGCCACTTTGTATTTTTTAAAGAAAACATTTTTAATCAAAATTTCACAAACTCAGGTAGATTCACAATGTTAAGTGGATTAAAGGATAGGTAGACACTAAAATAATGTAACCACTGAAAAATTAAAACAGACAATTAGTTCTAGCAGCAGACAATAAAGTCAATAACGATGTTTTGTTTTTCTTTCCCCCTATGCCGATTCTAAGTCTTTGCTTGTCACAGAGAAGTCACTGGTGCTCCTCTTCTGAGGGCCCCTGTCTGCACTTAACAGCAGACCATGAGAGCACTTTTACTCCAAGGCAGGTGTGGTGACCAACCAGTTAATGCACTTAATTCCCAGTTCAAAACCACCCTTGCTCATTCTCCATGTAATGTGGAGCTGCAGCAGGAAGAGCATCCAGTGTAAAACTTTTACCAAATCAACATACAACATCTCATGTCTTTCTGTGGTGATCCCGAGTGGGAAAAAAAGGAGAAGCTGAATGGACTAACAAGTCCATAAGAGCTCTTACTGGCGCTGGAGCATCAGCAGAGTTACACAGTGTTCCTTTTGGACAGTGCTGCAAGATTACTTTGAGATGCTTTCTGTAAAGTGTAATACTAAAATGAAATGTATGGATTGATTGATTGATAAGAAATTAACGACTGTACCAACACAAAAGTGTCAAACAGTTTCTTAACATTCACCAGCTACATGCGAAATACCGTTCCTAAGCAACACAGAGGAACCCCCAACAGGTCTGCCGTCTGCCAAAGAAGCACTTGTTTCAGTAAACATAACATAACCACCAAACTAAACATTATCAGAGTCCCGTAAAAAAGGTGTCATGTAAACAAATGGCATATGGATTATGATCAATGAAAAGACACTTACGTCCTTCAAAATTAGTCTTAAGCCCTCAACAGTTCCCTTGTACAACAGCTTTTCTTTACCTGGATACAGTTAGGTATCACTTGATCTCGGAACAACCGGACTTTTCGAGGGAGGACGAGGAACAGGGGAAATATCCATATCCACACCTCCCTCAACTTGTAAAACATCAAATTTATTCTTGGGCAACAGTGATTCTGAAGATGTAAATTTTGATGCATGGGGTTGAGCTTTGCTTTTACCCATAACTGACTTTTTGGTCGGGTGACTACCACCAGAATAATATTGAACAGGTTCCCGTGTTAAACTTCGACTGCGGCGATCATCCTTAGTCGCAGTTTTCTGGTGGGCCCGTTTCTTATGCAGAAGTTTCGTTCCATCAGTAGTAGTCGATTTAATAGTTTCACGCAATGCAGGAGCACCGCCTCTTACCCAAGTTAAATCCGTTTGGATACTCACTGTCTTCTTCGGCTGTGTCAAAGTAGACTGTTGGCTAGCCACGTTTGGTTTAGTTACGTCAGTCGCCTTAGTTGCATACGAAGTATTTTGTACATGTTGGGCATCATACACTTACGTGCGTCAGGGGTAAGACAAGTTACCCAGAACTTTGAGTTCTTGGATTTGTTTTTCCTCAATCCATTTTGGGCACGTACGGGAATAGGCAGCCTGATCGCCAGAGCAATTTACACATCGCACAGGACCCTGACAGTTGGCATAATTCAGGGATGAAACTGGCAAATTCGATTTTCAGAGGAAAATAAGCCAGGGTCCATGGTGGAGCCAAAGCATTTTTGCTGTTTTAAAACATGTAAATTGCACTAAAATGATATTAAAAACTACTATAAATGCCAGGTGTTCATATCTATAATTCAAACTGTAAACCCTTACTAAGACCATCTACTGTACATGTGTATTTTTGTGACCAAAATATTTTTTCATAACTAGATTTACTTGATTTTCAGCATTCTCCACTTTCAGCATGGCACACTTGTCAACAAACATACATGTACATGTACGAGTATATCCTCAAATACATGTACATGTATAATCCAATGTTCTATGTCCATTGAACTGTCAGACCATACTGGACCGGACCATACTGGACTGAACTGACCTTACTGGACTAATTATATATGAGGACTGTTTCACTGTGTCGCATCGTTTCATAAAAGTGCTCTCTCGCGTGCTTGCTCTGAGTTTTTTATTTTCAGGAGTCTGAGTCTCCTTTAAAATAAACCCGCGCTCTCTCCTCTATCAGACTCCGTAAAATAAAATAAAATAAACCCGCTCTCTCTCCTCTATCAGACTCCTTAAAATAAAATAAACCCGCTCTCTCCCTGGCCATGGGGGTCGGGTGCAGAGAGGATTGGGTGGAGGTCGAGGGCGGGTGGCCCGGCGGCCCGGTCCATGCTCACAGCCCCTGGCTGTTGGAATATGGAATGTCACCTCGCTGGGGGGCAAGGAGCCTGAGCTTGTGCAGGAGGTTGAGAGATACCGACTAGAGATAGTCGGGCTCACCTCCACGCACAGCATAGGCTCTGGTACCCAAGTCCTGGAGAGGGGCTGGACACTTCATTTTTCTGGCGTTGCCCACGGGAAGAGGCGGAGAGCTGGGGTTGCATTGCTTATTGCTCCCCAGCTCAGTCGCCATGTGTTGGAGTTCACTTCGGTGAACGAGAGGGTCGCGTCCCTACGCCTTCGGGTCGGGGACAGGTCTCTCACCGTTGTCTCGGCCTATGGGCCGAGCGGCAGTGCAGAGTACCCGACCTTCCTGGAGTCCCTGGGATGGGTACTCGATAGCGCGCCGACTGGGGACTCCATTGTTCTCCTGGGGGATTCCAACGCCCACGTGGGTGGCGACAGTGAGACCTGGAGGGGGGTGATCGGGAAGCACGGCCTCCCCGATCTGAACCCGAGTGGTGTTCAGTTGTTGGACTTCTGTGCTAGTCACAGTTTGTCCATCACGAACACCATGTTCGAGCACAAGGGTGTCCATAAGTGCACGTGGCACCAGGACACCCTGAGCCGGAAGTCGATCGACTTTGTAGTCGTATCATCTGACCTTCGGCCACGTGTCTCGGACACTCGGGTAAAGAGAGGGGCAGAGCTGTCAACCGATCACCACCTGGTGGTGAGTTGGATCCGCTGGGAGGGGAGGAAGCCAGTCAGACCTGGCAGGCCCAAACGTATCGTGAGGGTCTGCTGGGAACGACTGGCGGAGCCCTCTGTCAGGGAGGTCTTCAACTCCCACCTCCGGGAGAGCTTCTCCCAGATCCCGGGGTAGGTTGGAGACATGGAGTCCGAGTGGACCATGTTCTCCACCTCCATTGTTGATGCGGCCGCTCGTAGCTGTGGTCGCAAGGTCTCTGGTGCCTGTCGCGGCGGCAATCCCCGAACCCGGTGGTGGACACCGGAAGTAAGGGATGCCGTCAAGCTGAAGAAGGAGTCCTACTTATCTTTGTTGGTATGTGGGAGCCCAGAGGCAGCTGACAGGTACCGGCAGGCCAAGCGTGCCGCAGCCCGTGTGGTCGCAGAGGCAAAAACTCGGGTCTGGGAGGAGTTCGGGGAGGCTATGGAGGAGGACTATCGGTCAGCCTCGAAGAGATTCTGGCAAACCGTCCGACGCCTCTGGAGGTGGAAGCAGCTCTCCACCGGCACTGTTTACGGTGCGGGTGGGGAGCTGTTGACCCTGACTGGGGATGTTGTTGGGCAGTGGAAGGAGTACTTCGAGGATCTCCTCAATCCCATCGTCACGTCTTCCGAAGAGGAAGCAGAGACTGGGGACCCAGAGGCGGGATCATCCATTACCCAGGCAGAAGTCACCGAGGTGGTTAGAAAGCTCCTCGGTGGCAAGGCTCCTGGGGTGGATGAAATCCGTCCTGAGTACCTTAAGTCTCTGGATGTTGTGGGACTATCTTGGCTGACACGACTCTGCAACATCGCGTGGCGATCAGGGACAGTGCCTCTGGATTGGCAGACCGGGGTGGTGGTCCCTCTGTTTAAGAAGGGGGACCGGAGGGTGTGTTCCAACTATAGGGGGATCACACTCCTCAGCCTCCCCGGTAAGGTCTATTCCAGAGTACTGGAGAGGAGAATTCGACCGATGGTCGAACCTCGGATTCAGGAGGAGCAGTGTGGTTTTCATCCTGGTCGCAGCACACTGGACTAGCTCTACACGCTCCATCGGGTGCTTGAGGGAGTTCGCCCAACCAGTCCACATGTGTTCTGTGGATCTGGAGAAGGCGTTCGACCGTGTCCCTCGGGGCACCCTGTGGGGAGTGCTCCGGGAGTACGGGGTCCGGGGTCCTTTGCTAAGGGCTATCCGGTCCCTGTACGACCGCAGCAGGAGCTTGGTTCGCATTGCCGGTAGTAAGTCAAACCTGTTTCCAGTGCACGTTGGCCTCCGCCAGGGCTGCCCTTTGTCACCGGTTCTGTTCATTATTTTTATGGACAGAATTTCTAGGCACAGCCAGGGTGTAGAGGGGGTCTGGTTTGGGAACCACAGAATCTCATCTCTGCTGTTTGCGGACGATGTGGTTCTGTTGGCTTCGTCAAATCAGGACCTTCAGCGTGCACTGGGGCGGTTTGCAGCCGAGTGTGAGGCGTCCGGGATGAAAATCAGCACCTCCAAATCCGAGGCCATGGTTCTCGACCGGAAAAAGGTGCTTTGCCCTCTTCAGGTCGGTGGAGTGTCCTTGCCTCAAGTGGAGGAGTTTAAGTATCTCGGGGTCTTGTTCACAAGTGAGGGACAGATGGAGCGTGAGATCGATAGATGGATCGGTGCAGCGTCTGCAGTGATGCGGTCGCTGTATCGGACCGTCGTGGTGAAGAGAGAGCTGAGTAGGGGGGCAAAGCTCTCGATTTACCGATCGATCTACGTTCCGATCCTTACCTATGGTCATGAGATTTGGCTCATGACAGAACGATATCGCGGGTACAAGCGGCCGAGATGAGTTTCCTCCGCAGGGTGGCTGGGCGCTCCCTTAGAGATAGGGTGAGGAGCTCGGTCACTCGGGAGGCTCTCTGAGTCGAGCCGCTGCTCCTCCACATCGAAAGGAGTCAGTTGAGGTGGCTCGGGCATCTTTTCCGGATGCCCCCTGGACGCCTCGCTGGAGAGGTGTTCCGGGCACGTCCCATTGGGAGGAGGCCCCGGGGAAGACCCAGGACACGCTGGAAGGATTACATCTCTCGGCTGGCTTGGGAACGCCTTGGGGTTCCCCCGGAGGAGCTGGGGGTGTGTGTGTGTGTGGATCGGGAGGTCTGGGCGGCTTTGCTTGAGCTGCTGCCCCCGTGACCCGACTCCGGATAAAGCGGAAGAAAATGGATGGATGGATTTGGACGTTTCACAAACTCGACCCCCAGGACTGTCAAAAATCTCATCCCTGAGAATTATGGTCACACTTGCCACAGGCATCGCAACACTCAGCGCTTTGACAAGAAGGTCTGAAATGGCCAAACTTCTGACATTTAAAACAGCGAACGGAGTTAGGGATATATGGGCTAACCCTGACACGCAAGTATCCAACATCAATAAATTGCGGGAGACTAGATCTG
Organism: Thalassophryne amazonica; assembly: GCF_902500255.1. Lineage (NCBI taxonomy): Eukaryota > Metazoa > Chordata > Actinopteri > Batrachoidiformes > Batrachoididae > Thalassophryne > Thalassophryne amazonica. The sequence goes on from NC_047115.1 coordinate 61,785,403, forward strand.
TGAAAGGTTAAAAACAAGGTATTTGTCAGTTTTTCAACACCATCCTGTTTGATCGCAACGTGATAGACATCAGTAACACCCTGGTCGGCCAACTCCTCGAGGATATCCTCGACACCACAATCCCTAAGCTCAGTGCAATGGATCACTCCTTTACACGAGTTCAGCATCCTGTGCGGAGTGACTTTGACAGTAAGATTGACAAACGTCCGAACCTTGAGGAGAGTTTTGGCCTGACCAGGTTGGTCAACCTCGATCAGAACATCTCCCGATCTAAGTCGTTTTACCGATTTGGCAGGACCAATTATCCCCTGTATGCCCTTGTTGATGGCAAAAGGGGACAATTTGAGTGGCAAATTCGGGTCACTACTTTGGATGACCAAAAAGTGCGGGAAATGCACAGAATCAGCGTTCTCATCATTTGAATCATTACAAAGTCTCTTGTTTGTCTTATGTGTATTAGCCATAGTAAAACAATCAAAATTCATCACCGGTGCTCCCCACCCACCATGGAGCCCAACAAGGGGACGTCATATATATGAGGCGCACCACTGACGACAGAGATACAGCAGTGATATACTCGGGGCAGACACAATCCACCCCGATTGACCTGATTAAGCAGTCACCTGCCAGGATACCACACAAAAGGGATTGATAAGATAGTGGCAACACTACCAACACCACACCAAAATTGAATTCCCTGCCAGAAAAAAAATTGGAAACCCCTGAATCCCCTACCGAACCCTACGTCTAAAGCCTAAGAAAAATTACCGGTAAAGTAAAACCCGCAATTAAAATCCCTGCTATGTTGGCTATACTGTTCCCCTGCACGATGTACAGGGTATGAACTCATAAGCATTCTAGCCAACACGGCTCCCACAATAACCCAAAAACGAAACTACTGATTCGAGGGCACCCAGGAGCACTCAAGCCCCGGCATCATACGTTAGAAAGCCAAGCGACAACATAAAAACCCCACAAAGACAAAAACATGCCAGACCGAGCATATAGGAAATTTAAATGGTATCCTAGGGCTAGACACCACCAGCCGATTGGTTTATACCAGGCCCATGTAAACCTCCCGACTAAGCGAATCCATGGCCAAAACGATGTGTTGCTTCAGGAGGCCCGCAGCCGCACCATCCACTCAATCATCAGGACCCCTTTCTCCACCGACACGGGTCACAGTCCACAGCAAACAAACCGTCCCTTTTAGTTGCCTCTTACGACACGCAGGGAATACAGTGGGCCTATTCTCCAGTCATCCCCGAACCCGCAGGGGGCATGAAATGTAAGAAATCATGACTATTTTTATACAGAGGCCATTTCTATTAAATTCCTCACTTAACATTAATGTAGAAAAATAACTGCACTGCATACAAAACAAACTTGGGTAAAACAATGTTGCATTCCCGATTGCTCTTTAGCTGGGTGGTATTCCTCACCCAGCATCCTTTATATACTTTATCAGTTCAAAATGAGCAAGTGTATAAATGTTGTTACAGGCTGCAGCAGCCCAGTGTGATGGCAGATGTGTACCTGTAGAGAAAGAGCAGCAGGCTGGGAGAGAGTGAGCGAGCGCAGAGCTCTAGCTAGGAATGACATCTCCATGACAGCGTCCTCCTGGCAGGGCTAGAAAGAGCAGAAGCAGACTTCAGCTCTTTATGTTGAAAACCTCTGTTGAAAATTATATTTCCTCCTGTATCAGTTCAATTGGTTTAATAAATATATTTATTCAATAACTTTACAATAACAATTGTTTACCATAAACTGCAAGTTATAATTAAATTTAAGTCCTGCATTAGGTTGGTTTAGATCAGAGAGCTGTCAGTCTCCACGAGAACGTCTGTCTCAAACAGACATGTGCCGGCTATCGTTGTCCATGGAGTCCAGACAGATATCAGATATGGGTGATACTGGACCTGAAACTAAACATTTTTATTGAGGTTTTTTTCTGAACTCGGTGATTAGCAGCAGAGCCGCGCAGGAAAGCATACACACTACACAAACAGAAGAAGAGAATTAACGTTTCATCCCAGCTGGGATGAGGATGAAGAGGACTCGGACAAGTGGAAGTTGCATTGTGTTTGTTTATGACCGAAATTGAAGAAGAAATGTTGAATTGCATATCTTTTTAATCTTGTGTGTAATAAAGTATTAACTTATATGAGTAATGATGTATTTCAATGTAGTGTAATTTAACATGATGAAGTGTCAAATGATGTTTCATCATCTGATTGTAATCTCACTGTCATTGTGAACTCATTGTAATCCCTTTACTTTTTCATTGTCACACTAGGGTAAGAAGGGACCCGTTCTTTTACTCCATTGCTGAATTGGCGAAAAGCAGCGGAGACGTTTGGCCTGTGTCTTGGCTCAGTGTCTTTGAGGTACATATTTATATAAATAGCGATACTGGTAAGATGTAACACATTATTATGTTAGCCTGGTGGAGTGGTGTTTATTTACCTTGGAGGTGTGTGTGTGTGTGTGTGTGTGTTTATTTACCTTGGAGGTGTGTGTGTGTGTGTGTGTGTGTGTTTGTGAGAGAGAGATAACTATAAAATGATGCAGAGAACCACTCTTTGATGTTTTTCTGTACTTTTATATGACTTTGTGTTTGCTTACCTCACTTTTGCATTGAACGATTCTTTTTTTTTTTTTTTTTTTTAACGGACTACATGCACTTATGTTAAATTGTTAACTTGGGTTTAATTACGTAATTAGCTTATGTTAATTGATTATTGTTTCTAGTGAATGTATTGGTAGTGGCAGTGTTGATCTCAATCAAAAAAGGAGGGGTCTGTAGGGAAGAAAAAAAAATTTATGTTTTCCTCATGTGTATAAAGCAGGATGTGCCCTGCTCAGGTTCATCCTCCTGTCTTTTGTTGATATACCACTTTGTGTTTTGATATACCAATTTCCGACTAAACATCAAATCATTGCCCTGACTAGCTAAAGACCGTATCTGTATTATGACTATTCTTCTATTATGGCTGAGGTGCTTAAAACAAGTCTCTGGGAGTCAGGGGGAGAAGACTCTTGGCAGGTACACTGCATGCTGTATCGCCGACTTTTCCAGGTGCAATAACTGCTGCATTCTTAAAAAAAAAAATTCCTAATATTGCCGTAAAAAAAAAATGCAGGCTCTCAACCCACTTCACCAGACTTAGTCTATCAGTATAGAACTAAAGCTTCATAAAACTGATTTGATTTTGAAATCAAAGTAACATGTCTGTAAAATATAAATGAAACAAAAACTGCCAACAACAGTGCAAGCAAGCATAAAACTTATTATCACTGTGTTCTGGGGACAGAAAAAAAGGAGTACAAAGAATCAATGGTTAACTAGAATCAAAATACCATTCTCCCCAGGAAAACTATGCAAAATAATACATTGAAAGTCTACTAAAATGACACTAAAAATGGTCCAGATCATCCTGATCCCTAGCGGGAAGTTGAGAGCTGTAAACGACTTTGTTGAAAGCACCTTTAGTCCTAACATGAGTTTACATCATGTAAACATGCATTCGTGCAGAGACACAACAAAATACGCGGCAGAAGTAACACGCTAAGCTTCTGAACAAACCTATAACAAGCCAAAAGCAGCCTGAATGGCAAACTAATAAACTATTTCTAACAAAACTGTTTCTATTTGTGCAACAATGCTAACTTTAGCATAGCCTTTAGCTGATAAATAAAGCTTCGAAATGGAGCTGAATAACTTCATTGAGCGTTTTCTGAAAATAAACTAACCGCTAATCTAGAAGCGAAAAGCGGCCAAAGACATAATAATAATAATAATAATAATAATAATGTCATAACTAAACCTTTATAGATGTTCCATTTCGGTCCTCTCAACAGCGTCCTTCAGGTATACACGATGCGTCGCACATTGATGATGTAAGAAAGCAGAAAAATATCCCAAAACTTGTTCTACTTTAAAAAAAAAAAAAAAAAAAAAAAAAAAAAAAAAAACTTGTTCTACTTTATGTACGAATGATATAATGAATAAATAATGCACTCATTAAATTTATTTAGGTTCTTGTTTTATATATGATCATCCATATAAGGGGAGGCAAATGTCGGAAATGTTTTGTGGCAGCATAAACATATGCACAGGGTCATTCTATTGTGGATTTACAGCAAGTTATTGTTTATAAGGCTGTGTTATTTATTTCTCCCCAAGCGTAATTTACAGGTGTTTAAAATCGATTATACAATTTTTGATTCACTCTGTCCCGGACACTAATTCACGGGGCAGAGTGAATCAACTTAGAATAATGAAAAAAACACATGATCATAAAGATTTCTTTAAAATGATTAAATATATGCTGATGCATGTGAAACGTGAAATGTGCAACGTGAAAACAGTTGTTTATATACACAAATTCTAGAAATAATTAATGGGAAAATAAATGTATAAGGTTCAACAAGTAATATTTGTCATCCACGTGATACTGGGGGTTAAGCGCCGGTCACAACCCACCGTGCGTTTTTTTTTTTTTTTTTTCGCCGTACGTTTTCTGTGGATGTCACGGCCACGACGTTTTTGTGAAAACGTACGGAGGCAGTAGCAAGAGGAGGGAGGGAGTACGTTCAACGCACGTCTCTAGGAGTGTAACGATAAAGAGAGTTGACAATAAGTGAAAAGTCACACAAGGTGTGAAACTGATAGAGGAATATATTCACTACACACTTGATTGCCAGCTTCTTAAATTTCAACTTAATTCTAATTTATATATGTGTATCACAAGCTTCAAGATCTGATACCTACAATTTAATTCCATAGTATGTGGTGAGTAGCCTACTGCCTCCGTACGGATTTGAATGAAAATGTGCTGCTTTGAATCCGTACGGAGGCAGTACTCACAACGTGCGTCATCTGTACTGCTGGTGAATCTGCAGCCTGACCGCAGCGCGAAAGTTCTGCATGCACTAAAACCTCTACGGCGTGTCTGCGTGCTCCTAAATTCGTACTGAGGCAGTACTTACGACGTAAGGATCTCCAAATTTAGCCCACGTTTTTGCAAGTAGACTGCACGCACGTGCAAGTACGGCGGGTTGTGACCACGGCTTTAGTAAATCACTTTCTAGACTGATTCACTGTGCCCCGGGTGCATGTGACACGCATGAGTCATCAAATACGAGTAGCTGATAGTCTGGAGAAGACATAACATGCTCATCAGTTGGACGGGATAGTCTTCTAACGAATAACAATTTTTTGGGCCTCCTTTCCTCTCTTGTGAGAAATAAATACAAAGACACTGACATCCACACAATTTATTTTTGATAGGAAAAAACTGACTTCACTTGCCACTTAGTTTTACCCTTAATGTATCCAAAAACAAAACAGTGATTTATAAGCAGGATGTCTTTATGCATAAAAATATGGCATAACTGCTGCAAATATATATGTAGTTTTGCAGATATAGCTACTGATTCACTGTGCCCCATCATTCACCATGCCCCGGTTTCCCCTATACATATATATACAACCCCAATTCCAATGAAGTTGGGACGTTGTGTAAAATGTAAATAAAAACAGAATAGAATGATCTGCAAATCCTCTTCAACCTATATTCAAATGAATACATCACAAAGACAAGATATTTAATGTACAAACTGATAAACATTGTTTTGTGCAAATATTTGCTCATTTTGAAATGGATGCCTGCAACACGTTTCAAAAAAGTTGGGACAGCGGCATGTTTACCACTGTGTTACATCACCTTTCCTTCTAACAACACTCAGTAAGCATTTGGGAACTGAGGACACTAATTGTTGAAGCTTTGTAGGTGGAATTTTTTTCTATTCTTGCTTAATGTATTACTTCAGTTGTTCAACAGTCCGGGGTCTCCCTTGTCATATTTTGCGCTTTGTAATGCGTAATGCGTCTGGACTGCAGGCAGGCCAGTCTAGTACCCGCACTCTTTTACTACAAAGTAACACTGTTGTAACACGTGCAGAATTTGGTTTGGCATTGTCTTGCTGAAATAAACAGCGACGTCCCTGAAAAAGACGTTGCTTGGATGGTAGCATGTGTTGCTCCAAAACCTGGATGTACCTTTCAGCTTTGATGGTGCCATCACAGAAGTGCAAGTTACCCATGCCATGGCCACTAACACACCCCCATACCATCACAGATGCTGGCTTTTGAACTTTGCACTGGTAACAGTCCAGATGGTCTTTTTCCTGTTTTGTCCGGAGGACACAGCGTCCATGATTTCCAAAAACAATTTGAGGCGTGGACTCATCAGACCACAGCACACTTTTCCACTTTGCGTCTGTTAATTTCAAATAAGCTCGGGTCCAGAGAAGGTGGCAGCATTTCTGGATGTTGTTGATGTTTGGCTTTCACTTTGCATGGTAGAGTTTTAACTTGCACTTGTAGATGTATTGACAAACTGTGTTAACTGACAATGGTTTTCTGAAGTGTTCCTGAGCCCACGTGGTAAGATCCTTTACACAATGATGTCGGTTTTTAATGCAGTGAGGGATCAAAGGTCACGGGCATTCAGTGTTAGTTTTCAGCCTTGCCGCTTACATATAAAAAGTTCTCCAGATTCTCTGAATCTTCTGATTATATTATGGACTGTGGATGATGGAATCACTAAATTCCTTGCAACTGAATATTGAGAAACATTGTTCTTAAACTGTTGCACTATTTTTTCAAGCAGTTGTTCACAAAAACAACTGCTTTGCTTTGCTTGTGAATGGCTGAGCTTTTGGGGATGTTCCTTTTATACCCAATCATGATAGTCACCTGTTTCCAATTAACCTGTTCACCTGTGGAATGTTCCAGACAGGTGTTCTTTGAGCATTCATCAACTTTTGTTGCCCCTGTCCAGGCTTTTTTGAAATGTGTTGCAGGCATCCATTTCAAAAGGAGCAAATATTTGCACAAAAACAAAAAAGTCTATCAGTTTGAACATCACCGAGCTCAGTACAAAGACATTTAATTTGGTCACTTTTCAAAGGGGACAGACTCGTCAATAAAGTCAATTTAATGTACAATGGTTCATTTCAGGTCAGCTTGGTGTATAAATTTCATTGTTCCAGGCAATGACAGCTATCAGCTGGCTGTTAGAAGCAAGTTAGAGACAAAACAAAACCAGCTGATTTCAGTATCAGTACAGCCCAAGCTTGTTTGCATCGGGCGACCAGTCATGTAAGTATGAATTCTTGCCTTCGGATTCGTCACTTTGCCAGAAGTGACGTGTCTCCACTTCAACCCATATACACTCACTAGTATGTTGCCTATGGGAATCCACTGGCTCTAGATTTGATAACTCTAACCCTAACCCTGCCATGAAATAATTATTTTTTATAACACAGCATCTAGCAGCACAAAGTGCAGCATCCAGCAGAACACAGCGGGTCGCATTGGTATAACGAATAGCGCGGCAGTGTGAGGGTTAAATGCATGCAAGTGTCAAGGCACCACTCTGTCCTGTCACCTATTACTCAGGATATAATGAATGCTTCTCAGATGACATGTATTAAGCCTTCTTTCCTCTCTGGCATATGTGGTCCATGTCTTGCTGTCATAAAACAGTGTGCAGATGATGCAAGCATTGTATACTGCCATCTTTGTTTTCACTGTCAGCTTGAGGTTTGTGCACACTTTAGTTGTGAGTTGTGCACGTGTTTTGTTGCCTTTCCAGTCGTCGTCTTCTTGTCTATTTCTGTGTCCAGAGAGGGATTGTTGTTGAGGACTGGACCTAGGTAGGTAAACTGATGAACAACATTGAGTTCATAGTCATCAATATGATTGGAGGTGCCTCTATATTCTGTCCATGGACATTTGTCTACTTTAGGCTGATGATGAGTCTAAAGTTCTTACAGGCCTTACAGAGAAGTAGTCCATCAGTGATTGCAGTTCCTGCTTCGAATGGGTTACAATAGCTGCATTATCAGCAAAAAAACAACAACAACAAAAAAAACAAGCCTCTGATGAAGACTTAAAGTACCTTTGTCTTGACTTTACGGCTGGCAAGATTGAACAACCTGTCTGATCTAGTCTGTAGGTAGATTCCCTCTTTTGCAGAGCCAAATGCATTTTTTCTAAGTAAAGCAAAGAAGATCTCAAAGAGTGCAAGGACACGACTGCAAATATTGAAGAACTCAGAGCCCTTCGTGTTAATGTGAAACAATACGATCAAGCACAGCAGTTTTGGTGGGCAGCCAATGTAAGGAATGATCTTGAACAGGCCATTTTTAGTGCCACTGTCTCTAAGACGTACAGCATAGCTGTTCTCACTACTATCTATCTAGCTATCTAGCTATCTAGCTATCTATCTGTTGAAGATATATTATTTTCATTTCATTCATTTCATTTATTCTTATTTTTTTTCCATGGTAATGAATAAAAAAAAACCACAAGAAAAATTGCACTTTACAGAGTACAAAATAATAAAACATTCCATGTAAAGAACAACAGGAGTAGGATGAAGAAAAACATCTTATCTCCTACCCCCATTCTTGTTTCAACACAAATTTAGATGGCCTCACCTTTGTGTTCCATGATAAGAATACATATTAATGAGCATTTTTTTCCTTTTTTTAAGCTGTATTCATTTGGATTTTCATACAGTTTTAGTATTTTCTGTTTGTACAGACATTTAAATAGAAATACATTTGAACAACATTTTAAATGATTTTCCATAGAGTTCCATTGTTTCACACCCGCCACTGGGACACACATTTGCTTCAGTGTAGTTCTAGCAAAAGGGGTTTTAAAATCATATCTTCTTCGGCTTGTCTCACTATTTACAGTGAAAAGTGTTTGCAAACTACTTGGTAACAAAAAAAGTTTGGCTTTATGAAGAACTAATAATGTTTTTAAAACAACCAAGTCCTTCAGTTTTAATAGTTGTGGGCTGTTGGAGCAGCTCTATTAATTATCCTTATAGCCCTCTTCTGTAAAATAAATAAAGGCATTAAGTTGGTAACATATGTATTGCCCCATACCTCCAAACAATACATCAAGTATGGCAAAATCAAAGAATAAAGGAGTTATTATGATTATACTTGCTTGTGCTAAGGCTAGCGGTTTATTTTCATGGTATGCTGTTTGAACTTGTTTTTTTTTATGTTTTTCTCATTTTCCCTGTAACCATTGTTGAAGTGCTGTGACCTGACGTGACATTTACTACTGTTCCCATGCTGTTGCTAAGTAGATATGCTGAGAGAACAGTTCATTGTGCAAAATGTTGTGATACAGCAATGTGAAACTGAGGTTCGGATGAGAAAACTTGCAACAGGAATTGTCAGAGAGAGCAGATTAGAGAAGTGTTGCTTTCAGTTAGCAAGGTCAGATAAAACCGTGAGTCATGTGAATATCTGTTGAGTGCACACATAACTTTTCTTAGGTAATGCTGGAGAAGGTGGGAAACGGCGTTTGTCAAGACGGCTGCACAGAAGACCAATCGGGATGGAGGCCCAGAGGAAGACCTAGGACACGCTGGAGAGATTATATTTCCCAGATGGCTTGGGAATGCTTTGGGATCCCCTGAATATAGGAATGTGCGGGATGAGCTATTTGCTTTGCTGCTGGCTGCAATATGGACAGAGATGGGTTCGCGAGTGCATGTCACTTCCGGCAAAGTGGCGGAATCTGAAGGCGAGAATTTGTACTTCTGCGAATGGCTGCCTGGTGAAAACAAGCTTGGGCTGCTTTGATTGTCTGTTGAAATCAGCTGGTTTGGTTTTGTCTATAACTTGCGTCTGACAGCCAGCTGATAGCTATCATTGCCTGGAACAATGAGATTTAAACACCAAGCTGACCAGACATGAACCATTGTACATTAAACTGACTTTATTGACGAGTCTGACCCTTTGAAATGTGACCAAATTACACGTGAGCTCGGCTCTGTTTTCATCGGCCAAAAATGGGCACCAGAGGGCGCTCAGTGTAAATTCCGCTGCAACCCATAAGCAGTTGAAATGAATATATATATATATCTATCTATATATAGATAGATATATATACACACACACAGGCACACCGTGTATTACAAACGTTCCCTCTTAACAAGGTTTACTTCTACACATTCTATATCTAAACTGCTGCAATACACTGAATTTTTCCTGGAATTTTGTGAAACAGGTGTATCAGCAGCAAATCAGCTGTGCTGTCACTGTGAGGTCACGCCATGTTTTGGGTGAGATAATATGGCCGCCACGCAGCACGATAGCGCCGCCTGGTGTTTGTGATCAGTGATTTTACAGTGTAGTCAGCACACGCGTCGAGCTTTAATTTTTCCACGAAAAGCTTTATATTAGTGCTTAAATCTGTGTTTAGCTTCTTGCGTCTAAAATGCAGTGTATTTTCCGACGTGTTTAGACGTATCTGTCGTTTAGACGTGTGACAAGAAGTGATTCCGGTTCAGTGGGAAGGTTTGAAACTGTTTTCCCCTGGAAAGTGACCATTGTTGTAATCAGGCAGAGGCTATCATTTCCACTCGCTGGCTTTCTTGGTTTTATACGGATTTACATCAGAAAACAGTGCTAGCTTTTCAGTGTCATGAAAGATATGTCAAGGTGAGCGACACTTGTGGCATATGGTGCCGTTATGAATCGTTTAATTCGCGATTAGGAAGCTTTAAAGAATAGGCTAATGCTAAGGTTGGCTAACTGTCACAGCAACCAAACAAGGCCCACAGCCAACGTTTGCTCTTGAGCCCGCTTCTTTGATTTTAAGTCTCGGCGAGGTCAATGTGACTGTCGGCTTTGACAGTTTTAAGACATACTCTTAGGTTTGGGTAGGTGTAAATGTTTTAAGCAGGTCTGAGCGGGGAAAAAGTTAAAAATAAAGCAGTCTGAGACAATCAGCTAGCGCTAGCTTCTGCATGTTAACGATCACAAGCTACTTGTTAACTCCTGGCTGTTTATATGTCCTAATTTCAGGCATGTTTTGGTGTTTCTGTGTTTCCTTCTTGCTATTCGCCATGCACTTGTGGGCGTAATGTGTGTTAATTTTTAGTTCTACAATTGAATTATATTGATGTCAGTGTAGCTTACGCTAGCTAACGCTTTGTGATGGCATACACGATAAAAATCGAAAGATGACCCTTGCATGTTTTTTGTTGTGGTTGACATTTGTGAGGCTAAGTGCTCACATAACCCTAGACTAGTAAACATTTGTTCTTTATTTTCAAATGCCTGATATCGGTTGAAAAGTGAACTTAACAAGCTTTATTTTGTGTAGTAGCTGTCACTATATGATGTCCTCATGTGTTCATTTCCAGCACCATGCCTGGTGTACAACAGCCTCAGAAACACTTCGGCCTCACCTCTGCCATTAGTCTGGCCCCTCCACGAGAAATAGATCACCAGTACACCAAGAAGCTCTGTGATGCTATGAAGCCATTTGGAGTCTTTGAAGATGAAGAAGAATTGAACCATAGGTGAGTGCCTGATCAGTTTGTTTCTAACACAGTTACTGCTGTTCTCATCTTTTTTTTGTAAGTGGTGCACAAAAAACAAACTAACAAAAACAAGGCAAGTCTTGGCTGAGCGTCCCCTGCAGGAAGTAACTGAAGCATTCAAGTATAACTCACAGTTATACTCTAGAAAAGGATCTATAAACATACCGTGTAGTTTTATATGACCAAAAAGTTCATAGGAGTTGGGAGAACCTAATATGTGACAATGAGAATACATTTTGGAATTCATCAGACAGAGGTTATGGATGTTGGTCAGAAATGATATATTGTACAGAGGCCACAGTACAACCCCAATTCCAATGATGTTGGGACGTTGTGCATGGCTGTGAAAACTCCGCGGATCCGCGGATTTCATCATGGGGAGGGGGGCGGGAGTGTTAGTGTTGTACTCTTTAATCGTGATTGTTACCGAGTTTTTAAAATCTTTATCGCAAAGCTTTTTCTTTTTTTTTTTTTTTTTTTTATAAACGACATGGTGTAAGTTTTATAAGTCCGCAGACACTGATCTGTGTGTTACAGATACAACTCAGTTTCCTCAGATTCGCAGAGTTTCGAGGAGAATAAATGGCACTCAAAGCCTGGCTGTTGCTGCGGTGACACTGTGTGGCTCCTGTGCGAAGCTTAGCTAAACGTAGCTTGTGGACATCGCAAACTTTTAGAACTTTCAAGTTTTTAAAAGAAGAATTTTGCAGCATGTCTGTCACGGAGTGACATCAGACAGAGCGAAGATGGCGAGAAAGACGGTTTGAAAAAGTCTGATAAGAACAAGAATCCATGGAGTTGTTGCTGGCTTCATGAACACACCTGAAAGATGAATGGGGAAAGCGAACTGGTAAGAATTTTTTTTTTCTCTCTGGAAAATAAACATTGTGCTGTTCAAACAGAATTTCAGAAAAGATTATATGCCTTTTTTCTTTCATTAATCTAGACTTTCTTTCATTGAAAAAAAAAGACTGTGGCTTTGAATGAATTTAGGCTACATGAATTTACACAACAATGTAAATTAGTTTTTATTAATGTAGACTTTTTTCCCATTGAGGGATGAATAAAGGCTTTACATATCTTATCTTTTTTCATGGGGGAAAAAAGACACTGTGGCTTTGAGTGGATTTACAGGAATTTACACAATAATGTGTGACTTTTTACTATAAGGTATGTTATTGATATTTTACCCTGATTTTTAAAATATTCTGCAATCTTTAGCTGTGGTTTTTGAAATACTTTAACAGTCTTTTCAGTCTTCATGAATTTCATGTAATTTAATTGTTCTGAGTTAATGCATAATTTGGTTTACAATTAAAAGGAAAATCATTCCAGGTCCTACTCCCACGTCATATTCTGTTATTTCAACATGATCATTGACGGTTCAAATGAAAGGTTGAACCCCCTGCGAATTTTCTTCGGATCTCACAATTTTCATTTCACAGCCATGGTTGTGTGAAATGTAAATAAAAACAGAATACAATCATTTGAAAATCCTCTTCAACCTATGTTCAATTGAATACACCACAACGACAAGATATTTAATGTTCAAACTGATAGACTTTTTTGTTTTTGTGCAAATATTAGCTCATTTTGAAATGGATGCCTGCAAGACATTTCAAAAAAGCTGTGACAGGGACAACAGAAGACTGGGAAAGCTGATGAATACTCAAAGAACACCTGTTTGGAACATTCCACAGGTGAACAGGTTAATTGGAAACAGGTGAGTGTCATGATTGAGTATAAAAGGAGCATTCCCAAACGGCTCAGCCATTCACAAGCAAAGATGGGGCGATGATCACCACTTTGTGAACAACTGCGTGGAAAAAATAGTCCAACAATTAGTGCCCTCATTAGGGATGGGTATTGATAAGATTTTATCAGTATCGATGCCATTATCGATTCTGCTTATCGATCAGATTCCTTATCGATTCACTTATCAATACCTTGTGAAGTTTACTAAAAGTAGGCTTTACAGGTTTTCTATGTATTTCATTGAATCGTAAAGTAAATAAATATGAAATTGATCACTGTATCCTTTATCTCTGGACATAAATAAAAATAAACAAAACGGTGTTTCACATTGAAGTTATTTATTCAGACTGGATCCTATCATTCTAACTTGACTCGTCAGAGAGCCGCGCAACGTTTGGAGCTGTGTGAACAGAACGGAGGACGATTCTCATTTCTTTCTCGCAACAAGACATTAGTCCCAGTTAGTAACTTTAATCCACACAAAAGTGACTCACGATTGACATATTCAGGGATGAAAGTGGTGAAAAACTTAAAAAAGCTGAAACCCAAAATTACCCCCCAATACCACCTGCACGAAAATGTTTCAATTCTAGAAGCTCTGAAATGCAATCTGGGACTGTTCCAGATGATAAACTGGAGTGAGTGCAGCATCCATTTAGTGAGGGAAAAAAAACAACTTATTCACATTTATTCCAATAGTATTCTACTCTTACTAGGATGCAGCAGTTTTCTAGTTTGGCAGATAGTTCTAGAGGAAATCACTGAAGAAATTAACACATTGAAAATATGGTTTGACCGAAACAAACTGTCATTAAACTTAAATAAGACAGGGATGAAATGGAGGTGTAAGAGTCACTAGGTGTTCACAGGAAACACTTATTTATTTCTATATGTATTTATTTATGTATGTTCATTGTTAGTTGGTTTTATATTTTCTGTTGTTTCTATTCAGGTTCTTCTTGTCTCTTTCGCTAAAATTGTATATAATAAGTATATATTGTATATAATCATCATTACATTATTAATATATAAACAAAAATAATTTTAAGAAATATTACAATTTAAAAACAAATGCACCCGAACGTGAACGCACCCGCAACTGCTTAATGCTAACTTTTAACATTGAAAATGCCATAGACATGCTAACGCGTTAGCATCGCTCCCGTTTTTAAGTTCTAAAATACATCTATCAACTGTTTCAGAACACCATAACAGGTCAGTTTAACATAGAAAAGGTAAATAATACTCAGACGTATGCTCTTTAGGGTTTTAGCGTGGGGAAATTAAGCGAAAGAAAGAAAGATTAAACGAAGCAATAGATCGAAGCATTGCTTCAATCTGCGAACCACTGCTTCAATTGGTTCAAGGTTCAAAGCAAAGCCGCAATGCAGAAAAGTTGATTACGGACCCGCTGCAGGGTCTGTAATCAATGTAGAGAAATTATCATTTTCCTGACAACCACCCCCCAAAACAATTGCCACTCTGAAGGACCGATAACAGAATCGTTAAGCACAAAGCTTATTGATGTCGGTGGATCGATACCCATCCCTAGTGCTCAGTTCCCAAACACTTGAGTGTTTTTAGAAGAACGGGTGATGTAACACAGTGGTAAACATACCACTGTCCCAGCTTTTTTGAAACGCTAAATAACATTAAATATCTTGTCTTTGTAGTGTATTCAATTGAATATAGGTTGAAGAGGCTTTTCAAATCATTATATTCTGTTTCTATTTACATTTTACACAACGTCCCAACTTCATTGGAATTGGGGTTGTATTTTAAGTTGTTCTGTTGTAAAATTCTCAATGGCAGTAGGCCCAAAAGTTCATATGTGGGGAAACCGAGTATATGATTACGCATATACATTTTGGAGTCAGTTGGATAAGGTATTTCATCTGTTATAGTGTTGAAAGAAAAACAGCAATAATAAAACATTTATGCCAGGCGAGTGAACTGACCAAAAAAATTAATTAATTAACTGTACATATGTATATAAGTTCGACATATGTAAATGCGTTAGACACCACTGTAAGCACAATATTGCCTGCTTCACACATCTGCACAACTTGCGGGATGTCATCCAATGGTTTTGCAAAGTTAACCAGATATAGATACAATAATATTTTACCTGAGAGTTGTGTGATGAGTTTCTCATACAGCTCGACTGGCCGGAGAGCTTCTTTGTATGCACTTTCCAGTCTGTGCATACAGCAAGAAATTACAGCAAGATTCTGAAGCAAGCTTGGCATAGTTGTTTGCCATCCCTGACTGACGAACTTTCTTGGGGTCGAGATTCCCATACTCGGCTCGGCAGATCTTGCAGAACATCTGTTCACCATCATACAATAGCCATTTAAATTCTTCCTGTCAGCTCTGTTTGAAATTTCTCGGTCGGATCTTCTCGTATTCCCTTTGTTTCTCCTTCTTTTCACCCCCATACCATCACAGATGCTGGCTTTTGAACTTTGTGCTGGTAAAAATCTGGATGGTCTTTTTCCTCTTTTGTCCAGAGGACGACATCCATGATTTCCAAAAACAATTTGAAATGTGGACTCATCAGACCACAGCACACTTTTCCACTTTGCGTCTGTCCATTTCAAATGAGCTCGAGCCCAGAGAAGGTGGCGGTGTTTCTGGATGTTGTTGATGTATGGCTTTCGCTTTGCATGGTAGAGTTTTAACTTGCACTTGTAGGTGTTGCGACGAACTGTGTTAACTGACAATGGTTTTCTGACGTGTTCCTGTAAGGTCCTTTACACAGTGATGTCTGTTTTTAATGCAGTGCCGCCTGAGAGATCAAAGGTCACGGGCATTCAGTGTTGGTTTTCGGCCTTCCCGCTTATATGGAGAAAGTTCTCCAGATTCTCTAAATCTTCTGATTATATTATGGACTGTAGATGATGGAATCCCTAAATTCCTTGCAATTGAACTTTGAGAAACATTGTTCTTAAACTGTTGGACTATTTTTTTTTCACACACTTGTTCACAAAGTGGTGATCCTCGCCCCATCTTTGCTTGTGAATGGCTGAGTTTTTTGGGGTTCTCCTTTTATACCCAGTCATGACACTCACCTGTTTCCAATTAACCTGTTCACCTGTGGAATGTTCCAGACAGGTGTTCTTTGAGCATTCATCAACTTTCCCAGTCTTTTGTTGCCCCATCCCAGCTTTTTTGAAATGTGTTGCAGGCATCCATTTCAAAATGAGCAAAAACAAAAAAAAGTCTATCAGTTTGAACATTAAACATCTTGTCTTTGTGGTGTATTCAATTGAATATACGTTGAAGATTTGCAAATCATTGTATTCTGTTTTTATTTACATTTCGCACAATGTCCCAACTTCATTGGAACTGGGGTTGTGTGTATGTATATCTGTGTGTATGTATATATATTTATACACACAGACAGTAAAACTCGCTTATAATGGATTCAGGTGGACCAGTGAATTTTATCCGTTGTCAAGTTTCTTGCCAGTGTTATAAAAGCGTAATGGCCTGTTACGCTGCTGCCTGAAAAACGTTACACTGCAGTTGGGCTGTTATGTTGGTTTCGAGGGTGTGTAGTGAGGAAAATAATTTCTCTATGTTCATTGTGGACCCGCTGGTTCTGATTCATAAGCAGTGGCTCCACAGTTTATTCATCAACCTCCGTCAAAGCCATTTAAAAATGTCAGTCACGAGTCACCTTTCTGCTGATTTAAAGTCGCGACCGTGAGTCTTTCTGTTTTTGCGGGAAGAAAATCATCTGCACCTTTCTGCATTTTGCAGTGATTCTTTAGAAATCTTTGTTTGTCTGTAAATTAAGACCATAACACATCTGTTGTTGTTTCAGATGAGATGATTGCATGAACCTTGGGCACTTATTTTTAGACAAATAAAATGGCATGAAAGTAATTTGTACATTTTTAAGTCTGGTAAATTCATTTATTCATTCATTCATATCTGAATTTCAACCAGGGAAAAAGACACCATAAATAAATATATTCATTTCAACACAACAGGAGATCATGTAACAGTGACTGCAGTATGTCTGTTAATTAGGATTTCTCGATGTGACATAAACCTCATAATGAAATAATTTTTTAATTTAGTAATTTCAACATTTAATTGCATCCTCGTTGACTGTTTTTTAATGCTGTAATCAGGACAGAGTAACTACTAAAATATGAATTTGAGTATTCTACTGATTGTGAATGATTTGGAATTATGCACAGTGGGGTCAGTGCTTTTTCTACCCGTGCAAGTGTCTCATTGACTGAACTTTGACTTCATGGATGTGTTTAATAATTCATTCATTTAGGCCCCATAAAAAGGCCATTATTCTCATCCTTGACATCAGAAAAAAGTGATGAGGATGAGCAGATATTTTAAATGCATTTCTTAGAAAAAGAGAACAAACAATACAGTAAAATTTTGAGGCTGGGAAATGAAACTTCCCTTTCAGGGGAAGTTTCATTTCGATCTATGTCAAAACTAGCGTCACAGCTTTGCAATGGTATAATATTAAAATGCACAAAAATATGTACATAATATCAGACATCTTCTACAGAAGAAACTTGTGGGCCGGAACTATCGAGCGCAAGTGTTTTTTGGCACCAGTGAGTTGCCATGGAGGGAGTCGCGAACGAGGAAGAACTCATCTCACAACCTTTGTACTTGGCGTCCAAGCTTCCTCCATTGTCCAGCATATCGCATGCATACTGGCTGTAAATATCGTTCATTGTCACCTCGGAGGAGAACGCTCACTCCGTACCATGGCTTCAGCTTCTTGGTTTTGTTGGCATTATGTACCATCTCCCGTCTGCGGTTGTCAGTGACAACAGACAGTAAGTTCCGGGTCTGGCTCGATAAACTTCAGCCAAAGCACACTTGCCACCTAGTGGACATGGTGGTTCTTGGAACAGCTGTACTGCCGTCAATAAAAAAAAAAAACAGCCAAAAGAAATTGATGAGGGCTTTTTTTATGGGGCGTTAATGTTAAATATAAAAGGAAACTGCTTTTTCAAATTAAGTACTTCCTATTTAAATAGCCTTTGTTTTATTAAGTGTAGCAGCAAGTGTGAGTTTGCAGAGATGACAGGTGAGCTGGACTCGCAGGACTTTTAACCAGATGAAGGTCTCCTCTGCAGCTTCTACCTGTTGGTGGAGTTTTTGGAGACGCATTCCTCACATTTTGAAGTGCAGAGATGTTCTCTTCTTCTGTCTAGACTTCAGGTTTTGGTAGATTTAGCCTGACATATAAAACCCTTGATGAGACACCAGACTCAACAATGCAGAAGAGCTGGAGATTGCTATCAAAACAACCTTGGTTTCCATAACATATGAGCACTGCAACAAGCTGATGAACTCCATGCCATGCTGCAACAATGTAGTAATTCTTGCTAAAGGAGCCCCAACCAAGTATCAAATGCTTAAATGAACATACTGTTCAGAAGTGAAACATTTCTGTTATAAATCTTTTTTTTTGTTTATATATATATATAAATTATTTATTTGTATGTTACTGCTGCAAATAAGTATTTGGTACAGTAGTCTTTGTTTGCAATTACAGAGGTCAAATGTTTCCTGTAGGTTTTGACCAAGTTTCACACACTGCAGCAGGGATTTTGGTCAACTCTATACAGATCTTCTCCAAATTTTGCAGGTTTGGAGTTTCAGCTCCCTCCAAAGATTTTCTATTGAGTTCAGGTCTGGAGACTGGCCAGGCCACTCCAGGACCTTGAAATGCTTCTTACGGAGCTCCTCCTTAGGTGCCCTGGCTGTGTGTTTGGGGTCATTGTCATGCTGGAAGACCCAGCCATGACCCATCTTCAATGCTCTTACTGAGGGAAGGAGGTTTTTTGCCAAAATCTTGCAATACATGACCCCATCCATCCTCCCCTCAATACGGTGCAGTCGTCCTGTCCCCTTTACAGAAGAGCACCCCCAGAGTATGATGTTTCCACCCCCATGCTTCACTGTTGGGATGGTTTTCTTGGGGTTGTTCTCAACCTCTAAACATGGTAAGTGGAGCTGATTCCAAAAAGCTCTATTCTGGTCTCATCTGTCCACATGACCTTCTCCCATGCCTCCTCTGGATCATCCAGATGGTCACTAGTGAACTTTAAACGGGCCTGGACATGTGCTGACTTGAGCAGGGGGACCTTGCTACCCTGCAGGATTTTAAACCATGACAGCATCATGTGTAACTAATGTAATCTTTGTGACTGTGGTCCCAGCTCTCTTCAGGTCATTGACCAGGTCCTCCTGTGTAGTTCTGACCTTTCTTAGAATCATTCTTACCCCACAAAGTGAGATCTTGCATGGAATTCCAAACCGAGGGAGATTGACAGTCATCTTGTGTTTCTTCCACTTTCTAATAAATAATCATAACAGTTGTTGTCTTCTACCAAGCTGTTTGCGTGTTGTCCTGTCATCAGTCCCAGCCTTGTGCAGCTCTACAGTTTTGTCCCTGGTGTCCTTAGACAGCTCTTTGGCCTTGGCTATGGTGGACAGGTTGGAGTGTGATTGATTGAGTATGTGAACAGGTGTCTTTTATACAGGTAACAAGTTCTAACAGGTGCAATTAATACAGGATAAGAGGGCTTCTTAAAGAAAAATTAACAGGTCTGTGTGAGCCAGAATTCTTGCTGGTTGGTAGGTGTTCAAATACTTATTTGCAGCAGTAACATACAAATAAATGATTAAAAAATCATACATTGTGATGTCCGGATTTTCTTTTTTAGATTATGTCTCTCACAGTGGACATGCGCCTAAGATGAAAATTTCAGACCCCTCCATGATTTCTAAGTGGGAGAACTTACAAAACCGCAGGGTGTTCAAATACTTATTTTCCTCACTCTATATATATATATATATATATATATATATATATATATACACACACAACCCCTGGCAATCATGGAATCACCGGCCTCGGAGGATGTTCATTCAGTTGTTTAATTTTGTAGAAAAAAAGCAGATCACAGACATGACACAAAACTAAAGTCATTTCGAATGGCAACTTTCTGGCTTTAAGAAACACTATAAGAAATCAGGGAAAAAAAATTGTGGCAGTCAGTAACGGTTACTTTTTTAGACCAAGCAGAGGGGAAAAAATATGGACTCAACTCTGAGGAATAAATTATGGAATCACCCTGTAAATTTTCATCCGCAAAACTAACACCTGCATCAAATCAGATCTGCTCGTTAGTCTGCATCTAAAGAGTGATCACACCTTGGAGAGCTGTTGCACCAAGTGGACTGACATGAATCATGGCTCCAACACGAGAGATGTCAATTGAAACAAAGGAGAGGATTATCAAACTCTTAAAAGAGGGTAAATCATCACACAATGTTGCAAAAGATGTTGGTTGTTCACTTTCAGCTGTGTCTAAACTCTGGACCAAATACAAACATGGGAAGGTTGTTAAAGGCAAACATACTGGTAGACCAAGGAAGACATCAAAGCGTCAACACAAAAAACTTAAGTGTCTCAAAAATCGAAAATGCATAACAGAACAAATGGGAGGAAACTGGAGTCAACGTCTGTGACCGAACTGTAAGAAACCGGCTAAAGGAAATGGGATTTACATACAGAAAAGCAAAACGAAAGCCATCATTAATTTCAATTCAATTTCAATACTTTGTCATTGCCATAATAGCAACAGTTATAAATGACACAAAATTTCGATGGAGCCTCAAACAATGGCATAGTAGCTTTTTCATGACATAATAACTTATTTGTGGGTATGAATGTTTGTAAACCTTCATTATCAAGTAAGGCACAGAGAGACAGTTCAGCATCTTAGTGCACAGTACAACAGAGTAAAGTGCGTATATGTAACGGGGGTTCCCAGTAAACAGGGATGTTGGGGAGTGTCGAGTGGCTGCTGCAGCAATGCAAAGACCAATTCACAGTTATTGTAATGGTGGGATGTGACGTGTAGTGATGGCGGGCGATGACAGAGAAGGAAGGGGAGGCAGAGACTGCAGGTTTAGCAGCCTCACGGCCTGGGAATACAGACTGCGGGCCATTCTAGAGGTTCTAGCACGTGTGGACCTGTATGTTCTCCCTGAAGGTAACAGGTGGAATAGGTCATGTGCAGGATGGTAACTGTCCCGAAGGATGTTGTACACTCCTCTAAGGCAGCGGCTGGTGTAGAGTGTCCTGATCTCCGGGAGGGTAGTCCCGATGATCTTCCCCGCTGTCCTCACCACTCGCTGGAGAGCCTGCTGGTCAGCCTTAGTGCAGCTGGAGAACCACACTAAGAATCCGTAGGTTAGCACACTGCTGATAGCACAGTTGTAGAAGTTAGTCATTAGCTGCTGAGGAATTTTGGCACATTTTAGTTTCCTCAGAAAGAAGAGGCATTGTTGGGCCTTTCCTACAACTGCAGCTGTTACTGTCCCAGGACAGATCCTCTGTCACCGTCACGCCTAGGAATTTGAATTTGGAGACCCTTTCCACAGTTTCACCGCCGATGGAGAGTGAGTGCTTTGACCTTTTTTGCAAAAATCCACAATTATTTCTTTAGTTTTCTTAATGTTCAAAACCAGGTTATGATTGTCACACCATGATGCCAGTTGCACCTCATCTCTGTATGCTGCCTCATTGTTGTTGTTAATAAGTCCTTAACACCTAAACAGAAAAAACAAGGGTACAATGGGCTAAGGAAAAGCAATCGTGGACTGTGGATGACTGGATGAAAGTCATATTCAGTGATGAATCTCGAATCTGCATTGGGAAAGGTGATGATGCTGGAACTTTTGTTTGGTGCCATTCCAATGAGATTTATAAAGATGACTGCCTGAAGAGAACATGTAAATTTCCACAGTCATTGATGATATGGGGCTGCATGTCAGGTAAAGGCACTGGGGAGATGGCTGTCATTACATCATCAATAAATGCACAAGTTTACGTTGATATTTTGGACACTTTTCTTATCCCATCAATTGAAAGAATGTTTGGGGATGATATCATTTTTCAAGATGATAATGCATCTTGCCATAGAGCGAAAACTGTGAAAACATTCCTTGCAAAAAGACAAATAGGGTCAATGTCATGGCCTGCAAATAGTCCGGATCTTAATCCAATTGAAAATCTTTGGAAGTTGAAGAAAATGGTCCATGACAAGGCTCCAACCTGCAAAGCTGATCTGGCAACAGCAATGAGAGAAAGTTGGAGCCAAATTGATGAAGAGTACTGTTTGTCACTCATTAAGTCCATGCCTCAGAGACTGCAAGCTGTTATAAAAGCCAGAGGTGGTGCAACAAAATACTAGTGATGTGTTGGAGCGTTCTTTTGTTTTTCATGATTCCATAATTTTTTCCTCAGAATTGAGTGATTCCATATTTTTTTCCCTCTGCTTGGTCTAAAAAAGTAACCGTTACTGACTGCCACAATTATTTTTCCTGGATTTCTTAGTGTTTCTTAAAGCCAGAAGGTTGCCATTTGAAATGACTTTAGTTTTGTGTCATGTCTGTGATCTGCTTTTTTTCTACAAAATTAAACAACTGAATGAACATCCTCCGAGGCCGGTGATTCCATAATTTTTGCAGGGGTTGTATGTATGTATGTATGTATGTATGTGTATGTGTGTATATATATATATATATATATATGTGTGTGTATATATATATAAATTCATTTGATTGGACATGATTTGGAAAGGTTGTCTACATATAAGGTCCCACAGTTGACAGTGCATGTCAGAGCACAAACCAAGTATGAAGTCAAAGGAATTGTTTGTCGACCTTCAAGACAGTATTGTCTCAAGGCACAAATCTGGGGAAGGGTACAGAAACATTTTTGCTGCTTTGAAGGGCACAATGAGCGCAGTGGCCTCCATCATCCATAAATGGAAGAAGTTCGGATCCACTAGGACTTCTCGTAGAGCTGGCCACTCGTCTAAACTGAGCGATCGGGGGAGAAGGGCCTCAGTTGGGGAGGTGACCAAGAACCCAATGGTCACGCCGTCAGAGCTCCAGCATTCCACTGTGGAGTTTGCCACTGCGCCTTGAGTTTGCCAGGAGGCACCTGAAGGACTCTGACCATGAGAAACAAAATTCTCTGGTCTGATGAGACAAAGATTGAACTCTTTGATGTGAATGCCAGGCAGCATCATGCTGTTAGGATGTTTTCAGCGGCAGGAACTAGGAGACTAGTCAGGATTGTGGGAAAGATGAATGTAGCAATATACAGAGACATCCTGGATGAAAACCTGCTCCAGAGCGCTCTTGACCTCAGACTGGGGCGACCGGTTAATTTTTCAGGAGAACAAAGACTCTAAGCACACAGCAAAGATATCAAAGGAGGGGCTTCAGGATAACTCTGAATGTCCTCGCATTGCCCAGCCACAGCCCAGGCCTGAATCTAATTGGTCATCTGTGGTGAGATTTGAAAAAGGCTGTGCACCGACACTCCCCATCTAACCTGACGGAGCTTGAGAGGTGCTGTGAGGAGGAATGGGCAAAACTGCCTAAAGATAGGTGCGCCAAGCTTGTGGCATCATATTCCAGAAAATTTGAGGCTGTAATTGCTGTCAAAGGTGCATCACCAAACTATTGAGCAAAGGATGTGAATACTTATATATGTATGATTTCTTAGGTTTTAAATTTTTTTTAAGTTTGCAAACATTTCTGGAAAATTTTTCATGCTGTCATACGTGTTGTGAGTAGAATCTTGAGGGTAAAATCAAAATGGACTTTGTTGAGCACTACATACGCGCATGCGTGAAGGAGGTGATTTTTAGGACATTCAACCCAGCTTCACCTCATTGAATGGTACGTTCCAGCTTTCACCTCATGAAATATTCGTACCATTGAAAGAATGTAAAAACATTGTTTTATATAACGGCTGAAATAGATCATTGTCATCTGATATTTTATTAATTTATAAATAACAGAAAAGGGACATTTTGGTGTTCCACTGTGACGTGTTATCCAGTGATGCTGTGCACTGACTTTGGACTTCCATTAAAAAAAAAAAAAAAGACGTTGTGTAGTTCTTCAGTCCAGCCAAAAATCACATCAGCGTTTCATGTTAGCAGCTCTTCATGCATCCAGACGGTTTACAGGGGAGTGGATTTTTTGTGTGTGTGTCTGTATCTTACAAGAATTAGCAGTGTCAGCTCAAATTATGTCACAGGAGAGTCATGTCCCCCGCGCGCACACACACACACATGCAACCTTGTTGGTGCTTGTGCGTGCGTGAGCAAAAATAAGACTGTATACGTCCTCAGTGCAGCAAAAAAAAAAAAAAAAAAAATCACGTCATAAATGAGTCCAGCTTTTGTTTTCTCTTCCTGCTAATGGCCCAGTCACACGGCACACGTCGATTCCTGAACGAAGGGGAAAAGTAAAAAACGTTACAATTCGTTGAGAAAAGGTGGACGAAAGAGCTTTTATCACTGAACAGTCTGCGACGCAAGAGCACAAAAGGGACGAAAGAGGAACTTAACAAAACCGAAGCTCACGATCTCAACGAAACGTGCCTGGAGCCACTGCTGGAGCAGAGTGTGTCTGCTCCAGCACTCGGCGCTGGAACGGAGCTCATAGCGCCTGAGTCCTGGAGAAACTGCAAACAGAATCTGTGGAGGTGTCGATGGACCACCTGCTCTGGTTCCTTGTCCAGAACAAAAGAGGGATCATCTCCATCATCATCAGAATCCACACTGTCTGTCGACACAATGCGTGCTCCGTCCGCTCCAATTTATAAAAAAAAAAAAAAAAAAAAAAGTGTTCCGTGGTCACATAAATATTGATTTATAACAGAAAACTGTCAAAAGGGAGAATAAATATAAATAAGTGTAAAGATGATTGAATATATCAGAGCAGTAAATTAATTAGTACGTGTTAATGCGCGCATTGACTCGTGCGGTTATTTCCACCAGCTGATCACTGATCCACAACGTGAATTCTTCCTTCCAGAACAGCTCTTTATATTATCATTTTGATTCATCTGCCTGCCACATGTACAGAAGGACTGGATTGTCATTCCTACACTCATATTGTTATATTTAATACAAAATAATAAGCGCACGCAGGAGCTCCTGCTGCCGCTGATGCTGCATTCATGTACCGTCGGAAATTATACAACTTTTTCGTTGTTTCAAATTCAACAGTTGCTTGTGGCAAAATAATTAATTATATCCACACAAAAGATTAATCCTGGCCTTTGTAATGTGCCTGAGCCCATTGAAGCTGCCCCCCCCACACAGATAAAAAAATCCAAGCAAGCAGGCTGAGTTTGCCCTGTAATTTCCGACGGTACATGAACGCAGCAGCAGCCTCAGCGCTCACAAACTGGCTTCTGCGCTGTGTGAAAACGTTCAGCTGCTCCAACGAAGTCAAATTAAACAATAACATTAAAAAAACTACACAAACAATTAAAAAAACGTCAAGAACGACAGCAAAACGAAACACAGACGAACTGAGGTTTTCGTTGCCCTTTGTTCAAATTTTTCAACAGTTTAAAAATGCTGACGAAGCGCCCGCTGCAGGAACGAAGCTGCACGAAGGTCGACAGTCAATGAAAGTCCAGATTTCTTGTTTCGTCAGGGCTTCGTCACCCTTCGTTAAGTGCCGTGTGACTGGGCCATAACAGCCTTCAGGCAGCACAGTGGATTGGTTTTGTGTGTGCGTGCGCGAGCACGTTTGCAACGTGTACGCGCGCGTGCACGAGGATGTGCACACGTGTGTGTGTGTGATCACGTGCGTGTGTGCACGAGCCTGTGCGCGTGTACGTGAGAGTGCAATGGTACCAAATGTATGGAACCAAATTTGCACTCTAAATGGAACCAAGCTGCACTCTGAATGCAATGCAACACAAATGGGATGAATTAATCCATGTCATGTGACATACAAGCACCAATCAAATGACAAGAATCCACTCAGTCGTTATAGTCTGGAACAGTGGCATCATTAGGCCTCTTTTAGGGTAGCTGAACCCCCCCCAATATTTTTAATCTCACATAAATAATTTAGTGTGTGTGTGTGTGTGTGTGTGTGTGTGTTTGGGGGGGGGGGGGGGGGGTATTTATTAATTAATTATTTTACAAAAAAATACAGACATTCAATATAATGTAGCCAGAATGAGTTTAAATAAATAATAGCTTGTCATTATTAACTTATATGATCATTAATATGTCAGTTTCCATCATAGAGTTGGGTATAGCAAAGCTGGAGTGCGCATACCCTATACCACTAATGTAAGACCTGGAGAAACTGCATTTCGTTCTGCCTGTAAGGGTCGAGTGACAATAAAAGTGAGTCTGAGTCTGAGTAACACTGCCATGCCTACATGGGGGCACGGCCACCATTACTAAAGAGGGCAAGAAGTACCCAGATGTGTATCGGATGTGCATTACAGCATACATGTTGGGTGAATGTGGAAGTACCAAGGGCAGTCAGTACAATGGGCTTACACGGACCATAAATGCCGTACCTACCTGTTATTAGTTTGCTTTTTAATTAAAATAATATTAATTAAGTTAGAACAATTTAATAACTTTTTTGCCCTCTTTGTTAATGGCAGCGCATGCTCTTTGACTGCACATTGGCCAGGCACAT
Source organism: Thalassophryne amazonica (assembly GCF_902500255.1). Taxonomy (NCBI): domain Eukaryota; kingdom Metazoa; phylum Chordata; class Actinopteri; order Batrachoidiformes; family Batrachoididae; genus Thalassophryne; species Thalassophryne amazonica. The sequence goes on from NC_047115.1 coordinate 61,812,135, forward strand.
GACATTTCAATAAATGTAAACAGCTACTGACATTAACGATCAATGCATGTCAGAATGATGGGGAGAAACTGCGCTCAAAGCCTCTACCAATTATTCCCACCGTAACTAAACCCATTTTATTTTGGGTAGGGCAGTTTCGGTGGACCTCATCCCGAAATGCCTTAGGAATTAGCATACCATGGTTGCTTACTGTATGCTTACTGCCACATATGTAGTCCTTGCCACTATTTTTCTGCCTCTCACAGTCCACTCCTGCCCCCCCCCCCCCAAAAAAAAAAGTAGAAAATATTGCCATTTAAACTCAAAAGCATACTTAAACATCTGTTTCTTGTTTACTTCTTGTGTGTATGTTGTGCTCTGTTAAAAATCTAGTGGTGGCCTAAAACATATATAGTGAAGTATCTCTGTTAAATTTGTCCAAAAAAGTGGAAAAGCTGCTTCTCAATTTTTGTTAGCCGTTTGTGAAATTTTGTGCTGGCTCACTACATTCTGTCACATCCTGTACATCTCCTGGGGGCTAAGCCTCCCCTGTCCTTAAAACCTAGTGATTTCCCTGGTCTGGAAAATATATTTTCTCTCATTGTTTTGTAATATAGATTGATACAACAAGTTGGAGCTGAATTAAAATTATAGTAGTGATTTTAGAATTGCAATTTTGTTAATGAAATTATTAATCCTTCAGCCACGGTGAAGGTTGTGGTCTTAAAATGAAATGCATAAAATACAATTTGTCATCTTTCAGGCTTGCAGTTCTTGGAAAGCTGAATAACTTTGTTAAAGAATGGATTGCAGAGATCTCTGAATTAAAGGTGTGTTGTCATCATGTCATATTTTGAGTATTGAACAGTGACTCTGAATCATTTGAAAACCTAGCCTTCTTTTGTCAGTATGAGGTAAATGTCACACTAACATAGCTCTGCATTCTTCTCTGCAGAATCTTCCTCCATCTGCTATAAGTTGTGTTGGGGGCAAGATATTTACATTTGGTTCATACCGTCTTGGAGTACACACAAAAGGTATGTGTAGTGGTGTATTTCTAACCCCCCCCCCAGTTTATTGTAACATACAAACAAGAAAATAAAATAATTGCAAAGTGCTGCCTGGTAATAAGTTAAATAAAATGTTCTCAAATAAACAGATATGTCAACTGATGCGTCAGTTGATTTCCTGAAAGCTGTGCTCCTCATGCGGTGTGAATTCACTAAATATAAGATCTTATCCTTGCGTTTTAGTGAAGAAAAGTCATTCTGTGGCTCTTTGCGCCTTCAGATCAGTTAGCGGAGCGGAGACTTCTCCCCCCTCCTTCCCCATCGGTTCTCTGTCTTGGCGCAACAAGTCGAAAAAGTCACAGCGCCTCAATAACGTCTCATTTACCGCAAACTCTGTGCAATCTTAGCTGCACATGTGATGAAATTTTAAGAGAAAATGAAATTATTCAGTTCTCCATGTGGCGCAGGGACACCGTGCGCGCGTGGTGAATGACGTGCTCGTCAATATTTTCGTGTAATACTTAGGGGGGGAAAAAAGCATTTACAGTATGTATTTAATTAAAAGTAAAAAAAAAAAAATCTTTGTGTAAATATCTCATGTTATGTCTGCGGCTTATACACAAGTGTGGCGTATTTATGTACAATTTCTTTTTAAAATTGGTGGGTGCGTCTAATATTCAGGTGCGCTCTATAGTCCAGAACTTACGGTAAACACACGCAAGGTGAACCCACCCGTGCACAGCCCTGTACCGAACCAAACGTCCCCCTACCGAAACAGTTCAATACAAATACATGTATTGTTACACCCTTAGTTATCAGTGCAATATAATACAATACAGCTGAGAGCTAATGGTATTTCTAATCAACTGTTTACCATTTCTTCCTCCTTTACTAATGCGCAATAAGCTAAATCAGATATCCAGAGATAATCACCAGTTCAATCAGATTTTTTTTTTTTTTTTTTTTTTTTGACAGTTATTAGTCATGAGCTCAGAAGGTTGAATTAGAACGTGCAGGACAGAGGTACAAGAGGACAGAGTAAAAACTATATTAGTAACTTATCAGAATGTGTTTGATTATTTAACTACATGCATCTGCTACAAGACTGGTGAAGTTAACTGTTTTCTTGCAGGAGCTGATATTGATGCTTTATGTGTGGCTCCACGCCATGTAGAGAGAAGTGACTTTTTCCAGTCTTTTTTTGAGAAATTGAAACACCATGAAGAGATCAAAGACTTGAGAGTGAGTATTTCTTCAAATTAGTTGATATTGAAATTTTTTCAGACTATTAAGTCGCACTGGAGTTAAGTCACATTTTTCATATTGCTTCAATGGATTTAATCCAAGCAGCATTTATTTATACTGCAAACACTGCCTTAGTGAACAGAAGCTAATGGGCTAATTAAAGGACATCTTGTTGTCCATTCGACTGCTCCCGTTGTTTTTGTTCGGGGTCGCCACAGCGGATACTGCCAGATCTGCACTGGTATTTGGCACAAGTTTTACGCTGGATGCCCTCCCTGACGCAACTCCAATGTTACCTGGAGAAACACACACAGCCGCTGGTGTTTCAAAGAGGTCTCCCATCCAAGTACTAACTAGATCCTGCACTGCTTAGCTTCTGAGATCTGACAGATCAGGCTGACACAGAGCAGACCGGCTGCTGGGCTAATTAAAGGACATGTCACACCAAAATCATAACAGTTTAGATTTAGGCTGTTAGTGGCCATCCAATGATCCACCGGGATTACTTTGTGCACTTTTGTGACCGGTTTCAAAGTATAAGGCATTTCCAGCAAAGAGCTATGGAGACGTCCGAAAACAAAGTACTTGTGAGTACTCGGGTGTTTCCGACAGGTGTCGTAGCTACTAGAAGGGTCCCAGCATGCGCTTCAATGGAATGTAGTTGATAATGTTAAGAACTGAGGCACAGATTAATTCCAAATTTACATAAATGTGATGTTATGTTATGATGACTCCTTTTTAAGTGAAAACTGTTCATTTTGATGCAGTCACTGTAAAAGCTACAGCTCTGAGAAGGTGTCTGTGCACCTGCACTGCCATGAGTCATAAACCCAGCCTGTCAGTAACCATCTCTGCTTCAGGTTCAGCTTTGTGTACAATTAATTATGAGTGTTGTTATCAATAAAATCTAAAAAACATACATTTGCTGCTGGGGGAAAACCAGTCTTAGAAACATTCCTTTTTCGCAGCGAGCTGAGAGGAGCAGCAACACACACACACACACACACACACACACTCCAGCTACTCAAAGCAAAAAAAAAAGATTGCCACAAAACACAAAAGGGGTAAAATCCTGAACATTCCAGACTCACTGTATTGTTTTCCAAATGTGAACTCCACACAAACAAGAGGCACGCGCGTGTGAAGCTGGCTCCAGCTTTGCCTCTCTCACAATCATGGCATGTTAAATAATGCCCATTAATTCCTGGAAATAATGTATTCTGAGTTTTTCCATTGTAACAAATCCATCTCTATGTCCAGGAAGTCTGTTAAAAACAGGCAGATGTCCCGACATACATGTCCACAGCTTCAGTAAACAAGCATCCACACAAACAGTGCGTCACCACACTTTAGGCTCCAAAATCCGACACTCTGAAAAAGTTAAGAGTTTCAGGGTGACACATCGTCTTCTCTCTGTAAATCCGAGCCATCACTTTGGAATGGTAGCTCAGAAGCTTTGTTTTTGGAAGGAGCAGGTTCCTTTCCCTCTGTCTGTTAGCCATCGGGATGTTTCTGTTTTGCTAATAAGAACATCACACACTGAAAAATGATGAGAATTGCAGAGTGAAATGTTTTCCGGAAATGTACCTGCTAACACTCAGATTGAGAGGAATAAAATACATCAGAGATCACTAATTATTAGCGCACGTGTACAGAGACACTTAGTCATGAGTACTTTTATGTTGTCTTAGTTTTGTACCAGGCTGAAAGAACTCAAAAGAAAACTGCTTCTTGTGGCTACTAAACAGGTGAAAGTGTGAGTTCAAAGCTAAAAGTGTGTTTACCTCACTAAATGTAATTAATTAATAAAGCTCCTATACATTTTTTAAAACATAATACTTAGCCTTACCTTGGCCTAAGTGTCCTGTTCATTACTGTCCAAACAAGGGAGCATGCGGAGTAGTATCACTGTACCTCTTTCAGATCAGTATACAGGAACAGCTTGTCACGTGTACACAGTAAGTAAAGTTTATTTGTATAGTGCTTTACACAGATAGTCGTCTCATAGTGCTTCACAGTGGTGAACATATATAAAAGATCATACAGTCAAATACATAATATAAAATGCAGCAACACAGCATTATCTTGTAGCCATAGAAAATAATGTAGCATTTTTATTTAATTTTTTCATTTGTCATTTCAAAATACAAGGCACAAGACAAGTAAAACAAGTCAAATAAATTGTGATTTATAGTCCAGAAAATATAAGTTCTTTTCAAAGGCTCTACAATGGGAATATTGCTGAAGGGTAGCATGCATGAACGTATTATCTGGCAATTTTATTCTTCAGTTAAGATGGCTGGAATTTGCTGCTGTCTAGAACTTTCTTGTTGCTCTGTTGTTTCATCTAGTGTTAATTGCATGTTAATTCTAGACCTTTTAATCTTCTGTCTTCTTACGCTAGATTTGTTGGTGATAATGTCTTGTTTTTGTGCTTTTTTTTCTAGGCTGTTGAGGATGCTTTTGTACCCGTGATAAAATTTAAATTTGACGGGATTGAGGTAAATCATTTTGATGCCTGTGTTTAATCTTAATTGGATTGATCCTGCTGCCCTATTAAATTAAAACATTAAATTAATGATGCAATGAAGTGTTCTCTCTCACTCTCTCTTAGATTGATCTACTTTTTGCCAGACTGGCCTTGCAGTCTATTCCAGACAACTTGGACCTGAGGGGAGACTCCATCCTGAGAAACCTTGACATCCGGTGTATCCGTAGCCTTAATGGTACTTTCCATTGTTTCTATGGGATAGTATACAGTGGAGAAGTCTATGTTGATTCTTGGATGACGCCATGTTCAACAATGACTTTTAAAGCCCTACTGCAAATAGGAAACAAAAATACTTTTTGATGTCAATATGTACGTGTAATTTTTTGTAAAAAGGATTCATATATTTGTGTTTGAAAGTGATAAAAATAAACCTGCTTTATCAACATTGTCAAACATGTCCCTTTAGCCCTCAAGCCTTTGAAAAGGCAGGTCATTTTTCCCAATGACTATGCAGCTGTATAAATGCGAATGTACAATGATAAATGATTGACAGCTGTGTCAAATTGCATTTACTTGTACAATGGCTATACAGTAGCTGGATGTTTTGCCAGCAAATGTACCTCTACACAGTGTAAACAGTGCTCTAACAACTACGTCTTACAAATATTAATTTAGCCTCTGAACTGATGATTAACATTTGTACACAAACCTTAATCCATTGACAATGTTACTACTTAGTGCTGCAGTTGTTACGCACATGAGGTATTCTGCTACTCAATGTTGCCATAGACCTGTCTATTTGAGATATACCATTTGTAACTAGGTTTGGCATTCACAGATGAGGTCAAGCCAGTTTATTTTTCGGTCAAATTAGGAATTATATGTGTGCACACAATGAGACATTGAATTGTGTCAGAATTCTACAAGTGTCAAGTTTTCAAATAGTGTAAGATTTGTGTTACTGTTTCATTTTATTATCATTATTATTTGCTTTACTATAACAGGGTTGTTGTTTTTTTTTGTTGTTGTTTTTTTATTTTTTATTTTTATTTAACTTTAACCTTTTAAACTGCTTTACCCCTCTGCAAATTAACCCGTTTTGCCCCACTGGCAACAATTGTTGCTGAAGTGTATCACTGTCATTTTCTACTCGCAATAAAAAAAATCTCAAAGGTACTAATGCAGCTTTTTCCACTTTAAAAAAAAAAATCTGGGCATAAACGGGTTAAGTATCCTAGGCACTGACGGCAACATGACGTGGTAGGTATAACCCTGTAATGAAAGCGTTGCAATGATCAGAAATTGGAATAATCCAGAAGCTTCTCCATGTTGAGTTTCAAACCAAAGTAAATGAGACTTGCACATAAAATGTGAATTTTCCACTTGCACAGCGATTTGTGCAGCTCGCAGCACAAGAGGACTTCACCTTGGCTGCTACATGAAGTTGGAGCCCTTTTACCACTGGATACAGTATATGTGTATCAGTTCACCTTTTTTATTACAGCACTGAAACATAACTCGCTTCAAAGCATGACATGCAAATAAGGCCTATATCTCACACAGCACATGAGCAAGCATATTGGTAATGGTGGTACGAAAGAACTGCCTCAGCACTAATTAATTTTACAGGAAGAAACCTCAAGCAGACCAGACTCAGTTGGATGACCATCTGCTATGAGCATTCTAACAAGACAATAAAAGGCACAACACAAGATCAGTAGAAATGTTGTGACTAAAGATCTGTGCATGAATGAATAAATTAGTAATGCAGGGTTCTAGCTAGCGTAAACTTGCATTACGGCCCTTTACGCTATAATTTTGGACCGTTACGATTTTCAGTACAGTGTCTGTAATTGACCGTTTCTGCAGCGCGACTCCAGTTTGAAGCGTGAATCGAAGCAATGCTTCGATTCAATGGCTCGTGGCTCTTTGATTCGCTGCTCTTCAGAAGCGGTAAGTCTGCTTCTTAACCCCTCTGAAAGCCATTAAAATATCATGAGTCACTTTTGTGTGGATTAAAGTCACTAACTGGGACTCTTGTTGCAGGCGAGAAACGAGAATCGTCCTACGTTCCGTTGTCACAGCTTTAAACGCTGCGCAGCTCTCTGCTGAGAGAGTCCGCTCGGAATTAATAACTTCAAAACGAATCGCCGCTTTAAATAAAATAACACCTCATACAAACGTTGCAATACAGACAATAAACTATGATCGACTAAAATGTTTTTTCCTTCCAAAATGAGATGTCCTGCATTCTTGCAGCTCAGCTCATAGGTATGGAAAGACATACATGCCAATAATGTCTGAAAGGAAATGCTTTTGACAAAAACTAACAGATTTTCTTTCTGTTTATGTCCAGAGATCAAGGAGCCGCCATGTAGAGTTTATGTCCAGAGTTTAAGGATCCAGTAACCAATTTCATATTTATTTAAGACTCAATAAAATGTTGTTCAATTTCAACTTAATCAGCTTATAAAGCGCCAAATTACAACAAAAGCCATGAGGCACCTCACTCACTCACACAGTTAAACATAATAAAATAAATAAATAAAAATAAGAAAATTCAAATAACTAATAATTAAAAACAGAAGTAAAAGAATAAAACATAAAAAAACTACTCATAAGAAAGAGAATAAAAATAGGTTTTAAGTCTTGACTTAAAAATGTCCACAGACTCCGACTGCCTCACTGAGGGCCATGTACTGGCTAACCCAGAATGAGATTGCCCACTCAACAAACTTTCCCAGCCTTCTGGACATGATGAAGGGACTTGGGCTGTCGTACCTGGCTTTTCCCCTCTGGGTACCCCTAGAATGGCCATTTTTTACCTTGAATTTTCAACTCCCCCGGTCCCTTTGCTCCCTTGACATTACCACTACACTAAAATTTGATCCTAGCTAGAACCCTGTAATGTACTTTTCCTGTGGTGGGAAAAGGATGCTGCTGTTGCGTGTTTTTCAGCATTCAAGGTGGACCACTTTGTCCTTGCTTTTGATAAGTGAGGTATTGGTTTAAAAAGTAAAGTGAGTTGTTCTGTATTCGGAAGTGTGATGTTTTTTCAGGCTGTTCACCAGTGAGCAAACGGGCATCTTAAAGGTGTAATTTAAATTAAGTTTTTTGTATGCAAGGAATTTTTCTTTTAGTACTTTTTTCCCACTCCTCAGTTGGGTTTTGTTAAAATAATCGTGTATACACTCATACTACTTCTGTTATGGTTTAGAGGAGTGCAGGGATTTATTGCATCCACAAATTGGACTGGTTGATTTCTTTCATTGCAGTCACCTTGAGATGGATGTAATCTGTGAAATCACCTGTACATATGATCAGTAAGGATGAAACCCTCCGCCCCACCCTTTCAGACCTTTGTGGAACTGTTTTGAGACCCATGCTATGTAATATTGCAGCATTATAGAAATATCACTAAAATGTTTTTGTCTGAAATCTGAGCGTGTCTAATTGCAAATTTAGGCCGGTTGGGAATTTAACTTGTAAATTGATTCAAATAATGGACAAACCTTTAAAAGTTTGATTTGTCTCAAAACAGGCTGTCGGGTGACTGATGAAATTTTATACCTGGTGCCAAACAAGGAAAACTTCAGACTAACACTGAGAGCCATCAAACTGTGGGCCAAACGTAAGTGGATATTAGGTGTTAAATGTTGAGAGATTTGACGTTTCCACAAGTTTTCATCAAGTAAGATTTCTGTATTCATCTGTTCCTGTATTGACAATATTTATTAACTCGTGAAGCTTTACATGAATTCAAGAGTCTGTTAACTTGTGAAGTGTGTAAAGCGTGAGCCTGTGTGGTTGTCACACTGTTGCAGTGGGATACCTGTCTATGTGTGTATAGATAGATACATGATCTTTTTGTGAACTGCCCATCATAATCTTAAAGGCTCAGGAATTCTCCTGCTTGTTTCAACCACACGTAAGCTGTAGAAGATAACATCAGTGTAAGACACAGGTTGGAGTAGACCAGTGGTGCCCAAAGTGTTTCAGAAAGGGCCAAGAGGGTGCAGGTTTTGTTTGCAGCCACTGACTCCAGCAGGTGATTTCACTAATGAACTCATCCCATCTGCTTCAAATGTTGTTAATCAGCACAATCACCTGGAGTCAGTGGCTGCAAACAAAACCTCCACCCTTTTGGCAGTTTCTGGAACACTTTGGACACCACTGGAGTAGACAGAAACATGGAGTGACTTTTCTCTCTCAGGGACACCACCTCTTATTCTCGCATATGTTCATGTAGAGGATACACGGCTTTTATTGCACAGGAAAAGGAGACCGTAGATGTGATTTTTGTCTGTACATATTATGTCTGAGTCATTGTGCATTTTCCTTGCATACATAAAACAAACAAAAAAATTTAAGAACTAGAAGTGTATGTCAGACATGACCTAAAGGTGTGCAGTTACACAACTGTATACAGTCTGTTGATGCATCCAATTGGTTTTTGAGGTAGTGCTGTTTGGTTATGCAACATGTGCCGACAGGTCGTGGGATCTACTCCAACATGCTGGGTTTTCTGGGTGGAGTATCGTGGGCCATGCTAGTGGCCAGGACCTGCCAGCTCTATCCCAATGCTGTAGCTGCCACTCTGGTCCACAAGTTTTTCTTGGTTTTTTCCAAATGGTGAGAATGTAGCCCTTATTTCCCACTTGGAGGCAGTATTTCACTGCTTTATTTAACACTGTTATGCTGCAGGATTAATTGTTGTGGTTTTTTTGTTGTTTTTAATCTGCCTTCCTGCAGGGAATGGCCAAATCCTGTGTTATTGAAACAGCCTGAGGACAGTAATCTGAATTTACCTGTGTGGGATCCTAGGGTGAGTATGAAATCTGTGAATTATTACCATATATGTAAAATGTTTTTGACTGTAGTTTGTGTATTTATGTGCAGGCACAAGGACTGTGATCCAACCTACATTTGTTGTAAGTTGGGTGACAATGTTTTGAGATGATTTGGAAAGTGCATAGGTGTCTGTCATTTCTATCACTTCATGTGTCTTTGACTGATTTGTTGGGAATAAAAGTAGTCAACTGAAGAGTTGTATTTCATTGTAGCTTCTTAAGGTTTACATATACTTCTCCCATTGACTTGCAGTGTGACAAAGATTAACTTGAGTAATAAAATGTTTTGTTTTTAAAGCCCAGTTGTTTCCATAGGGGGCACATTGTAGTTCCAGTAATTACTGGTGGATTGATGAAGCTTCCTGACTGAGCTTGTGGGGAGAAAAGTCTTGTTTGGGCCTTTTTTGTGCCCTTAGAGTTTTACTTAAATTCTTTGTACAGCGTAAAAGGTGTTTCTGATGAACCAGTTTTTGTTTTTGACAGGGGTTTTTGTTTTTTTTTATTTCTTCCCTCCTGTGCAGGGCTTTTATATTTATATATATATATATATATATATACACACACACACAGTTGTATGTAAAAGTTTGGGCACCCCTGATGATTTCCTTGATTTTCCTTTATAAATCATTGGTTATTTGGATCAGCAATTTCAGTTAAATATATCATATAGCAGACAAACAGTAATATTTGAGAAGTGAAATGAAGTTTCCAGGATTTACAGAAAGTGTGCAATAATTCCTTAAACAAAATTAGGAAGGTGCAGAAATTTGGGCACCCCAACAGAAAAATACATCAATATTTAATAGATCGTCCTTTTGCATGAATGTTGTACTTGTTCCTCTGCATGAATGCCTTAGTGTATTTTGAGCAGTGTTTAGGGTCATTGTCTTGTTAAAAGATCCAGCCCCAGCACAACTTCAACTTTGTCACTGATTCATGAACATTGATCTCAAGAATCTGCTGATATTGACTGGAATCCATGTGACCCTCAACTGTAACAACATTTCCCAGTACCTGCACTGACCACACAGCCCCACAGCATGATGGAACCACCTCCAAATTTTACTGTAGGTAGCAAGTGTTTTTCTTGGAATACTGTTCTTTTTCAGCCATGCATACCGCCCCTTGTTATATCTAAATAACGCAATTTCAGTTTTATCAGTCCACAACACCTTATTCCAAAATGAGCTGGCTTGTCTAAATGTGCTTTCGCATGCCGCAAGTGACTCTGTTTGTGGCGTGTACTCAGAAAAGGCTTCCTCAGCATTACAGCATCATACAGCATCTCCTTGTGTAAAGTGTGCTGTACAGTTGAACTTTGCACAGAGACACTATCTGCAGCAAGATCATGTAGGTCTTTGGAGCAGGTCTGTGGGTTGACTATAACTGTTCTCGCCAGCCTTCATTTCAGCTTATGAGATTTTTCTTGGCCTGCCACTTCGGGCCTTAACTAGTACTGTGCCTGTGGTCTTCCATTTCCTCACAGTGGAAACTGACAGCTGAAGTCTCTGAGGTAGCTTTTTGTATGCTTCCCCTAAACCATGATGTTGAGCAATCTTTTTCAGGTCATTTGAGAGTTGTTTAGAGGCTCCCATGTTGCCACTCATTAGAAGAGATGCAAAGAGGGGGGAACATTTGCAAATGGCCACAATAAATACCTTTTCTCATGATTGGATTCAGCTGTGTAAGGAGGTCAAGGGTCAATGAGCTTACTAAACCAATTTTGTGTTCCAGTAATTAGTGCTAAATGTATTCAAATCAATAAAATAAGGGTGCCCAAATTTATGCACCTGCCCAATTTTGTTTAAATAATTGTGCACTTTCTGTAAATACTAGAAACTTCATTTCACTTCTCAAACATCACTGTTTGTCTGTTATATGATATATTTAACTGAAATTTCTGATCCAGGCAACCAGTGATTTATAAAGGAAAGTTATCTGGGGTGCCCAAAGGGGGGGGGTGTGTGTGTGCGTGTGCGCGCGTGTGTGCGTGTGTGTGTGTGTATATGTATGTAGACTCGGACAACTTTATTGATCCCAAAAAAGGGCAATTAATCCACAATTATTACTTGTTTACCGTAATAATGGCACACATCAAAATTAAAGACAACACATATACATTTGACATTGTTTATGTGCACTAAACTTGAAGCAGTCCATCATCCAAATGGAGGCAAAGTGGGTGAAGGCCGCTGTAACTATAAGTCGCGCCGCCAGGCAAGCTTGAGAGAGGACGAGGCCTGCCGCAGGGAGGGAGGGGCAGAGAGTGATAAGAGGAGCTGGAGCATGCTTTGGTCCATGTGTAAGTCTGTCAGTTTGTTGTCCTTGTGGGTTGAGATAAGAATGGAGCCAAATAATCTCACCAGAGCCTGGATAAATTCCACTGGAGGAAAAACAGTGGGCAATTGACCTTGATGCTAGATAGCCTGTAGTGTTGCAGCCGAGCAGTGAAAAACACTTTTTATAGTTCCCCACACTCAGCCAAATCCCAATTATAAATTAAGAATATTCCTAACTTTGAATTAAGAATATTCACCGGCCTCCGAAACCTTCAGCTTCAACTGCAAGGCACGCATCAGCTCCAGGGTGTCATCCAATTTGCAGTCTGAGAATGCACTGCCTTGCCAACCTCGTTAATCATGACGGACAAGCGAGGGCCCGTGGTTCTAGATGCCGCCGTCTTGCAAATTTTCTGATAGATCAGGGCAGCACATAAGCCAAAAAGTACCAGCCCTGTTACCATAAGACCAAAAATGAATAGGTCCTCGACGTCCTCCACAGAGAAAGGCGCCAAGCATGCCACACGCCAGGAACTCCAGGAGTTGAGGACATAGCCCGCAGGATACGTTCCATCTGGGCAGGCAGGATCCCCCGGTCCTGACCTTCTTGTAGAAAAAATGGTGTCAATAGCGTTCAGAGACCAGCTGATCAATTCCATGGTTAATCCAATAGTAGTCCAATAGATCCAGAATCCAATATAGTTTTGAGGAATTCACAAGTCTGGTGAAGTAGGGACTAGAAGGTTAAAGCAGAGAGATAAGGGAGAGTGGAGGAGATGCGACCGCCCTCGTCGGAGTCCCAAGTATGTATATGTATGTGTATGTATGTGTATGTATGTGTGTATGTATACACAAAATTCAGGAACATAATCTGTAGTGGTGAACAGGATAATACGTTTCGAGTGTGCGTGTGTATATTGAGTTGAATTACAGTATGGTTTTTGTGCTGGGATTTTGTTTGTTCTCAGATACAGGAGAGGGGCACAAATGTGATCTGTGATTCTAAACACAATTTGGATGATATGCCTCAAGTAGTACAAACAGTTACACAAAGACAGTCCACAAACAAGTAATTTAGAGGCTGTGTTTTGGGTAGCCTTCATATGTATGTGACTTATCCTTTGCTTTTTTGGTGGCTGTTGGTGTGAAGTCCCTTTCAGCTAGTTAAGTTTACAAATGTGTTTCTTTTGAGGAAAAATCTTCATTCATACAGTGAAACCAGTCTTATTTGTGTTGTTGTTATAGGTGAACCCCTCTGATCGATACCACCTGATGCCCATCATAACACCTGCCTATCCACAGCAGAACTCCACATATAATGTGTCCACATCAACGCGAACCATCATGAGCGAGGAATTCAAATATGGTATGAAGAACTGCTTTCCATGGTTGCAGATCCCTAGCTTATAAGAGTTCAATTCTAACAATCATAAGGCTGTGTCAGGCGACATGTTGGATTAGTGGTTAGCACTCTTGCCTCACAGCTAGAATGTCCTCACATCATTTCCCACCTGGTTCTTTCTGTAAGTAGTTTGCATTTTCCTCCCTGTGTTCGCCTGGGCTCCCTTTGGGTGCTCCGGCTTCTTCCCACTTCCAAAAACATGCAATTCATAAATATTAACACAAAAAGTACATACGAGATGAAATGGGCACAACACAGATAGCAGGACCAGACTTGGGACTCCATTGTTTATTTTTGTTGATGCTCTCATCGGTCTTTACAGCGGCCCTGTTGATTGCAGCGAGCCATTTCTCACGCCTGCATTTCTCAGATGGTATCCAATCCAGTTCCAATCCAGTTTATTTATAGAGCACATTTAAAAACAACAAAGTTGACCAAAGCGCTGTACAATGACATAAAATAAATCAATAAATAAATAGATTGGCAACAATAAAAGTTTTTAAAAACAATAAAATCATCAACCCTCTAGTCAAAAACCAAAGAAAACAAGTATGTTTTAAAACGAGATTTAAAAACTATAATATAGAACTGCCATTCGGGATAAATCTTGGTTGGCTGTACAACCCGGAATTCAACAACTTTTGGGCATTTTCGTGTTTCTTTCAATGTTACCAAAGTCGCGCAATTCCCCCAAGCTAAGATGGTGGCTCGCATCCGGCTAGGAAGTTCCCAGATGTCCGACTGCAAGAATGTGGCCCTGCGATAGACTGGCATCCCGTCCAGGGTGTACCTTGCCTCATGCCCTGTGACTGCTGGATAGACTCTAGTGCCCTAACCCCCCCCCCCCCCCCAACCGTTTACTATCCCCCAGTATGAAATAAGGGGGGATATAGTGTTCAGCATGTCTGTCCTTCAGTCCGTTTTTAGCATGATATCTCAAGAACCTGCTGACCAATTTTATTCATATTTAACATAAGGGTGTACTTGGGTGATCCCCGACAGCAGAGTTCTAGCTACGGTGGGCAGTGCTGGGCGGTACCGCCCAGTACAGCAAATTTTTGCCTGGCTCCGTGTTTAAATTGGTTGTCCTGCCCACCATGGATTTTCCAAAAAAATGAACTGAAATTTTGCTGAAAAAAATGTGCCAATTCGATCACATTTCGAGCTTGTAGAGTCATACTTTTGTTTTATTTTACAATTTCAACCAAATAATTAAAGAAATAAGTATATTTCTCATTTTGTTCGTATCTAAGCACAAATAGAGAGAGCTGCAGTCAGGTGCTTTCAACACTGTGAAGCCGCAGAATGCTGAAAGCAGAGATAAGAGCGGATAGACACACTCTGCTCTGACTTAAAGGAAAAAAAATCCTCCAGAAAAATGTTTCATAATCCAGAGATGCTTCTGGAGAGAGAGAGAAGAGGAGTGGGCGACGAGCCTCAGTGAAAGTGAAAAACTGACAATCAAATCAATTTGTTGAACAATGTTCAGCTCTTGTTCAAACAAGGCAATTAGAGGTTACATTGTTTAAAATAATAATAATAATGGTATCCCACTGAAACATGTTGGAAAAAAACTGTCATGACAGAAAAACTCTTCACACTGCTTCACAAAGGTACAATGTCTCATTTTTGAAGAACAGAGCAAATGCTATACACCCATCTAATATTAATGTGTTTTTAACCTTTTCAACATTATTTATTTTATTAACTTAGACTTTGACAGAAACATGTAAAAAAAAAAAAATAATAACTTTGGTATTACAGTTATTACAACATAATTTTTTTCTCTTTTTTTTTTGGCTATTCTTTCTTTCAATGCATCTAAAACCACTCAAAATTTGTTAAAGTAGGGCTTGCTAATAAAGTTTTAAAAGCATAAAACCCTATAGCTTGATGTGGCTCTGCCCCTTGACCCACGCCGGGGCCTCCCGGACCCCCCGCCGTGAGTCACGATCACATAATTTACCTGGTACTAAAATGGTTCTAGTTAGAACCCGGCCCAGCAGTTTGTATTACTGATTTATGGGGACTGGGGGGATATGTCATCTCCTGATGACTCTTGTTGGAGTAAGTGGGTATAGAAAGTGAATGAATGATCACATCTGGAAATGTGGCCAAATTGAGGTCTTTATTAAAATTTTGGTGTATATACAGTAAAAATTTGCATATAATTAATTCAGATGGACCAGCGGATTTTGTCCATTTAAATCAAAATCTGCTATATGTATGAAATGGACAAAACTCGCTATATGTATTAGGGATGCACCGATCTCAATACCAGTATCAGGTATCAGCCTGATCGCGTATTCATTTACCCATACTTGCAATCATATAAAATGCCTCTGATACTTCTTGACCCAATACCGCTTTACAGCAGTGTGATGTCAACCTCTCAATGTGGGATTTTCATGCGCACACTCCAAATTATCCCATGAACCACAAAGAAAAAATAAAATGTTAAAATTACTCCGTTTTGCCTTGTGCCATGACGCTGTGTTTGTGCACGCCGTGCTCCTCTAATATTACATGTTCCACCTTTGGGGGGTTAAAAACATTTACTGTTTGTATTTGTGTATGTTACCAGTACGTATTTAATTAAAAGTTAAAAAATAGTGTGGAGAGTGAAAGGCTGTTTAGCTCAGTGTTGTAGATAAAAGCAGAAACAGTATCACAGCTAATAAAGCAGAGAAGGTTCTTTTCATCAAAATGAATCTGCCCCTCACGTTTTCAAAAAGGCTTTAAGTCCTCACAGACATAAAGTTATTGATGGACAGTTTCAGTTTAATTCCTGGTGTTGTATATTTTGTAGTGCTGAAGTCCACAGGTTACATTTAAGTGAGATGTCTGGCAGTGTCAGGTTTGTTAAGAAACACACAATTAATGTTAAAGGACAATTTGTTGTAGTCAAAAAGTGAAGTTACATGATTTAAGTGAAATGTTTGTAAATAAAAACAAAGCTAATGATATTGTCATATTGTGGTCAAAAAAACAAAACTTGCTTTATGCAGTTGTTTACAAAAGTTTGGGTACCCCTGATAATTTCCATGATTTTCCTTTATAGATCGGTGCAGCATCTGCAGTGATGCGGTTGCTGTATCGGACCGTCGTGGTGAAGAGAGAGCTTAGTAGGGGGGCAAAGCTCTCAATTTACCGATCGATCTACGTTCCGATCCTCACCTATGGTCATGAGATTTGGCTCATGACCGAAAGAACGAGATAGCGAGTACAAGCGGCCGAGATGTTTTCTCCGCAGGGTGGCTGGGCGCTCCCTTAGAGATAGGGTGAGGAGCTCGGTCACTCGGGAGCAGCTCGGAATTGAGCGGGAGGTCTGGGCGGCTTTGCTTGAGCTGCTGCCCCCGCGACCCAACTCCGGATAAAGCAGAAGAAAATGGATGGATGGATGAGTTGTCTGGATCAGAAATTTCAGTTAAATCTATCATATAACAGACGAACACACTGATATTTGAGGAGTGAAATGAAGTTTCTGGTATTTACAGAAAGTGTGCAATAATTACTTAAACAAAAATTAGGCAGGTGCATAAATTTTGTCAGCCTTGTCATTTTATTGATTTGAATACATTTAGCACTAATTATTGAAACACAAAATTGGTTTGTTAGCTTACTGATCCGTGACCTCCTTACACAGATGAATCCAATCATGAGAAAGGGTATTTAAGGTGGCCATTTACAAATGTTTCTCCTCTTTGCATCTCTTCTGAGTGGCAACATGGGAGCCTCTAAACAACTCTCAAATGACCTGAAAACAAAGATTGTTCAACATCATGGTTTAGGGGAAGGATAAAAAAAAAGCTTTCTCAGAGATTTCAGCTGTCAGTTTCCACTGTGAGGAACATAGTGAGGAAATGGAAGCCAGCAGGCACAGTACTAGTTAAGGCCTGAAGTGGCAGGCCAAGAAAAATCTCAGATAAGCTGAAGCGAAGGATGGTGAGAACAGTCATCGTCAACCCACAGACCTGCTCCAAAGATCTACAACATAATCTTGCTTCAGATAGTGTCTCTGTGCATCGTTCTATTATACAGCGCACTTTGGACAAAGAGATGCTGTATGATGCTGTAATGCAGAGGAAGCCTTTTCTGTGTACACGTCACAAACAGAGTCACTTGAGGTATGCTAAAGCACATTTGGACAAGCCAGCTTCATTTTGGAATAAGGTGCTGTGGACTGATCAAACTAAAATTGAGTTATTTGGACATAATGGGCGGTATGCATGGCTGAAAAAGAACACAGCATTCCAAGAAAAACGCTTGCTACCTACAGTAAAATTTGGAGGTGGTTCCATCATGCTGTGCAGCTGTGTGACCAGTGCAGGTCCTGGGAATCTTGTTGAAGTTGATGGTCACATGGATTCCAGTCAGTATTAGCAGATTGTTGAGAACAGTGTTAGTGAATCAGTGACAAAGTTGAAGTTGCGCCGGGGCTGGATCTTTCAACAAGACAACAACCCATGCAGAGGAACAAGTACAACGTTCTGGAATGGCCATCTGACTCCCCAGACTTCAGTATTATTGAAAAGCTGTGGTGTGATTTTAAGCGGCTGTCCATGCTCGGAAATCAACAAACCTGAGATGTTTTGTAAAGAAGAATGGTCCAAATATCTTTCACCAGAATCTAGACTCTCATTGGAAGCTATGGGAAGCATCCAGTCGTTCTTACTGTGTATTGTGTAATGATACCTCCTCTGATCGTAGGGACATGAAGTTTGGGGTTCCGCAGGGATCTGTTTTAGACCCCCTGCTTTTTTTCCCTTTATGTAGCACCCCTTGGGAATATACTGCAGCGCTTTGGGATTCCTTTTCATTGCTGTGCTGAAGACACTCAATTGTACATGCCAATAACTGCTGGTAATCTCATTTACCTAAAATCTTTGGAAGATTACCTTGTATCAGTAAGAAGTTGGATGTCTAGTAACTTCCTACTTTTAAATTCTGATAAGACTGAAGTTATGGTTCTTGGTCCAGCGAGGTATCAGCATCAATTTGATCAGCTAGCACTTAGCTTAGGTTCGTGTGTTATACATCATACGGATAAAGTAAGGAATCTTGGTGTAATTTTTGATCCTACGTTGTCCTTTGATCTCCGCATTAGAAACATTACGAGGACTGCTTTCTTCCATTTGCGAAATATAATGAAGATTCGTCCCATCCTGTCTGTCTGATGCTGAGACTTTGATTCATGCATTTGTCTCTTCTAGATTGGACTATTGTAATGTTTTTCTGGCTTACCGCAGTGCAGGATTAGGGGTCTTCAACTAGTTCAAAATGCTGCTGCCAGACTTTTGACACAAAGCAGAAAGTTTGACCACATTACGCCCGTTTTGGCGTCCCTGCACTGGCTTCCAGTTGCTGCAAGGTCGGATTTTAAAGTACTGTTATTAGTTTATAAAATTGTTCATGGACTTGCACCTCCCTATCTGGCTGACCTGGTAAGCCCCTATGTACCAGCTCGGGCCCTGCGTTCTCAGGGTGCAGGACTTCTGTGTCTTCCCAGGGTGAATAAAAAGTCTGCTGGTCACAGAGCTTTCTCCTACCGTGCCCCAACTCTGTGGAACGATCTCCCGGCACACATTCGGCAGTCAGATACTGTGGAGACTTAACTCACGTTTAAAGACTCATTTGTTTTCCCTGTTTTATCATTAGTGTTATGTGTTTTTGTTCTTGTATTCTTTTATGGTAGTCTTTTTATTGTTTTAAATTTTTTATTCATTTTTTTTTTATGTTGTGTGAAGCGCTTTGATACGATTTCATCGTGAGTTGGAGCTATATAAATTAATAAATTTTAATTTTAATTTGTTATTTCTGCAAAAGGAGGATCCACTAAATATTGATGTATTTTTTTCTTTTGGGGTGCCCAAATTTATGCACCTGTCTAATTTTATTTTAAAGAATTATTGCACACTTTCTGTAAATCCTATAAACTTCATTTCACTTGTCAAATATCACTGTTTGTCTGCTATATGATATATTTAAGTGAAATTGCTGATGCAGACAACCAGTGATTTATAAAGGAAAATCATGGAAATCATCAGGGGTGCCCAAACTTTTACATACCGCTGTAAAGGCATCAAACTACAGTTTAAAAAAAAATGTGTCAAACTCTGTGGAAGGACATAATTGAAAGTGGATAAAACTGGTGATTTGGATGCCAGGAACATTGACAGAGAAGCAGGCATCATGGGATTGGACATTTTGTGACATCCACGTGAGCTGCTCTCTGTTTCTAAGGACGTGTTGGTTGTTACCTTATGTCACGGTTAGCAACACAACGTCAGAGTATTCATGATTATAAGTCTATCCATGCACATGCCTTAATAGTGGCCACCGATTTATTTTATTGCTAATTATTAGTGACTGAGAATCTGAAGCATTTTGAACCACTCCAATCAATATGAAGCAAATGTGTTGAAATGGCTGTTTTGAGGCATACAATAAATATGGTGACATCTGGTGGCTGATCTTTGACATAGCACTTGCATTGAACAATAAAGGGCAAAATGTGATAAAACGGTAAGGTGCTGTTATGTATGATTAATAATAAAAGGTTCTATGTGCATCTTGACATTTTTGACTACATTTTACTTTAAAGACAGTAATATACTTGTGTTATAATGTGATTGTGCCATCATAAAATACTGTATGTAATAGAGATAGAAATTGTGAAATGCTTGTGCAACTAATGGACTGTCATGACTATAGTTACACAAAATGGAGGGGATTTGGGGGATTCAAAGGTTTTTATTTAAAAACAAGATCATTTCAGGGATGTTAGGCTTGAGTCTGTTCCTTTTATTTGTTATTGCCTCTTCAGTTTTGGAGAAGACTCTCTCTTGCAAATTCCCTGCAGAAAATGGTTCTGGGGAGCATTAGCATGCCTAAAACCCTTGGCCCTCTTGACCCCCGGCTATTTTAAGAATTTTTCTGCATTTGCCTTTCACATGCCTGAAATCGGTTGTCTTTCATTCATCACACCAAGGGATATGTGTGAAACTTAACATCATATTACAATGCAGGCAACAATCAGCATTTTGATAATTATCGCCTGCCTCCTTTAGGTGCCCCCAAAAATTGGTCCGCCCTGCCTTCACTGCATATGTGTCTGAGTCTCACGCCCTACTCCTAAAGTGATCAAAGGCAACAATGTGATTATTAACCATCAGATAAGAAAACCTCTTAAATCATTCTAAAGTCAGTTTAAAGCAGAAACAAGGCCGTTTTAAGCAGCATTGAGGTTATAATTGGTGAATCGCTACTGAGGCTCCAAAATGACATAGGCGCAGTCTGATCAGTCGCCCATCTTTTATTACGAAATAATGCTGAATTTATGTGGAAATGATTGTTGTACAAAAGCTTCAGATACCTGTCGCTGAGATAGGTGACTGGAGTGCAGTTTTAAGCAGAAATCGGGTGATAATCTGTGAAGCGCTGCTGACGCACAGAAATGATACATGCATGGTGAAGGCAGGGCGGACTGATTTTTAGGGGGGACTGTTTGGTTGGCGACACAGTCTACCCTCTTTCCTTGAATCAGTGAGTGTCAGTGCTGAACGTAATTTCGTACCTCTGTTGTGACTGGGCAGTGCCAAAATTGCTCTGTCCAGTACATGCAAGGGGCTTTTGGGAATACATTGTGATTGGGGTGGAGGGACCTTTTGTCCGATGTGAGCGAAAATCAGTGATACGAAATCCGATATATACGATGTTTATTACATGGAAAACCATACAAAAGCTTTGGGACTTTTGCTTTTGTCTGGTGAGTGTGAGTATCCGGTTTCTACGATGACTGTTTAGGTGAGTTTTACTAAATATCATAAACCAATTTGGCTAGGTTGTGAAAGGTAGTGATAACAAAACATATTTATGCCCCTCAAACCAACAATTTAGAGCTGTACCTTTTTATTTATTTATTTATTTTAAACTGTTAAACAGGTTAGTCCCGTTGAGATCGAGATCTCTTTTGCAAGGGAGACCTGGGCAGTTAAGTTTCCAATTCACCTACCCTAATTCACCTAAAAATGTCTAAATGTGGGAGGAAACTGGAGCACTCAGAGGAAACCCACACAAACACAGGGATAACATGCAAATTCCACACAGAAAGGCCACAGGTAGGAAGTGATCCTGTGACCTTCTGGCTGTGAGGCAACAGTGCTAACCACTAATCCACCGTGCTGCCACCTTTAGTTTCTCATCATTTTGATTGTGTAGTCATCAACGTTAATATGCGTCATATTACTGTCTTATGTGAACAGGTCTCAGCATCACAGATGAAATTCTTCAGGGAAAAGCAGAGTGGTCCAAACTTTTTGAGCCACCAAACTTTTTCCAAAAGTACAAGTAAGTGTCTACTTCCACCCCAGATTTTCTAACATAACATGAATTGGCAAAGGTTGCGCCGAGTAACTGACATAAATGGCAGTTATTCTTTTGTGCTTGTAGTGCTTGAATATGTCAGTTATTTGGAAACTTTGAAACTGCATGTTTAAAAGGTGTTGTAAATGATGTTTTACACATTAATATAGCATCCAACTACTCTATGTAAAGATTTATTGGTGTCGTGTGCAAAGAATGAAGCAACAATCCCTCTGAGCTTTTCTTTCCCATTTACATTCTCGTTCAGACTGCATGTGCAAGTACAGTGTGTGAGGTTTCTTCCTGTGCATGTTTAGTGCATGCGAGTCCCACCCTTTGAAACACTTGCTCTTCTTTAAAAAGAGCAGTGCTCTGTAGCCACAGCATTACTACTTTCCAGATGGGTATTCAAAAGTCACATTTAGATGCTAAAAATAATTGAACAAAAACATGGCCAGAGAAGAATCTGCATACTTGTGGCTGTTAAGTGTTGTGAGGCTCCAAATCTTGTTCCTTGTGCTCAGTGCTGTGGGGGAGGGTTAGGGAAGAGTAGCCAAGAAAGCCTGTTCCTGCGAAATAGTAGGTTTCATTTTTTTATTGTATTCTTTTTTTTATCTGTATGTCTGTTGATGATCTGTTTGTTGTAGACATTACATTGTTCTGACTGCCAGTGCTTCCACAGAAGAAAACCACTTGGAATGGTGAGTGTTATGGAACTGGGTTTCTAGTAAGTCTGCAAGTTGACATCATATGTGGTTCTGACACAGATTTACATAGACCTTGGCTAAAAGATTTCCAAGTCAATTTTCCTCAACTAACATATTGCAATTCTCATCAAATTTGAAAGTGAAGATGTGTACCATACTTTCTGGACTGTCATGCTTTTTGTTTTGTTTAAACTTTTTTGGCAGATTTTGTGGCTTGTATACAAAAAAAAAACCCTATATTGTCAACAGCCTCAAGATAGCTCTGTCTACATGCATGACAGGCTGCTCCTATATATAATCTGAATGAGTTGCTGTCTGATCCATATTCCAAAACAGAAGGTGACTGTAATGCACCATTAAGCTGCATGACAACTACCATAAAACAAGAAGCTCAGAGTGAGGTGGATATGCTGTGTCTTCGAGACTCAGCAAAATTAATAAATTATGCTCTCAAACTGAAAGGCCACACTCTTAAATAGCATACTACTTGGCACTCCACTTGTTTGCGCTGTATGGGACAGTTGTAGGACAATAGAGATGATGGCTATGCTAAGATAGGCTAACTATAATGTTTTAAAAATGAATATTGAAAATGTTTTTATTGTGGACAGTCTAAGGCACACCTGTGCACTAATCATGGTGTCTAATCAGCATCTTGTTATGGCACATCTGTGAGGTGGGATGGATTATCTCAGCAAAGGAGAAGTGCTCACTATCACAGATTTAGACTGGTTTGTGTTTGTGAACAATATTTGAGGGAAATGGTGATATTGTGTATGTGGAAAAAGTTTTAGATCTTTGAGTTCATCTCATAAAAAATGGGAGCAAAACCAAAAGTGTTGCATTTCTATTTTTGTTGAGTGTATATAAATAAAATTAATTTTTACATTTATTTTTTGGTGTTTCGGCAGGGATGGTGGCCAAGTGGTTAGTTTGCTTGGTTTCAGTGCGGATTCAAACCCCACCCTTGCCACATTTGTTCATGTAATGTGGAGTTGCAAACTGTGTAAAATCAACAAACAGATCAACCTTCAATCTGCTGTGGCAACCCCGAGTGAAAACAAGGGAGCGGCCAAAGGGACTAATTTTTGTTGTTTCCCCTTCTCCCCTCTTCATGATGCTTTTCTGAACACACAACACTTTTGTATGGTTAGCACACTGGCATAGTATGATATTGTGCTTTTTACCCTTTTAAATTAGGAAATGCAGCAGGCCTCAATGTTATCTAAAGTCTGGGTCTTTTAGTGAAGCTTAGGGCTAGTGGCCGGCAATAACCTTAGTATTTCTTCTGTTTTTCTTGTTGCTTAATGCTGGCAAATTATACTGTATTTGTTGTCTTTCTGATGCCTTATTCTGTTTTTTCTCTCTGTTTGGGGATGGGAGTGGTGTCTACTTCTGCAGCCCTCCCGTCCTGTGCAATGGCAAAATTTCCTGTATATTCATTTTGTAAATTGTTTTGTGTTTTGTAAATTGTCGCTAGCATGGCCCAAGCAGAGGGTTACACCTTTGAATCTGGTCTTCTTGAGGTTTCTTTCTCACATCATCAGAGGGAGTTTTTCCTTACCACTGTCACCTATGTCCTTGCTCTAGGGGTTTGTAAGTTTCGACCTTCCTTGTGTGAAGTGCCTTGAGGCAACTTTGTTGTGATTTGGTGCTATATAAATTAAAAATAAATTGAATTTGAAAAATTCTAATAGATTAGAAAGGGCACAAGCCTCGCACCATTGCCACATTAAACTGGAAAAACGTCCCTTTGGTTTCACATCTTTTGCACCGTGGGCACAACCTATCTCACTAGTGTTTCCTCTATATAAGCTGTAAAGTTATTACCACCTCTGATTCAGTAAATTAGGGGCACATTATAGCTGGCGTCTGGTTTCTGTAATGTGAGAAGCCACAAAATTACAAAATGGTTTGAGGTTCAGAATGGCAGCATTATCAAATTATATCGTGGTAATTATCAAAATCAATCAATATAGGGGGAATCAGTATTTATATTTTTTGCCAACCCTAATCCAGCCTTATTTTTCAACAAACTAGGAAATCCAAATGTACTCAACACATCTGCAAGCCACTGAGACTATGCCTGAGGCACTGAACAATGAACATCTAAATGAAAAGCAAACAGTGTTTTGTGTTTTAACTTCATTGCCACTGTAACTGCCAATTGTCCCATTACATTTACACAAAATGGGGACAGTGTCTCATTGGCTTCTTTTCCCTTCCCAAACACTGTGCAACAGATGCAGCTAACACGCTTATGTAACGTATAGCCTGGAAAGATGGGTTCTTTGTTTCCGTATAGTTATTTTAAAATTCTAATTGCAAGTGTTATTAGTCAATTTCATATCTTCAGTTGTTTTGCAGTTTGCAAACACAAAGATGACTGCTCCTTTACGCAGCATTGAAGATACCAAAGAAACTGATGGCCTTTTAAAAGCTACTGAATGACTAAATGGAATTATTGGGGCACCTGTGGTTCTGTTTAAGGGCCTTATTGTGTTTTTGAACATGGGCTAAAAGTCAAACTCATTGTAATCCACAGCACAGTTTAGCATCTCTACAAGTCTTTGCATGTTCTCTGTCATTCAGGCAAAGATCAGAAGCTTCCTGAAATTTAACTGTCCTTCTCGTTTAGCTGGAAAACATTTCAACTTCATCCAGGAACTGATAATTGAGTTGGAGGCATCAGATAGAAACGTGACATTGTCCAACATTTAAAAAGCACTTCATCAGCATCTCCTTGATCCTAGTGATCAACTGCCAAAGTTTGTCTCGCCTTATGTCAATTATGGACTAATCCAGGGCTACCCAAATCTACTCCTGGAGAGCACCTTTCCTACATGTTTTGTTATTCTCCATCCATAGTTAACTGACAGGTGTGCTCAGCCAATGAGGAGCTGGGAGGGTTTCCTCCTTGTCCACAGCTTGGGTCATGGTGATGGAGTGTTCTCTTAAAGGTGGAATATTGCCATCATCCCCTTCATCATTTTCATAATTGTGGCCCTGAAGTTGGGCTTTCTACCCCAGTGTAACGTCTGTATAATGCAAAGCTTATATTTTTCTATAATATTCTCTACCTTCTCCATGTAATGTGGAGTTATGTCAGAAAGGCCATCCAGTGTAAAACTTGTGCCATTTTCAACTGAAGATCCATCCATAATCTACTGTGGCAACCTCAAGTGAAAAAGGGGAGAAGCCGAAGGGACTTACTTTATCTCAACAATTGTTTATGGACTCATGAATCTTTTCAACATTACTCCTAAGGAGATCCCTGACTTGCAAAGTTGCAAAACTTTGCTCTGGATGCCTTGGTTTAATTGTTTGGATCCTCACCTCCCTACCTCAGTGCTTTAGAAACAAAAACCACTAGTTCATCAGTTAGGCCCTTAAATTCAGCTCAAGGTTCCCCAGTTAATCTCTGACTATGCCAGTTAGTTCAGAAGCTTTTAAAAGTATTTCCCATCTATATTTCTGGAATTTTCCAGGTTTAATTTGTTCCTGTAAATTGGTTTGTGTCAGGAGCTACACACATTGGCAAAAAAGTCACATGATTTCATATACTGAAGGGCAGTTTGTTGCATTATTTATATGTATATGCCTTTATGAATATGTCTTTGGTATTTCTTTCAGGATTGGTCTGGTGGAGTCAAAGATCCGTGTTTTGGTGGGAAACCTGGAGAGAAATGAATACATTACCCTGGCTCATGTGAACCCCCAGTCCTTCCCTGGATCTAAAGAGAACCGCAATGAGTGAGTTCAGATTTGTCCTTGGCATTCAAAATGTGAAAGTACTCCACCTCTAGTGTTTCTAAGTTCAATCATTTTAACCCGCGAGTATGAGTCATAAAGG